>NC_061111.1:35102439-35245559 GCF_002878395.1 Capsicum annuum | reverse complement strand
AGTAGGAAGTGTAAGACTCCTCACATGACCCAACATCATTATAAAAACCATCACGAGGTCCTATATCATCTCCAAATTCACCATAAGCACTAGATACTAGATTCCCCTCATTTTCTCCCCTAAAACTGTGTCCCTTAAATCTTCCCTAGTTTTGATCATGGCTATTTTCATAGCCTCCGCAATCTCTCTCAACTTCATAGCCATAAAACCCCTCACTACAATCATTGTCTCCCATGTTGTAGTCACAATAATTCCCGGCTATCAAAGACACGTTCCCCTTATATCACCTTTGTACCTACATAATGAACAAATAAGATTAGTAGTAAAACCTCCTCACCGACACTTGTATACGCTCACCTTTGTGATTCTTACAATTGGAGCAGTGAATATTGAAAGTTGATTATACTTCGGCAGTCAATAGGATGCCAATTCTACTCGGCTGCTGGAATGGATTCTTGTTTGATCGACTCAAGACACAAAAGTAAAATTTACTTATGAACTTGAAACAAAAAAGTTACTACGATTTAAAAATGATAAAAGCACACAAATAACGAAGACACGAAAGAAATGGATTCAACAATTAATCTAAACTAAGTAGGTAATTACTAGTTGTTAATTAATTCTAGAATCAAGACATGAAATAATGAAACAATAAAATAAAACTAAGAATCTAAAATTTGACCTTAATAAAGTTGTGTGAACAGTAAAATGATGATGTGGAAGCCATGTATTGGTTGCAGTTTCTACAATTTTATTTTCCAAAGTCCATGTCTTGACCCATTTTTAATTTGGATTGGTGGAATTTGTTTTAAGGAGGGAAGAATAAGTCTTGGAGACTTTTTTCAAGTTTCAATTTTCAAATTTCAAGACTTGGCCTTTGTAGTACTTTTCCTTAAAACTGGACCCTTGTCTCATGGAAAGTGGTTGAGATGTGATTGACAAGTCCTTGGTGGGTGAAAGGTCTTTCATGACTTAACAAGTTCTCACACCTTTTTCCTTCACTCTTTTGGATCAAACTTTCACTTTATGATGACATGGTATGAAGGATGTGAAGAACATAAAGAACACAACAACCAAAACAAGAACAACATAAAAAAAATGTCCGACCTAAGTCCACAAGAATGTCTCCACACGGCCAAGACAACAACATCAACTCACGACCACTTTTTTTATTCACAACAACAACTTCAACTTTTCAAGCTCAAATCTAGATCTAGACTCAAAGTATTAGTGAAGAACAAGAATAACACTTGAAACAACTATACAAACAAAAGACACTTAGATCTAGACTAACAAAACAAGTCTCGGCCAAGAACAACAAGAACACCAAATCAATACTTTTTATATTTTCAAGCAAGCTAGCCCAAGATTGATCTTGTGGGAATAAAATAAAGCCATGGTTTGATACCAAATGATACAAGAAAGACAAGGTATACACAAAATCACACTCTAAATAGTCCACAAATCTCAAGATTCAATGACCTATTGGAGACCAACTCTCGGATTCAATAAACAACCAATAAAACGAGATGAACAAGAGTGTTTAATCCACTAAAAAAGCCAAACCAAACTATGTTAACAACCATGAGATGATGGACTAGATGAACAATAACAACAACTCATGGGTTGGATTACCAGAACACAAACATATACACAAATACAAGAAAGAAAGGGAAACTTAGTGAGACATAGGTTATTGCAAGATTAGGAACCAAGTGTATATCAACACTAAACCCTAATGAATGTAATAATTGACACCAAACTATTACGGTGATCGCCAAGGGAATCAACTCACCTCAAGATCCACCGTTTCCAAGCAAAGATCAATATTAGCTTTTCCAAGCCCTAAACTATAATAGCTATTCCAAGCCTTAACTAAGACTACACTAAGGTGTTCTACTCTCAAGAGAGAGGATTTCCAATATTTCATACATTCATTATTCATAAACTAAAGAGAGAAGACCTAAAATGTCCTACTTATAGATTATAACAAAAGAAGACAAAAATACCACTTTGCCCTAAATGAGAGGGGTAGCCATGGTATGTAAATACACAATGTGAAATGTCCAAAATGCCCTTAATGAAGGGGTGGCCAAGGTGCATTTGTAATGCCCCAGAAAATGGATCCCGGCGCGTCACACGGTGCTTGAGGCTATGAGTAGCCCCAAGCTAACCCTTTGAGCCATTTTCATTCAGTTCAACACAAATTAATGGGGTTTCCATAAATAACCCTCAAATATCAATAGAGTAATCATCATCCAAGAATCAAAGAATTTAAGAAAGATAACACAATATGACTTATTAGTCAACTCCCAAGATCTATACTAGTCTGACAAGCCTCTAAGAAAATCAATAAAACCAGCGAGCCATTGAGATATACCCCAACTGACTCATACTCAGTTATCAAATGTAAATAATTCTGTGAAACCAACATCAGACATCACGTCCTCGGAATATGAGGACTCACCACAGCAGAGGATATAGAAAGCGTGCCCAAAGAATCACTGTCAAACCTGGAACTGAGCACCTGAACCTATATTCTGAGAAAATGCAGCCCACATCCGAAGATGTGGGTCAGTACCATGGAAAGAAATCGAGTATATGGGGGTGTATGCAGTTGTATAAACATCATCATCATAAATATTTATAAGAAATATGTAGGATGTATGAAAGACTCACATAGCCCAAAAAAATCATCATAATCATGAGAGGATGAAATAAGTACAATAACACATGTGAGTCATCATATAATTTGTCAATCACTTTCAGTTCATCAAGAATATCAATTCTTATAATGTAAATGTCACTTAAATCTTTCGAAATAATAACTTTCATAATTCCACTTTCAAATCACTTCACCATTCACCATAGACACAAGGAAACACACACACACTGGGAGATCCTATAACCGACATAAACTATGTGAGCTACATGGAGTCTAACGTACAACCCGTGTTGGGGAGAGCCATCCTATCCTTGCTATCTAAGAAGGACTATCGATATCAAATCTACACAAACTAGTGATCACTATATAAATCAGCCTCAGGCTCACTCCTACGGGGGCACGTAGTTCTAGGGAAGTAAGGTCGCTTTATACCTCCCACTCGGTGCTAAAGATTTATCCCGGACTTAGCTCAGATCATTACAAAGACAATCCATAATAAAACAATTTCAGTAATATATATAAATATACATTGGGAGCCATCATGCTTCCCATCTATCAAAATCAACCACGTTGTTGATTTCTTTCACACTCGAGTTCAAAACAACTCCATTAAAACCAAAAGGTCAAATAATTCAAAATATCTCAAATATTCAACATCAACGTGCTTATAACACACACTTTCTAAAAAAACACAATTTTCAATGGGGATTCACGACCCAAATATCAAAATTATAATAAATATCATTAAAGATTCATGCTTTATATCTCCACACATGTAAATTCATCTTTCAAAATCATAAACAACAAGATTTCATAATAATCATCATAAGATATGGGTTCATGCTTCAAATTCATAAGAAAATCAAATAAAAATCGTGCCTTTGTAAAGAAAAGTACTTTTGGGCACAAGAACGAAAGAGAGTTCTTGTTGAAAAACCCCACATACCTTGAATGATGAACTTTAGATCGATACTCATTTTTGAGATGTTAATCGTTCCTTTGAATGATGGTTCTTGGAGTTCTTGAACTAGGAACTTGTAATCTTAAATAAATTTGTAGAATTAATGGTGAACTTTGGAGGTTCTTGAAGTTGGATGTAGGAGCTTAGGGTTTTCTTTTTGAGGGAATTTGATGAAATATAACATATAATTCATCTAATAGGCTTTAATATAGGGTTTGGACGGATTTTGGGTGAGGGAAAATGAAAACGCCCCTAAAAATCAAATAATTCTCGAATCTGTCCTTTGGTGGACTGTTGTGATAGTCTGAAGTAGATCAACCATAACTTTTTACTCTTATATCCAAATTGGATGAAACCAATTTCATTAGAAAGAGGACTCTCATATCTTTCCGTTGATGTATAGTATCTCAGCCAGATTATTGTGTATGAGGAGTTATGATAATTTGAAGTTGACCTAAAAATTCAGATGGTAGAGGTTTTCTCCCAAGGGGGAGATGGTGTGTTGAGATACCAGAGTGGATTATGTGTTCCATGCATTGATGATTTGAGGCAACGGATTATGGAAAAGGTGGATGGTGTGCGTTACTCCATTCACCCAGGTGCTACTAATATGTTCAAAGATGTACGGGAAGTCTATTGGTGGAGTGGTATGAAGAAAGATATTGCGGAGTTTTTGGCTGAGTGTTCTATTTGTCAACAGGTTAAGATAGAGCACCAAAGGCCTGGTGGCACCTTTCAGGAGTTTATTATTCCTACCTTGAAGTGGGAAGAGGTGAACATGGATTTTGTAATAGTCTTACCCTGTTTGCATCACCAGCATGATTGAATTTGGGTTATTGTAGATAGGTTGACCAAATTAGCCCATTTCCTACCATTTCATTCGTCCTACTCAGCTGAAGATTATGCTAAGTTGTATATTAAAGAGTTGGTTAGATTGCATGGAATTTCTTTGTCTATTATTTCAGATAGTGGTACTCAATTTACCTTTTATTTTTGGAAAGCCTTTTAGAATGGTCTTGGTACCCAAGTTCATCTTAGTTCAGCTTTTCATCCACAGATAGATGGTCAAGAAGAGAGGACCATTCAGAATCTAGATGATATGTTGAGGGAATGTGTTTTTAACTTTAAGGCTAGTTGAGATGATCACCTGCCATTGATCAAACTCGCATACAATAATAGTTGCCACGCTAGTATTCAGATGTCCCCATTTAAGGCTCTTTATAGGAGGAGATATAGGTCACCTATTGGTTGGTTTGAAGTGGGTGAGGCTGATTGGGCCAGATATGGTATTTAAGGCTATGGAGAAAGTCCAGTTGATTCAAGAAAGGTTGAAGACAGCTCAAAGTCATCAGAAATACTATGTAGATGTGAGAAGAAGGGATCTTGAGTTTGAAGTTGATGACTTAGCTTACTTGAAGGTTTCACCCCTAAAGGAGCTGAAGAGGTTTGGCAAAAAAGGGAAGCTTAGTCCCTGATATGTTGGCCCCTACAGGATATTGAGTCGTGTTAGAAAAGTAGCATACGAGCTTGAGTTGCCTGCAGATTTGTCATCCGTCCACCCTGTGTTCCATGTATCCTTATTAAAGAAGTGTATTAGTGATTCAACTATTGTAGTACCCTTAGAAAGCACTGATATTCACGATAGCCTCTCTTATGAAGAGATTCCAGTTGAGATTCTTAATCTCCAAATTCAAAGACTAAGGAACAAAGAAGTTCCCTTGGTCAGCGGAATCAATCCGTTGAGGGCGCCACTTGGGAAGGAGAAGTAGATACGCGAACCAAGTACCCTCATCTTTTCGCCAAAAATTCAGACTCAGTTTAAGGTAGCAAATTTCCTCAGATCATCTCTTTTCATTCTAAGTTTCAGCTTCATATAGTCATTCTCTTGAGAATTCTTGTTTTTGCAAATAAGTTTAGTCAAGATTTCAGCTATGCATTCCAGTTATAGTGTTAGTTCCTCAGTATCCTCAGCTAAATTAGTCTCAATAGAGGAAAAATATTCCTAAGAGGGAGATATTGTAATACCTTGTACGTTCTTAGTTCAGCTCAGCCCATAGTAATGTCCATATAGCACTTAGAACCTAAAAATAAAGCTATGAGTAGAGGGATTTAGTCATTTTTCAGATAAGTTTCGGGTGTAAGTAGAAAGTCTCGGGTAAGTTTAAGATTTTTCGGACAAGGTTTGGATCCCATTCGGATTGGCAAGGCAGCAACATACCGCAATTAGGCCGCATTTGGTGAGGAGGTAACCGCATCATGGTGGAGGTCAAATCAGCAATGGTCCTTTTCTAGAGAGTCACCACGATTCCACCGCATCGTAGTGGGTATCACGATGACCCCCATACTGCGTCGTAGTGGGTATCACGATGACCCCCTTACCGTGTTGCGGTGATGCCCAAATCAGTAATTGTCAAAATCTAGTGAGTCACTGTGATTCCACCGCGTTGCGGTGGGTATCGCGATGACCCACTCACCACATCACAGTGAGGCCTTAAATGGCACTCTAGTTTCAAACTTAAACTTCCAAAGGGAAACTTAGTCTTTTTCCAAGCCCCCAAATTGTGAAAACATAAGATTAAGTGTATTTTAGAGCAAAATACGCTCATTATTCATCAAATTGCTCTCCAAGAAAACCTTAGGCTTCAACATTCAACTTAAAAAAACTCCAAAATTTCACAATTCTTTTTCCAAGATAATCCAAAATTCAAGGTTCCCAATTCAAGAACTTCAAGAAACAATCTTCAAGAGCACAAATAGGGATTCAAAGTCAAGTGCCTTCATAAATTTCATCAATTACGGTATGTGGGGTTATGAACAAGGATAATCCTTTCATCCTTGTGCCCAAAACTAAATTTTATTACGAATTTACATGATTTTACATGAGTTCATTGGAATTTCAATTTAGGGTTCATACCCAATTATCATTATTTAAAGATTTTGATATTACAAGTGTTTTGGATGATGAATTGCATGCCTATTTTTTCACATTTATGCTTGTGAAGTAGTTTTAGATATATTAAAGGTTGAATTCCATTATTTTGACAAGAATTGTGCAAGAACTTCATGATTTTGACTATTGAGCATGATTTGTGATAATATGAAGCATGGGTTATTAAGCCCTATTTTGAATATTGATTTTCCAAGAATGATTATGATTTTAAGCATCCTATGATTTGTTTACAATCATCTTTTGAATAAAGATTTGATCTTTTAATCCTCAGCTAAGATATGGAATCCACTTTATAGTATTGATTTCAGTTTTGACTACAAATTATTTTTGATTATAGTTTAAAACAGACAGATGCATAATTGGCTTTCATTATAAACCCTTATGCTAGTTATTAAAGTGGATTTCCTACAAAATGAGCATACAGATTTAAAGGGAGTAGTATTTAGCACCGAGCGAAAAGTGTGGGTTTAGCACATCCTACTTCTCTAGAACTACGAGTCAACATAGGTAAAGATTCAGATTATTCCCATTTATATGGATGACAGATACAGATGTTATCACTTAGCTCAAGTTATACTCCCTGGCAAGAGTATGACACCTATCCCCAACATGAGGTTTTCCCCTTAGGGGAACTCGAAGTTAGACTCCATGATAGCTCAGATGGTTTATGTCGGTTAGAAGAACCTTACTAAAGCTTAAACCCTACAGAAAAGAGTAATCCTAACTGAAAAGCTTTTAGAAACTAATTGCAAAGATCACAATTCATTTCAGATATTATTTCACATAAGACATTAGCTATGAGATTTCAGCTTTTAGTTTACAGATATAAAAATGAGTCCTTTTTATACTTAGACTGCATGATTTAAGGATAGAATACAAGTGCAACTTATAGAACTAAGTGTTATGACTCACAAGATTTATACAGTATGCTTTATTAATCATGATTTATGATTTTCAACTATTAGTTATTCAGTCCTATGTGAGTCATCTACACTAAGCATGCATTCTTTTAAAAGTTTATATAAACATTGAGATATTATTTTACTAATGCATTCACCCCTACCTACTTATTATATTCTAGAAGTACTAACCCACATATACGTCTATGTGCTACATTGTTTAATAATGTTGGTTCAGATGCTCGGTTTTAGCAACGTGAGTGATTTTGAGCATCTCCATCTACATTCCGACAGTTGGTGAGTCCTCATAGTTCCAGCTTATTAAAGTAGTTGATTCAGTATTTTCAGCTAGATTAAGTCAACTGGGGGTTTGTCCCAGTGACTATCTAGTTATTAGTAGTAGATGCTTGTCAGACTGCTAGTTATAATTCAGATTTCCAGTGTTGATTGTCCAGACTTTTAAGTCAATTATTTTCAGACACTATTGTCAGTTAATTCCTGCTTAGTTCAGACAGAAAGCATTTCATCTTTGATTATATGCTTACATTTCTCTATTATAAGTTTCAGATTTAGTAGAAGGCTTATAGGGTTAGCTTGAGGCTAGTCATAGTCTTGAGCACCGTGTGACGTTTCAGGACCTGTTTTTGGGGTGTTACATAAATAAAGTCGAATATCGATCCCTCAGAGACTTATGTTATGAAACTATTCAGTTCTAGTTTAACTATTGAGATGAAATTGGTGCAAACATGACCGAAAGAGTTTTGAAAGTTTATAATATAAAGTAAACTAAAATAGTGCGGAAAAGTAAAGACTTTGGACCATCAATGAATGAAAATCCGGGGTTAAAGCATTATGAACAATCATACTAAGCTATTGAACTTCATTGATTATATTACTTATCTTGGTTGTTGATTAGCTGGGTTTATCATATGATCATGGTCTCCCGACCTCTAACCTTCTACCTAATTGGACATTACAACTACATCGTTGAGCGGGGATGTAATAATCTATTTAGATGGATTAACATTTTATCCGGCAAGTGAACCAAGCAAGGGTTATAGGTATATCCCTATCCTAGATGCTAAGTCAAATTCCTTATTTTATAAAAGAATAAGAACCTTACTCTACTTATTCCCACATTCTATTTTCTTATTCCCCCTCTCAGGCTCACAAAGTTGATAATATATGTATTCTAAGTGACCAAATTAAGTACAAACTTGTTTGAAAGATACCATAAACATTGTATTCGCATACTTAAATACTTAGATGCTCAATTATATCATTGTTAGTACCTTAATCACATGATAAGTCCTCAAAACAAGGCTAAATAAGATAGGATAACAACACTAAGGTGCATAAAACCACCTCAGATCATCACCCCACACTTAAGCCATGTTTGTCCTTGAACAACTCTTTAATCTAATCATCATAAGCTAAGGAGACTCTACACTTCTACTACAAGCAAGAAATTCAAGCTAGCACTATAATGACTACACAAAATACAAGTTTCTGCACTAAGCATGTTATGTACACAATTGAAAGTTCAAGAATACTTCTCTAAAACATCCTAGCCTCAAGAATTGACTCACATAGTTCGAAAACTCATGCATATTGTTCAATAACAGACATCATACGAATCACTTAACTATCCTAAAACATGTGCCCTCACCATAAGAGAGTTACCCATAATCACTCACATAAATGCAATTTATAAGAGAATGGATACAAGAATCAAATTACGCTCACTCTCACAAGGAATTCACAAGTTACACAAGATGAATCATAGGCTTTCCCTTATTGTAGTACTCAACTAATTTCAGAATGTTTAAGCTTAGGATCAAATAAGTCTTTAAAGATGTAATGTAGGATAAGGGATGGGTAGGAACTATTTTGGCCAAGAATAGTTACTATCTTCCTTAAGCACTTTAATACATCACATTATAAAATTAAGAGAAATCTCTAACAACCAATTCACACCACTTCTATCTACCTACATCTTTTGCTTTATCCCATATTATTAAGCCTATTCACATACACTATGGTGGGAGTGTTGTCTATTAATTCACAATCTAATTTTATCCTTCTTCACATCCACTTTACATTACACACCCCTATGATAGCCACCCTCAACTTAAGTAATTTTCCTTAGTTGAGGTACGTAATGTCCAAGGAGGACCAGGGTCAAAACAGGTCCATTGTAACACAGCTAGGCTAAAAATGGGAATTTTTTTAGCACAAATTTCTCTAACCCCAAACTACAACACATCAATTTCACACACCAATAACTATTACTCTGGGGCTTCACTTTCACCTTTATCCTACTTGAATTTCAAACTTCTTAATTAATTTTACACTAAAGCACTTAGGAGATTTAGATCAAATTAAGGTCTATAAAAGAAGGAGATAAAGGCTACATATAAAGATGTTAAAAAAGATAGAGGTTCAATGAGGTTAACTAGGATTATGCACAAGGGTAGGTAAAAGATGGTATGAAACATTGCTATCAAAGAAATGCCTATATCATCTCCTAAACCCACACTCTTTATTTCTCTTTGCACATACACCGGGCAAGTTCTAACATCAAATTCAATAAGAAATATACAAACACCTCATACGTACATGGCACATTCTCAACTAAAGTAGGATCGTTATAAACTCTCAACCAAAAAATCACATGAATTCAACATTAACCCAATAAGTAAAAGAGTCATAATCATGAGCCTAGGAGTCTCAAAAGTAGTAGTTCACACAATCAACATGTTTTTACAACAAAAAATCTTGCATCATACAGTCAAACATAGAGCCAACAAGAAAATCCCACTTATTCCTAACCCAAAATTTTTTTAAAATTACTCCTAAAAATGGAAATTTTCCCACCCCACACTTAAAAGTCTTCTTTGACCCTAAAGTATACTAATAATTAGAGATAGAATAACTCCCTGAGGCCTCTAGGCCTAGCTAGTAGCATCTTTATACATTAAGGGGGTTCAGGGATCCCACACTTAGTCTTCGCCATGCTCTATAGCTCAGGTTTTCTGATACTCAGACTTCCCATCAACCCATGACCCAGCAAAAATAAAACTAGTAAAGTAAAAACTAAAAATACTGAAAATAAAACCTACCTTAAATTGGGTTGCCTCCAAAGCAGCGCCTGACATGACCCCATCTTTGAGTCATCCATTTTCCTTCATCCTCTTCCTACTACTTGGAGGCCATCTTCTTATTCATTTTTTACCTCTTGAGTATGCACTCTCAAGGTCAACAGCTTTCTAGACAATAGCCTTTTCAGTCTCATCAATCTGCATCATGTTAGGCTAGTGTATTTGTGGCTTGGGCAGCTCAATGAGGAAGTTTGAAGAGGTCTTTGGTGGACTAAACTCCACCACCCCATATTTATCCCCTTCAATCATTGTAATAATGTATAAATATTTTTAGTGGGATAGTGTGTTGAGTGGTTTGCACACTTTTAAAATTGTCTCTTCATTATCCAGCCTTATTTTAAGTGTGCCCTCTCTCACATCTATCAATGCTTCTCCCATTGCCGAGAATAGATATCACAAGATGATTGACATTCTTTTATCTGCCTACAAATCTAAATCAATAAAATCAGCAGGAATAATAAACTTACCAACCTTGATTAGAATATCCTATATGATTCCTTTTGGATAGGCTAGGGCCTGGTCAGCCAATTGGAGTATCAAAGCTCAGTCTCAACTTCCCTAAGCCTAAAGTGTTGAAAAATAAGAGGGGTATCAAGTTGATACTTTCCCCAAGTCACTAAGTGCATAGACCACCTCACTATTGCTAATGTGAATAGGGAGTGTGAAACTTCTAGGGTTTTTGAGCTTTTTGGGCATATTCTGTATAACTACAGAGCTGCACTCCTTAGTGAGTGCTACCATCTCAACATCCTACAACTTAACTTTATTAGTGACCATGTTCTTAAAGTACTTATCATACCTAGGCATCCCCTGAAAAACATCTAAAAGAGGAATATTAATATGACGCTCTCTGAATGTGTCAAAGAACTTCTTGAAGCACACATCCTTCTTTGATTTTATCAGCCTCTGAGGGAAAGGTGGTGGTGGTCTCTTCTTTACTTGTTCAACAACTCTAGTTTTTGAGTACTCAGACTTTCTTAAATTCTCAGCACCTTTGTCATCTACCTGTTTAGGAGCTTTCTTTGCATCTACCTCCTTAGTTGCCTTTGGAGATTCTTTATTGAGCTCTTTAACACTTCTCAAAGTGATTACCATTAATTGTTTAGGATTTTTAGAATCGCTTGGTGAACTACCTTGAGGCCTGACATTTTGTGCCTGCTGTATTTTTCCAACCTGCATCTCCAAGTTCTTTATAGCAATATGCTGGCTCTTTATATCTGCTACCAATTGTGCTTGAGCAGCTAAAATCTATTTTAACATATCTTCCATATTGCTAGTTGAGTTGCGGCTTGATTCCCTTGAACCTGCTGTTGCAAAAACTACTGTTGTTGGTTGTTTCATGATGGGATTAGTGGTTGATTCTACCACTTTTGATTGTAGGCATTCCCATAATTCGACCTTTGAGTATTTCCTAAAAATATCACTGACTCAGGATTTACACCACACATAGCTACAAAATGACCGTAATCTTGATAAATCTTGCACCAAGTACTCGTTTGATGAATTGCATTCACTATTTCTATAGGCTGTGTAACCCCCAATTTCATATTGCTGAGTTGAGTAGTCAACTGTATTCATAATGTAGCAATCTTAGCGGATATAGCAGTAAACTGGTCCAACTCTAAAACACCTGCAACCTTCTTGTAGAACTTATTGAGTCAGAATGCCACTCAAGATTCCCTTATGCAATGTAGTTCAACAAGATATATAGCTTATCATATGTCAATCCAATGCTTGACTACCTGCAGTTGAATCTAGAAAAATTTTTGTATTGTGATCAAGTACCATAACAAAAGTGTAAGCTAGTATCTCATTGAACTGCTGATGATGTGGACAGGCCCGAAGAAGAGGTTTGAACCTTTCCATGCATGATGTAAGTTCTCATCTAGCTTCTGTTTGAAGCTCACAATCTCACTGTGCAGTCTTTCTAGATGGAAAGAATCGGATGAGGAATTTCTGGGATAAGTCATCCCAGGTGGTGATTGAACTTTTCATCTCAGCATTCAACTACTTCTCTGCTTCCCCCAATAGTGAAAAAGGGAAAAGTGTCAGTCTAACAAATTTAGTTGACACATCCGTAGGGATGAATGTGTCAGTGATCTCAAGGAAGTTCCACAGGTGTACTTGTGGATTTTTATTTGAAAGCCCCATAACTGTCTACTAATCTGTACCATGTTCTATTTCATCTCAAAGTTACCTAAACACTCAATTTTTGAAAAGGAGAGTTCAAATTTATCAAAAGTGGGATTTCCATTCCTCGAACTATCTTGCGTGTTGGTTGATCTTCAGCCATTAGAGAAGGATTGTCTTGTTCCTTTTGAATTTACGGGATGTGGTGAAAAAGGACTGTTTGTCTCCTCAATTGGTGAAAGCATTGCTTGGGTTCGGGGCTTGGTTCAACTAATTCCCTATCCCTCGCTAGCTTACTAGTCTGTAAACCTATTTTCTACAAATTCAATACCAAGACTAAGTGTAAGGCATCAAAGAAATTTAAAACGTAAAACTAAATGTCCAACACTAAGGTGCACAAAACCACCTCAGATCAAACTCCGAACACATAAATGTCCAACCTCTATCTTAGAAGCTCCAAAAATCGCCCAAGTCAAGCAATCTTAGGTGTACTCGAGCTCGGACCTGCACCGAAAGTGCGCAATAGGCATGAGTACGGTCCACTTGTACTTAGTAGGTATCATAGGCCGGCCAGACAAAGTAGTAAATAAAGCATATAAAATATACTCTAAGGGAACGTCACCTGTATTCAAAAAATATCCCACAACATTATCCCACACCATTTGTATTAGCAGTTCTAATATATCACATATAATTCAACATCAACCAAGATAGAATACAAGTATACATTATATCACATATAGGTAGAACTTGCATATACAAGATCATCAAATACAAGTTTAAGAAAATAAGACAATTACATAGATGACAAGTCAATATAGCAGTACAACACAATATAAATATAATAAATAAGTGCAATGTATGATGATGATTATGATAATGATGATGATGCATGAGGTCATCGTACAACCTCTGGGATCATCGCACAATCCTCGTATACTTCCACGGAGGCAAGCCTCCTAGTACTGGACCCATGAGGGATTCGTCAACTTGTATACAATACACATATCTCATATCTCCTTTCTGGCATATCCTTTGGAAAGGGTTTTATAAGGTGTTACAATATATCTTTACCGGCTCATCTCTCGAGGAGGATTTTTAAAAAGTTGTTGCCAGTGTTACTCAGGTGTTGCCACGGTGGTACCAATATTTCATGAATGAGTATGGTATGAGGATGTAATTCTCACAACCAATCATAATGAGTATTTCCCAACCAACCATATGATATATTTTCATAACCAATCCCAATGATATATTTCCACAACCACGTGAGCAAATATCCACTCATTATTTTTGTTTCATCCATGAATTTTCACATGTGTCATATGGCAATAAAGTATGAATATAATAACAATACACCAATGGTATCACATTAAGAATTTTAACAACACAATACAATTATTCACATGTATTCAAGGATATCAATATCACATAGGACCCCACATGGTAACACATATCACATAATATCTCAATTTTAACAATTACATCACATATAAGCTCCCACATGAACACAACACATAGATAGTTATTTTTTTCATGATTAGTTTCCGCTCTTAACATGCATTTTGTACTATCATTTACTACCTAGCCCAGTCTGAAAGAGTTAAGCCATAACCTACCTCAAAAGCCGAAATACCTCAACCAAGACATTGCTCCCAAAGCCTTACTCCTCTTGAATGATTCTAAACTTCAGTAAAAACATAAAATATGAAATCTACACGTCAAAACAAAACCAACGACACCCATATTGACTACTTTTGGTTCGGGGTCAAAACGGACCACGAAATGAGTTTTTGAAAAAGAAGGGCAAAATTGTAACTTTACTTTAAAAATATATCCTCCATATTTTTAGAAACCTAAAGATAAAAAACCAAGTCAAATCGAGTCAAAAATAAGGTTCAAGTTGAAGAAAAACTATTTTTAAGCTTTATCGAATAAAAATCTTTGAAATCCGAGTTAATATCAAGAATTGAAGTTGTTTTGAAGGTTAAATTGATGAAAAACTAATAATTATAAGATTAAAATATTATTCAAGTGAAAAGAAGTGAAACTAGAATTTAAAATTAAGCCCTAAGATTTTTGGGGTTTTGAGAAATTAATCAAAAAATTACGTAGAAAAAGGTGAATTTTTACCTTAAATCTGTAAGAGAATCAAGAAATAGATGTTAATCTAGCTTTTCAAGCTCCCACAAGATTCACTTTTAAGCTTTCACACTATTTTAGGTTTAACTTTCAAAGGCAAGGTGAAAGAATGGTATATATAGCAGAAAAATCTGCACTATAGCAGATTTTACTAAGTCCAAACGTACTTCAAAGGGGTGCCCGAGATTCGTTTGGAGTCCGATATATACAAACGAACTGTGTAACCACACTAAATTTGATTTTTCAAACTCAATGCTGATATCAAATTTTCGAAAAAATATTATTTTCACAAAGTTGACCCCCAAAATCCGAAATCATAATTTTACAAACTGAGGGTCGAAATGAGATTTAAAACCCCCAAAATCACACCAAATATGTTACCACCCTAAAAACGATGTTCTGGATCTACTGCTGAAGTCAATTTTCCATCTAAGTTTGTTTTGACCAAATGTGGATTCCACACCTATATTCTAATTTTTCAACTTTTTGATCAATGGATCGAAATGAGCTTGGGTGCATCGGAACCTAAACCAAAGGACTACCTAGGCTAAATTCGATATTTTGGAGTTGCTGGCGTAGTCTGTTCAGATAGCCAACCATCACACGAATCAAAATATATCCACATAAGTCTAAAATAAGGCTCTTGACGCCATCAAAAGCCACAATATCACATAAATACTACTAAAATGCATTGAAAACTATGTCAATCACCCCATTCCCCAAAAATACCATAATACAACTACGGAGGGGGCGTAAAATAGTCAAATCACATAAAATCGCAAATTTCACATATTTCATCAAAAATAGGTCATTACATAATCCACCACTAAAAATCTAGTTTGTCCTCGAACTAAGCTAAAGAAATACCTGAATCAACAAAGAGTTGGGGGTAAGAACTGCGCATATCAGACTCGACCTCCCAAGTACCTTTATCTACAGATCAATGTAGCCACTAAAAGTCAACCACAGGGATCACTCTAAAGCGCAGCCGCCTAATATTCCTAGCCAATATGGAGACCGTCTCCTACAAAAGATAATCACACATCTAACTAAACTGACTCTCAATGAATAATATGAGAATCATCCAAAATGTAACGGAAAAACATAGAAACTTCAAAAACTGGATGAATAACTTATAGATAAGAGGGCAAATCCAACTTATAAGCACATCACCAACAATCCAAAGAGTCTTAAATGAACCAATATACCTGGCGATAAGGTTGCCCCTCTCCCCAAATCTCATTACACCCTTCATGGGTGACACTAGAAGAAAAACACAATCACCAACACCAAATCTCAAGGCATGAAGTCTACGATCAACATAACACTTCTTCCTACTTTGAGCCGCTCTAAGTCTATCCTGAATGATCCAAACTCTATCCAAAGACTTATGAAGCAAGTCCGTACCTTGAAGTCTCACCTATGAAACATCAAACCAACCAACTAGGGAGTGACAACGCCTATCATACAACGTATCGAAAGGATCCATTTTGATACTGGAATGGTAGTTGTTATTATATGAAAACTCAACTAAAGCCAAATGTTACTTCCATTGGACACCAAAATCCATTATGCATGCGTGCAACATATCCTCCCAAACCTGGATAGTCTGCTCCGACTGGCTATTAGTTTGGGGGTAAACCGCTTTGCTAAGATCAACTCGAGTACCCAACTCATCTAGAAAAGTCTTACAAAAGTAAGATATGAACATAGAACCTCGATCTGAAATAATGGACACCAGAACACCATGCAGACGTACTATCTCATAAATATAGATATGCGTCAACCTATCAGCACTAAATGAAACCTGAACTAGAATAAAATGAGTTGACTTGGTCAATCGATCCATGATGACCCAAACACTGTCAGAACCATGAGATGTACGGGAAAACTAAGGAAAACTAGTAACAAAGTCCATAGTGGTTCATTCTTACTTCCACTCGGGAATAAGTGACCTCTGAAGCAACCCACCAGACCTCATATGCTCGGCCTTTACCTGTTGACGACATAGGGAATGAGTCACAAAATTTGCTATATCTCGCCTCAAACCACCCCATCAGTAATGCTGTCTTAAATCACGATACATCTTAGTCACACCCAGATAGATAAAATATCTGGAATAATAGGCCTCCTCCAAGATCAACATAATTCAGTCACCACTCTCGGCACATAAACTCGACCTCCAATCTGCAAAATCCATTAGAATCAAGTAAGGTTCCTTAGCCATCCCACTCAATCCCATATCTCAAATCAACCTCAATTCAACATCATCAAACTAATGATCTCACATTTGCTCCATCAAAGAAGATTTAGCCTTCACAAATGCCAAAACAAGGCTAGGTGTTGAAATATCAAGCTTAACCATATGATTAGCTAAAGACTGAACCTCTAAGGCTAAAAGCCTCTCCTAGCTCAAAATATATGCCAAGCTACCCATGATAGTCGACTTCCAGCCCAAGGCATCCACAACCACATTAGCTTTGCCCGTACTATAGAGAATGGTCAAGTCATAATCCTTAAGAAACTCAAGTCAACGACGTTGCCTTATATTAAGATCTCACTGGGTGAAGAAGTACTGAAGGCTATGATGTTCTAAGAAGATCTCACAATGGATTCTATACAAGTAGTGCTTCGACAACTTCAAGGCATACACAACTGAACACAACTCCAAATCATGGGTAGGATAATTCCTCTTATAAGGCTTCAACAGACGAGACGCATAAGCAATCATCTTGCCCTTCTTCATCAACACAACACCTAACCTAACACCTAAAGCATCATAAAAAATAGTAAAGCCCACGCCCTCCTTCGGCAAAGCCAAGATAGGAGCTAAAGTCAATAAATCCTTGAGCTTTTGAAAGCTCACCTCACAAGCATCAGACCACTAAAAAGAAATCTTCTTATGGGTCAAATTGGTCAATGGAGCTACAATGAAAGAGAAACCCTTAACAAAACACCAATAATAACCTGCCAAGCCTACAAAACTCTAAATCTCAGAGGGCGAAGTAGGTCTAGACAAATCACGAACCACTTCAACCTTAGATGTATCAACTATAATACCTTCCCTAGTCACCACATAACCTAAGAAAGAAACATACTCAAGCCAAAACTCGTACTTAGAGAACTTCGCATAAAACTTCTCATCCCTCAATATCTGAAGCATAATTCGCAAATGCCCCTCCTTGACCTTACTCTTGGAATATCCTTGAGCTTTTGAAAGCTCACCTCACAAGCATCAGACCACTAAAAAGAAATCTTCTTATGGGTCAAATTGGTCAATGGAGCTACAATGAAAGAGAAACCCTTAACAAAACACCAATAATAACCTGCCAAGCCTACAAAACTCTAAATCTCAGAGGGCGAAGTAGGTCTAGACAAATCACGAACCACTTCAACCTTAGATGTATCAACTATAATACCTTCCCTAGTCACCACATAACCTAAGAAAGAAACATACTCAAGCCAAAACTCGTACTTAGAGAACTTCGCATAAAACTTCTCATCCCTCAATATCTGAAGCATAATTCGCAAATGCCCCTCCTTGACCTTACTCTTGGAATAAACTAAAATATCATCTATAAATACAATAACAGAAGAGTTGAGATCTGGTCCAAACACTCGGTTCATTAATTCCATGAATATTGCAGGGGCATTGGTAAAACCTAAGGACATGACCAAGAACTCATAATGACCATATTGAGTCTGAAAAGCTATCTTCAAAATATCCAATGCTCTAATCCTCAACTGTTGATAACCGGACATTAAGTCAATCTTCAAAAATACCGCTACACCCTGTAGCTGATCAAATAAGTCATTAATACAGGGAAGAGGACACTTATTCTTAATCGGCACCTTATTCAACTGCCAATAATCAATACACATACGCATAAACCCATCCTTCTTTTACGCAAACAAGACAGGCGTACCCCAATACAATACACTAGGCTGGATAAGCCCCTTATCCAAAAACTCCTACAACTGATCATTCAATTTCTTCAACTCAGCTAGGGCCATCCTATAAAGAGAAATGGAAATGGGCTTGGTGCTCGACTCAACACTAATGAAAAAATTAATATCCCGATCCAGAGGCATACCAGGAAAGTCTATAGGGAACACATCTATAAACTCATAAATTACATGGATAGAATCTAAGAAAGGATGTAAAAAAACACTAGTATAATGAATATGAGCAAAATAAGATAAACATCTATTCTCAACCAATTTATGAGACTGACATAAGATATAATCCTCTTAGGACCTAAATAAATTGCACCCTTCCAAGCTATCCTTGGCACACACAGTGAAACTAAAGTCACGATCTTGGCATAACAATCTAGGACAACATGATAAGGAGTTAATCAATCTATACCTAAAATACCATCAAAATCAACTATATCTAGCACAGACAAGTCCACTAACGTCTCACGCCTAGCAAAAGTCACAGCACAAGATTAATACACCTAATTCACCACTAAAGAATCACCTAGTGGGGTAGATACACAAATAGGCATGGCAAGAGGCTCACTAATAGAATCAAAACTTGAAGCAAAATATTTATACACATAAGAGAAAGTTGATCTAAGATCAAATAACATAGGTGTAGGTTTGAAATAAATGAGGACAATACCTGTGACCATAGCATCAGAGGCCCTCACTTCTGGTCAAGCTAGTATTATATAACACTGACCACGACCACCACCGTGGGCTCCACTACCTCTACCTCTTGCACCTCTAGTGGAATCTCTACCTTTTACTACTGTAATAGGAGTTGCTCTAATCACATAATAGGCATAGTCAGTGGATAAATGGCTAACCTCATCATACACAAAGCAACCTCTATGGCTCGACTCCATTGGAAAAGGTATTACTGGGACCAAATGAACACCCTAAACTGCCAAACCCAAAGATCCACCACCTAAACTCTATAAGGCCCCTGTACTAGCCTACCCTGATATCCACAAGAAACTCTAAAATCTCTACCATAGGGAGGCTGACCTCTAAACTTACCAAAATGATGCACCTTCTTGGCGCCACCCTGAGATACTTAAATAATACCCTCTGTCATCTTAGAATGATCCATAATACTCTTAAAAAAGCCCCAAGCACAACTATCTTAGATGTAACCAATTGAAGAGAGATATCCAAACCCTTCAAAAACTTTTAAATCCTCTCAAAATCGGTGAAAATGCTGTCATAGAAATATCTGGATAGGGCATAAAAGCGTGCCTCATACTCAGCAACTGTCATAAACCCCTGCTCCAAATGATCAAACTTATCCCATCTATGGTTTTTCAAATTAAAAGATACAAATATCTCTAGGAAAGCCTTGATAAAATGATCCCAAGTCATCTCTAGAGAATCACGGAGTCTACAACTGACAAGCGACCTCCACCAATCTCTCACTGCATCTCTCAACTAATAAGATATAGTATAAGCCATACCATCCGCATGGAAAGAGTAAGTAAAAGACTATCTTTGGATAGACTCTGAGGGATGCTTAACACCTTTCCCTCGAGTAATCAAAAACCTTACTCAGAATTTCAAACAATTTTGAAAGACCAAAATAGATTTTTTACATAAAAATGGTTTTTTCCTAATTTTCCTATAATATTTAGGTAGCGACTCCAAACAATAATCTTTCCAAAAATTCAAGAGTCACAATGACCTGTGGGCACTGTTTCAATTGGTTTGAAATAGAATGCAAAATCATGAATAAAATTTCCTCCTCAATCGTGGTCACAACCCCGATCACTATTATAACTCAGACCAAGACTTTTTTCACTCCTGGATTGGTGAAAAATTATAGAGTTACTTTAGGAAATGGACCATTACTGGTAGGTCGACCTTCATGATTTTTCATCAAAATATCATTATGTTTCTTAGAAATAAGATATGAAATCAATTCAAAATATTTTTTAAACTCTATTTCTAGGTATTACTGTTGTAAGAGCATACTCGAGGTAGGAAAGATGGGGAATATTTTCTTCAGTATATGATGATCTGTATATTTTCTCTACATAAATTTAACTGTAATTCTAGCCATGGAAGAATTATACACAGTTATATCTTTAAAGTCTTGTAATCACAAATGGGTCCATTCATAACATGCCCGTGGAAGAACGACAATCTATCTTTTATATTATTACATGGTACAAGAGGATCCTCATCCATGTGATATTTATTTTTAACCCCTCATTGAAATGATGACAAATAAATATCATAGTATTGTAACAGTCTTGATTCAATGCCTAATTTTTTTCTTTGACGATATCTATCAGACCCATCATATCCAAATAGGTTTTGACATCAAGTGGCCTAGATAAGTAGTATCACAACCCATAAAAAAGGGTCATGATGACACTTGTTGTGGCATACCTTGACAAGTAAGCCTTTCACCCAAACTGATACAAAAAGAGGAAAAGATAGAAATACCTAAGGTAAGGCTTCTAGAATAAAGCTGAACCATACAAGTAATCATAAAAATGTGGAAAAAATTTATCCAAAATACCAATCATGCCCAAAATAAGGTGTCAATAGTCTAAGAATTACTAATACAATCCAGGAGTCAAATACATCAGAAAAATAACCACTAAGGAATAATATCTCTCTCCGAATACTAATAAAGACATAAATACTATCAAAAGATAGAGGTGGCCACCAAACGCATGAATGTACAATTGCTACCTTGGAAGCTCTAACACTCACCCAAGTCAAGCTTAGGCGTGCTTGAGCTAGGACCTGTACCAAAAGGGCATAGTAAGCATGAGTACAGTCCACTTGTACTCAGTAGGTATCATAGGATGGCCAAGAAAAATAATAAATAAAGCATTAAAAATATACACTCAGGGCACATCACCTACAATCAGAAAATATCCCACAATGGTAGCCCATACCGTTTGCATTAACAGTTCTAATATATCACATATATTGAAATATCACACCAAGATAAAAAACAAGTATGCATTATATCACTTATAAGTAGAGCATGCATATACAAGATTATCAAATACAAATAAAAGAAGATAAGACAATTACATAGATGGCGAGTCAATATGGCAATACAATACAATATAAATACAACAAAGTAAGTGCAAGGTATATGATGATGATGATGATGCATGAGGTTATCACACAATCTTTGGGATCGTTGCACAATCCCCATATACGCCTATGGAGGCAAGCCTCCCAACGCAAGATCCATGTAGGGTTCGTCAACCCGTATATAATCCACATATCTCATATCTCCTTTTGGAACATCCCTTAAAAGGGGTTTTATAAGGTATTACAATATCTCTTCCCCAGTACATCCCTCGGGGAGGGTATTTAAAAAGGTGCTGCTAGTGTTACTCAGGTGTTGCCACAGTAGTACCAACATTTTATAAATGAGGTTTTCCAAAGCCTCACTCTTCATGAATGATCCTGAACACCACTAAAAAAATCAAATATGAAATCTATGTGTTAAAACAAATTCAAGGACACTTATATTAACTACTTTTGATTTGGTGTCAAAACGGCCCCCCAAAATGATTTTTCAAAAAAGAAGGACAAAATCATAGCTTTACTTCAAAAATGTGTTCCCCATATTTTAAAAGACCTACATCTGAAAACTCAGGTCAAATCGAGTTAAAATCAAGGTTCAAATCGAATAAAAACCATTTTAAAGCTTTATTGGGTAAAAATCTTTGAAATCAGTGCTAAAATCAAGAATCGAAGTTGTTTTGAAGGTTAATTTGATAAAAAACTAGAAATTATAATATTAAAATATTTTTCAAGTGAAATTGGAATTTAAATCAATCCCTAAGATTTTTGAAATTTTGAAAATTAATAAAGAAATTACTAAGAAAAGGGTGAATTATTACCTTAAATCCGTAAGAGAATCAAGAAATAGATGTTAATCCATCTTTCCAAGCTTACTCAAGCTTCACTTTTAAGCTCTAACACTATTTTAGGATTTATCTCTCAAGATGCAAGGTGAAATAATGGATAAAACAGGACAAAAAAGCGTAAAAAGCTAGTATATATAGTAGAAAAATCTTCACAATAGCAGACTTTTCTAAATTCTAACTGACTTCGACGGAGTGCTTGAGATTCGTTCAGAGTCCGATATATAAAAATGAACTATGCAACCACATTAAATTCAACGTTTTAGACTCAATGGCGATATCAAATTTTACAAAAATTATAATTTTCATAAAGTTGACCCCAATATCTGAAATCACAATTTTCCAAATCGAGGATCGAAATGAAATTTAAAAGACGTAAAATCACACAAAATATGTTACCACCCTAAAATTGATGTTTTAGATCTACTGCCAAAGTCATATTTTTCATTCAAGGTTGTTTTGACCAAATGTGGATCCCACACCCATATCTCCAACTTTTCAACTTTTTGACTAATAGGTCGAAATAAGTTCGGGTGTATCACGACTATAACCAAAGGTCTACCTAGCCTAAAATTGATATTTCAAAGTTGCTGGCACAGTTTGTTTAGCCATCCGTTGTATGGATTAAAAGATATCCACATAACTTCAAAATTAGGCTCTCGAAGCCATCAAAAATCACAATATCGCATAAATGGTACCAATATGTATCGAAAACTATTTAAATCACCCCCACACCCTAGAAGTATCATAATGCAACTACGGAGAGGGATAAAATAGTCAAATCACATAATATTATAAATTACACATTTTATCAAAAGTCGATTGTTACAAGTAGGTTTTGCATGATATATCCATGTCAACAAATTCACATTTAGATAGATTTAATGTTATTTTAAGAAAAGTAAATCTTTTCTTTATTACCTTCAAAATAATAACTAAGGATTTAATACTAAACTATTAAAACCAAACCAAAGAAAATAAAGATAGAATAATAGTAATGCTTCTTCTTGTTACTGTTTGTTAGAATAATAGTAATGCTTCTTCTTGTTACTGTTTGTGTCTTACAATTACAAGAGTAAGGGATATATATATATGTAAACATCAAGGGAAAAAGTGGTCAAACTTGTACACAAAGCAAATGAACAAAGGGACAAGTTTGACCCAGCCTATTTTCTTGGGCATCAAGTATGATAGTGGACATCCACATATGTAACCTATACAACATTTATGTCCAAATGAAGGTTCTCATGTAATTCATAAAAAAGGTATTATTAAGCTATTATTAGAGCTACAAATATGGGCCAGGCTTGTTGGGCTAGGCTTGCCAAACCTATAGTTTAATAAGGGTCGGCTATAATTTTTACAGCCTATTTAAGAATAGGGTTTTTTAACCTGGCCCGAATAAATGAGCTCAGATGCATTGAGACCCAAATCAAAGGTATACCAAGCCTTAAATCGATATTACGAACCTTCTGGCACAGTTCGTTCAGCCATCCATCGTCCAGATCAAAAGATACCCACATAAGTCCAAAATAAGACTTTCGAAGCCATCACATAAATGGTACCAAAATACATTGAAAACTGTGTAAATCACCCCCACATTCTAGAAATTCCATAATGCAACTACGAAAAGGGATAAAATAGTCAAACCATATAAAATTAGAAATTACACATATTTCATCAAAAGCTGGTGGTTATAAGTAGGTTTTTCCTGATATATCTAGGTCAACAATTCATATTTAGATAGATTCAATATTATTTTAAGAAAATTTAATCTTTCCTTTATTACCTTTAAAATAAAGATTAAAGATTTAACACTAAACTATTTAAACCAAACCAAAGAAAATTAAGATAGAATAATAGTAATTCTTCCTCTTGTTATTGTTTGTGTCTTACAATTACTAGAGTGGGGCATATATATATATATATATGTAAACCTCAAGGGAAAAAGTTTTGAAACTTGTGCACAAAGCAAATGAACAAAGAGACAAGTTTGACCTATTAACTTGGGCAATAAAGTAGCTTATTTTCTTGGGCATCAAGTACGACAGTGGACATCTACTTACGTAGCATATACAACATTTATGTCCAAATGAAGGCTCTCATGTAATTCATAAAAAGGTATTCTTGAACTTGTATTAGAGCCTATGGGCCAGGCTCATTGGGCTGGTCTTGCCCAACCAGTAATTTAATAGGGGTTGGCTATAATTTTTACAACCTGTTTAAGTACAGAGCTTTTTATACTAGCCCAAATAAATGAGCTAGGGTGTATTAAGACGCAAATTGAAGGTTTACCTAGCCTAAAATTGATATTCTAAAGCTGCTGGTGCAGTCCGTTTAACAATTCATCGCACAGATCAAAAGATATCTATATAGGTCCAAAATAAGGCTCTCAAAACCATCAAAAAATACAATATTGCATAAATGGTATGAAAATGCATCAGAAACTATTTCAATCACCCTCACTCTCCATAAATGCCATAATGCAACTACAAGGAGGGGTAAAATAATCAAATCACAAATTACACATCTTTCATCAAAAGCAGATCGTTATAAGTAGGTTTTGCTCGATATATCCAGGTCAACAAATTCATATTTAGATAGATTCAATATTGTTTTAAGAAAAGAAGATATTTCCTTTATTACCTTTTAAAATAAGGATTAAAAATTTAACACTAAACCATTGAAACCAAATCAAAGAAAATAAATATAGAATAATAGTAATGCTTTTTCTTGTTATTGTTTGTGTCTTACAATTACAAGAGTAGGGGATATATATACTCCCTCCGTCCCATTTTATGTATCATCATTTTATTTTTGGTCCATCCCAAAAAGAATGTCATCTTTTCTTATTTGGTAATTATTTAATGGCATCATCTTCATTTTATCCTTACTAGGTCCCACTTAATAAGAAAAGACAACTAAAATGTAAATATTAAAGAAACTTTAAGAGGTGCATTTTTGTAAACTTTGCAAAGTTATCACTTATTTCTTAAACTCTGTGCCCAGTCAAAAGGCGACACATAAAATGTGACGAAGGGAGTATAAATATCAAGGGAAAAAGTGGTCAAACTTGTGCATAAAGCAAATGACTAAATAGACAAGTTTAAACCATTAAATTGGGCACAAAGTAGCCTATTTTGTTGGGCATCAAGTATGATAATGGACATCCACTTATGCAACATTTACAAAATTTATGTCCAAATAAAGGTTCTCATGTAATTTATAACAAGGTATTCGTGTGCCGGTATTAGAGCTGTAAATATGAGCTAGGCTCATTAGGTTGGTCTTGCCAAACTTGTAATTTAATAAGGGCCAGCTATAATTTTACAGCCTGTTTAAGAACAGGGCCTTTTATCCTAGCTCGAATAAGCCTGTTGGC
This sequence comes from Capsicum annuum, assembly GCF_002878395.1. NCBI lineage: Eukaryota > Viridiplantae > Streptophyta > Magnoliopsida > Solanales > Solanaceae > Capsicum > Capsicum annuum. The sequence goes on along the minus strand of NC_061111.1, from coordinate 35,219,386 downwards.
CCGTGGGGCTTGAGCAATATGGGTTGGGCTGGCCCATGAGCCAAATAAAAATAATTAAAAAATAGAATAGATAACTAAGAATAAAAAAGGGAGTCCAAACTCAAAGTCTATTTAAACCATTATAGCTATTTAACTATTAATTATGTTCATAATATATAGAAATACTTGAAATACAAAAAACTAAATTTTTTAAGGAATTGGATATGTTTGATGAAGATGATGTGGCGTGTTGAACACGACTTAAGCACCATGAATTTTTTTTCTTTTGAGGAGTTCATTTTCACTTTTAATGGATTGAATATTGACATTTTCTTGTGTTTAATAGTGATCTATTGAAATAAAAATTAGGTTAATATTTCTATTTAACTAGTTATATTACTACTCATTAGTTATTTAGTTTGTTTATCAACATCTCTATTTGGTGTAAAAAATTATTTAATTTTGTAGATTATTAGGATTTATTTTGTAATTTTGTGACTTTATTAACAAGTTGCAACTTCGAGTAATATAATATTGTAAATATTTGTGTATTAACATTTTAAAATTTAAATTAAGATTATAAAAATAATATATTTCAAAAGTGGGCTGGGCCATGGAAGCCCGCAACCCACAAAATGACAGATTGGGCTTGCTATTTTCTAGCCTGTTATCTTGATGGGCCAGCCCGGCCTAGCCCATCAAACTCCAAAGCTCGTGTGGGCTAGCCCAGATGGGCTAGACCAGCTCATATTGACAGCTTTAGCTGGTATGTTTCTAATTGCATATTAATTGTTTTATGCTATATTCGATATAGTTTTTCTAGTTATTATGTAAACATTCACTATGATTTTCCTTGAATCAAAATAATGGTGTCATTTATCTAGTGAGTATTTAATTAAACATCGTAAACATAATAGCACCCTTTATACGAGTTGGATTTTATTAGTTATATATGTATATTGATTTATAAAATTATTTTGTACCATGAAGGTATGTTTAAAATCAAATCCTAATTGATAAGCCAATTGTAAAATTGACTTATTTGTATTGGGTTATCGGATAAATGATTGGTGAATGAATAAAAATTTTATAATTAAAGGCTTATTATTGAGTGTAACGCTCTGAATCTGGTACCCAAAATGCCACACGATGCTAATGACCTCGAAGGACCACAAGCTAACCCATGACTAATATTTGTAACTAAGCACTGCATAACATACTGTACAAATGTGGAATAAAAGGCTGAAAGGCCATAAAGTTAAAAAATTTGATAAAACATAACATTTGAAGGTATGGTATATCAATACCAAAACAACTGAAATAACTGTCTGAATAAGGAGTTGATGGACATGTCCCCAACTAAATCCAACTGCTGAAATAAACTAAGTACTAAAAGAATGAAATAGTCAAATAATAACATCCTCAAATGATGAGGACTCAATTCTAGTCTGTCTGCTGAACGACTAATCTACTAAGGATACTCTGGAGCTCGTTCTTCTAAACCTATGGTATAAAACACCATAGTGCAAAAGAAAAGTTTGCATCAGTACGTGAGAATGTACTGGAACACAAGTGAGGTAAGCTAAATTCAAAGGTTCATATACATGAACTATAACTGACTAAAATGAACATGAACATGACTATGTGAGGATACATGCATGAATACATGAACTGTAACTAAAATCATGATAATGCTGAATCTGAATACTGATAACATGAGTTTTATATTAACTGAGTGACTGTGTCTAATAGTCCTGATTCTAATGGAACTAGCTGAATTTCATGCTGAACTGTGTGACTGTATCTAACAGTTCTGAATCTGAAGAACTATCTGAGTTTTTTTTACTGAGATTGAGACTAAGACTGTGGGAGATAGTCATCTAATAAAAATGCCCCTAATAAGCTATTATAGCTGAGTTGGGGTCCAATCTGTAACCCCAATTGGAAGGCTATCAATACCGCGCTACTGGTAAGGACAAACTATGAGTGACCCTCATCTGGCAGTGTCCCCAAAGAAGAACGGTGGGACCCTTATTTGGAAGTGTTGATCCACCTCATCAACCCTTAACTAATAGTGTTGATGTCTTAACCTATGCTGCAAGGATTATTTCTAAGGGTCACACCCTCTACTGTCAGTGTGTGCCCTCATCCTTGGATTCTTTCAGTACTGAATTGTACTCCCAACTGAGTAGACATTGAACTGGTTATACTGAGATGAACTGGACTGAGTTCATTGAGTTTCGTGGACTGACAAAAAGTTACTGAATTCTGTTAACTGACTGAGTTCATTAGATTACTGAGTTTTCCTGAGTCATATAACTGACTGAATTCTACTGATCATGATGTGACTGAGATTATTATGAAACTGACACTGGCTCTAGGCAAACAGCTAAATTATCGGGTATAAATACCCTCAGGACTCAATAGCATAAAATTAATTCATGGCACAAGTTCGAAAGCACAACAATGGCTACACATATATCCATAATTCATTGACTAAGACATTTCATCAAACACTTGACATGCATTAACTTGTACATGAATGGGGATTTCATACTATCATACTATAATGGCACTTTTTCCTTCACATAGGCATTTAATCAAACACATGAGGAGCATACTTTGGTTAATACCATCATCAATGCATCTAATTATCATGGTTTCATAAATAAATTTTCAATTTGAAAGGTTTATCCTTAATATTATGCAAATCATCACACACTAGGATCAATCATTGGAATATGTAATTTAAAACATGAATCAAAACTCCACACAACATGGACATGAATTTCAATTCAACTAAATTATGAAAATTCATAAATACACAATCTTGGATTTTTAAAAGAGATTCTTGAGCTTCATGGGTGAAAGGGACCCATGAATCAACACTTGACTTACCTTGATTGTCAGTTTCTTAAAGTTCTTGGACTTGAAGAACTTGGATCTCTTAGTTTCTTGAAGAAGGGTTGGGATCTTGTTCTTGGGGATTAATCTTTGAGAGAAACCCTAATTTGGTGTTGTAGATGGGTGGAAAAGACCCAAACACCCTTAAAAATGACTTTAAATTACTGAAGGGGATATACGACATCTTGGGCGATGGTCCATCGCTGGCTCGATGGCCCGTCAACCTTCCCATCGTACTCGGCCAAAATATGATCTTTTTGCCTTGGTTGCGATGGTTTGGGAGATAGTTTGTCGTTAGCTCGATGGTCCTTCAGCCATTCTGTCACACCTGGAAAGAAGGTTAACTCACTGCCTTTACTGCGATGGTTTGGGTGACGACTCATCGCTATATCGACGGTCCATCGACCCTTTTCGTTGCATCTGGGTGGTTCAGACTACTTTTTGTATTTCGGCCATAACTTTCTACCCCGATACTGGATTTAGGCAAACTTGGTATCAATGGAAAGCTAATTCAATTTCCACACAACAAAAAGTCAAAATCTTGAAAATTCTACGTGTATAAAAGAGGATTCATCCTTTAAAGAAAGTCTTCAATATTTTTGGGATGATTTTTAAGCTAGGTAGAAGTACGGGATATTATAGTGTGAGGACGGATTACTCAATTTCCTTATTGGATAAACCATTAATCCTCTAAGAATTATCATTCCTAAACTTTTAGCCCTAAACGTATCATTAACATTTAGCCTTAATGTCTCATAATTCACTTAGTATTCTACCACTCCTTTTTGCTCTTTGATTTGGTTGTTCTCAAGTTTCTTTGCTTGTTTTTTATTTCGTTGGTGGGTACTCTAAGGTATTCAACTCTTCTTATCTCCTTCATTTACTCGATCTTTTTTGTTTTAAAACTTTTGGTATCTTTATATTATCTATTTATCTTTCTGGTGAGTTGCTACTTTGTATCCCTCTATGACTCCTCATCTTTTCTTTTTGGTCCCATCAGGTTAACCGATAAGTTGCTTCGATAACTGTACGAGAATTTCTAATTCATTACCAAACTAACATATATCTTATGCCTAGAAAATTAATACATTTAAAACCAATAACTGATAAGCCAAAGCATTAAGAATAAATATCTGTCCGATAAGCAGCCTTAAATTAACATCAGTGAATATATTACTTTAATATAGTCAAACCTCTATATAACATTACCTCGTTATGACGGTATTTGAATATAACAGCCTGATTTTCTCAAAAACAAATTTTTCATGTTAAACTTTACTACTCTGTCATTACATTCTATCTATAACAACAATGACTTTTATTATAGTGGTATACTCTTTGTAAATTACCTCTCTATAACAATATACTCAAATGTTATGTAATAATATTTTGTAAGAAATATATTATGTATAAATTAAAATACCAAAATATTTATAGTAATCATCATTAATGTCATGCACGTAGTAAATTTAAAGTATGAATATCTAATTTAAAGAAGAAACATGTCTTTAAATAGTGCACATCAATTATTTAATAACTTCACAAGAAAAATGCTACTAATACTTGCCTTTTCTATATCATGCTCTTTCTAATTTTACATACTTTTGTGTATAACAATGAAATAAAGTCTGAACGTCAAATGTCTAACTATATAACAACACTAGCAGCCATAAATTTTTAGATAAACATTCCCACTATAAAGAAGTTTAAATGCAGTAGGTTAGATACTATATTTGTCAAACTAGAAATTAAGTAATCTAACTGAGAAAATTGAAGAAATGGTGTGTTTTAAGTGTTGAATATGGTATTGGTGACATTGACAAACTTAAAGGGTCAAACATAATTAGAAAACTTGATTAAGTTAATTTTGGACTTTATTACTATTTTTAAAACTTTCTAATCTTTTCAAAAATATAAATCAACCCACACCCCTTTCCTCTCTAAATTAACCATCTCTCTCCTCCCCCTTATCTCTTAACAGTTTCTCTAAAGTTTTTTCCAACCAATAGTTCTACAAATTTTTCCCTTTAATACTCGACGACGTAAACCTCCAGTGATAAATAGTTGTGCTGCGAGTTCTTTTTTGACTTTCAATCGTAACAACATTGCTCTCTGGCGACAATAACTTTGAGTTCTTTATCGTCCCTTTTCTTCTTTCACAGGTAAAAAATTGTGGATTTTTAGTTATAAAGAAAAAGAAGAACTTGAGCCAACTTCTCTTCTAGTATTGGTTAACAATTTCAATATTTGTTGCTTAAATTTGAGATGGGGACTGACGAAAATCCTAATTTCTGGTATTTCTTCTCTTCTCTTTTTGGAGTGAAATATAATTTTTTATTGTTATTGCAGTTCTTATTGTCAAATTGTTGATTTTCTTTGTTGGTGTCTGTTGAGTTTTTTGAAGTTTGATTTTTTTTATTTGTGTTTGTACAAACAAAATAACAATGTTGGTATTTATGGTCACTATTGATGTTCTTGGTATGTGTGTTGTGTTGGTGTTTCTAGGTTCATTTATTATTGTTCTTGGTAAAAATGGTTTATTTGATATTAAATGGTGATACTACTGTCGTTATATTGATCAAAATCTTACTACTGGTTTTTCTGCAATAGATTAACCATTTGATGCAACATATAAACTATCTATTAGATGAAATCCTATCAACTATTCTAATAGGACGACATGTCCAAGACTTTGATTTCTTCCAACAAATCATTCATCTATTGTGACAGATGGCCCTTCTGTTGGAAGAACTCAAAAAAATATTGATAGTTGATAACAATTCCAATATATCACTCATTTGTTGCAACAGATGAATAATCTGTTGCAGAGACTAGTCATCTATTTCAACATATGAGAGATCTGTTGGAAGAAATCACAACAGTATTGAAACTATTTTTATTATTTCCAATAGATTACTCATCTGTTGCAACAGGTTAGTTATATGTTGCAACAGATAACCTACCTATTGTAGCAGATGTGGGACCTGTTAGAACTATTATTTTACAGTGTTGTACATGTTAGATTTATGGTTATTCTTTTTTAAAAATTCATTAATCAATTATACTATTTTTAATTTTCATGTTATTTTTTGATAAGATGGCTCCACAAAGAAAGAAAACTGAATCATGTCTAAGTAAAGGAGCAAGTTAAACAACTAGGCTGCATCCACCACTCTATGAGCTTGCTTTACAAATGATATCTCAATGAGAAGTAGAATATAATGAACATGGGAATGAGGAATGTTTCAAAAAAGATAATCTAAATGCTAATATCCCTTCCAACGAAGATTTGGTGGTGCATCCGAGCATACACGCAAGTGTACATAGTTTGACCAAGTAATAAAGTGGCCTTAAATAAAGCTGAATATTGATCCCTCAGAGACTTGTTTGAACAAATATTTAATTCAAGTTTAACTATTGATATTAACGTGGTGAAACAATAACCAAAAGAGTTTTGAAGTTTTATAAAATAAAGGTAATGTAAAATAATGTGGAATAATAAAGACTTTGAACATTCAATGGATGAAAGCCCGGGGTTAAAGAACTATGAAAAATCATATTATGATATTGAACTTCATTCGTTAGATTACTTATCTTGGTTGTTGATTCGTAGGTCTTATCGTATGATTATGATCTCCTGACCTCTAACCTTCTACCTAACTGGACATTACAACTACATCATTGAGCGGGGATGTAATAATCCATTTAGATGCATTAAGATATCATCCTACATGTGAACCAAGAAATGATTCTAGTTATATACCTATACTAGTTGCTAATTCAAATTCATTCTTTCATAAAAGAATAAGAACCTTACTCCATTCATCCCCACGTTCTATCTTCCTCTTACCCCTCTCGAGATCACAAGGTTGACAATATATGTATTCTAAGGGTCACAAATCCTTAAAATAGTTAAAACAAGTATGGACAAACAACCAAATATGATAATAAATCCAAGCAAACAAAATTCAAAGTGAAAGTAAACATGTTCTTGGCCTTAACCCCGGTAAGGGGGGTGTTTAGCCACTAATCGACATAACTGTAATCAAGATCTTTGAATACATGATTAAATCTATTAAAAATCTAAATTAAAGAGATATAAAACCTAAAATAAGTGTTTATCATCCCCTATACAAAGTTCCAAGGTATCCAAGGTGTCCAACAACCAGTATATGAGCCCTATTTATAAACAAAGACATTTGGCCGTGTGTGGAATGGGTGGTGCAATATGTTAGGCAGGATATAGGGGATGGGGTTGCAACCCGAGTCTTGAAAATATGGAGTGGAGGTTTCAATTCAAGTCCTGTAAAGGTGGAGTGGAGTTCACGATGCGGGATCAACGTGAGGCTTCACTAGAATTTCACTTTTGACATCCAACTTTTCTTTGTGCATTTGTCCTTCGTCTGAAGCCTTATGGTATTGTTTCCAATTAGTGTACAGCTTTATATCCTTTTCATATCATAAAAATAAACTCATAAAGCATCCTAAATCATTGTACACCACGTATTAGAGCTCAAAAAAGCACAATATCAAGAACGGTGAACTAGAAACTCGAGCTAAGACTAGGCTTGCCCACGTTGATTTTTAACTTATTTTTTAACTCTTGGATTGATTCAATTGACTCTTTAATGCTATAAAAAAGTTTTTACATACTTAATTACACAATCATACCATTATAAACTCATTAAACACATTAGAATCCACCGAGATTAACTAGAACAACATATAGCTCAAGCTAGTATCAATAATTTTCTCGTTTAGACTCTAAGTGACCAAATTAAGTACAAACTTGTTTGAAAGACACTATAAAAATTATATTCACATACTTAAACACTTAAATTCTCAATTATATCATTATTAACATGTTAAGCATACAATTTTCCCTCAAAATAAGGCTATATAAGCTAGTATAACAACACTAAAGTGGATAAAACCACCTTAGATCACCACCCCACACTTAAAGCCTTGTTCGTCCTTGAACAACTCTTTACTCTAAGCATCATAAGCTGAGGAAACTCAACACTTATACAATAATATAGACACTCAAGATCGTACTACAATGACTACACAAAATGCAAGTTTCTACACTAAACATGTTATGTACACAATTGACAGTTTAAGAACACTACTCCAAAACATCCTAGATTAAGGGATTGTGTAACACCGCGTATTTCCCTAGAATTATCTAAGTCCTAATACATGAGTATACATGTATAAAATTTTGAAACACTCATTATTCTTTTGTTTAGAGCCTGCCATTGTGTAAAAAATTTAATTAACTTTCTAACAATATAAAATTTACCAAAATTCGATAACCGGGTAAGAATTTATGGTGATTTTAAGTTTCAGTCATAAAACATCATTGTATTAACCCTTACCAGGTTGAATAGACATCCCAAATAATAAATATCGATTTCCAGTGTGACTCCGCGATCATGGCGCATCGCGGAGCAGGCCAATTTCCCATTTATCAATTTTTAGTGGGCCTCTGCGATCATGGCACATCGTGGAGATGGCCAAAATGGCATCCACAAGCTTACCGTGATGGTGGCGCATCACGCTATTTATACAGGTCCTAGTTTTCCTTTTTCTAGTGGCTTGGCGCGATAGTGGCGCATCGCGCCAAGGCCAAAAATTGGGATGGTCAGTTTTCAGCTTATGTTTTAAATCTATTTAAGGGTATTTGGGTCTTTTTCCTAAACCATAAACTCATCCTAAAATGCAAAATCTAGCCTAGTTAACCTAAATAATCATTCATTCTTCAATTTTTCTCAAATTAAAATCCTCTCTTTTAAGAATAAGAAACCCTAGTTCTCAAATTCAAGGCATTTTCTCAAGAACTCTCCATTCATCTCTTCAAATTTATTAACCTAGGTATGTTAGATGTTCATCCATGGACCTCTTTCATCCATGGAGTCCAAAAAACCCTTTTAAATTATAAAATTATGATCTTTTCAAGTTATTATGTTTTAAATTATGATTTCATCCATGAATCTCCATGTACTATTGATTTTACACTATGTTACCATGAAATTATTGTTATTATTCAATCCTCCATGTTTTAATACTATTATTTACTAAATTAAACAATGATTTAATACTATTATGATGAATTCATACTATTCCTACCAATTCCATGACATTCCTATGATTGTTTTAAACTATAAACTACAAGTGTTTGATAAAATACCTACAAGAGTGATTTAATTATTAAGAACCTTCATGTTTTGATCTCTAAGTGTTAGTATCATTTTACTATAATTTTTTTGAGTCCTAGGGTATTGAATACCCAAAATCCATAGCTGTTTATTTAGTCTAGTCTCAGTACACTACAAAACAGTCTGCAAAATATATTATGAGCACTTCAGAATAATTAAATACCAGTCAGTTAAACTCAGAATAGTCTAGTATCTCAGTATCTTTCAGTTGGAAGTAGGATTTAGCACCAAGCGAGTATAGGGATGGTGGCTTCCTTGTCAGATAACCAGAGTCATTAGTAGCAGTCCCTATACTCCTGAACTATGTAGCCAGTATTTGATATGCGTAGTCACCCCTCAGATTAGGCTTAACTATCTCACAGGGGTCACCCATCAGTTCAGGCTTGACACCCTTAGTTTTTTAGACATTATATAAGTTTAGTGGATCCACACATCCATCGTTAGTAACCATGACTCAGTATTAATACCCTTCCAACTGGGGTTATAGGTTGGACCCTGATTAGCTCAAATTTAGGAATATCAGTTAGGTGATACCTTGTACAGTCTTAAATATAGTCTCAATTACAGTCTCAGCTCAGTTATTCAGTCTTAATGTTGTTTGACCAAAGCATACAAATTTCAATTATCTCAGTATTTCACTTTACAGATTTTACTCAGTTCATGTTATTTTCTTGGTCATAGATCCTTAATATTTATAAATTTTCATGCATTTTCAGTACCTACAGATTCTATGCTCTTTATTCAGTACTCCATGCTTTACATGCATATCCAATTAATTATTAGTTCTATTCATGAAACCATGCATATCAGCCTACCTCATTTAGCATACCAATACATTCAAACTACTGATCGCATACCTTTTCTTTTGCGCTATGATGTATTATAACATAGGTTCTGACGCTCAGTTCCCGGCTCACCGTTAGATTTATCATATCTCCAGCAGTAGCAGTGGTCAGTCCTCATACTTTGAGGACATGCTTACTTTATTTCATGTCTCAGTTAGTAGTTGGTTGGAGTTAGTTGGGTCCTGTCCCATCAACTCATATTCAGTTAGTCAGATTTAGATGCTTTTCAGACGTTAGAGTTAGTTATTCAGATATTATAGTAGTTATCCAGTTTATCACTATTTTATCAGATGTAGTCAGTTATTTCTATAGAATCGTATTTTAATTTTAAATTTAGTTATTAAAACCTTATGGCATGTCGGTATTCTTTCAAATTTATGATTATATTATTTAGTGCATACAGCTGGTACCAGATCATGGGTTAGCTTATGGTCTCTCAGGACTGTAAGCACCGTGTAATAACTAGGGGGTAGTCTTAGGTCGTTACAAACTTGGTATCAGAGCCTAAGGTTTTACAGTGTCCTAGGAAGTCTAAAAGCCATGTCGAGTATAGTCTTCTGTATGGGTGTGTAGCATATCACACTTATAGATGAGAGGCTACAAGGCGTTTAGAAAAAGTTTCCCTTTTTTCAGTATTCATGTGGTGCGAGGGAGCATAAGCTCAAGTTAAACTCCCTATCTAATCCAGTTCTTCCTTTTATTTATAGAACATGCCTCCCAAGAAGAATGGAAGAAGAATAGGAGCTCAGCCAACCCCTCAGCCTATCCAGGTAGATCCTCTAGATGAGCATGTCTCTTACCCAGAATTTAGGGCTGTGTTCGCTACTGTAGTGAACTCTGTAGTAGTAAAAAATAAATAGCTAGCTGCTGTTCTGGCCAACCCAATGGCCAATGCTACTGCCATCAGAATCTGGGATTTCACTGGGATGAATCCTCCATCCTTTATAGGGTCCAAGTCTGAAGAGGATCCCCAGGAATTCTTAGATATGGTTCAGAAAATAATGGATGCTATGGGGGTGACGTCTAGTCAGAGTGTCGAGTTGGCTGCATATCAATTATAGGATATATCCCATACTTGGTTTAAGCAGTGGAAAGCTAATAGAAGTGTTGATGCAGAGCCTATAGAATTGGAAGATTTTGTGTAACACCCCACAAAATTTTCTCCTAGTATGAGCCTTAGAGTGTGTTTTGTGAAGAGAAAATCTAATACCAAAAGTTTGATAGGTGTCTTCCTAATTGTGTAATACTTTGAACCATGGAGAATTTCCCTAATATCAATTTTTCTTATTTAGAGCATTGAATAAGCTTTCTGTTGATACCAAATTCACCTAAATCTGATACTCGGGCAAAGAATTAGATCTATTTTAGTGAGACAGTGTGCCACCTAACACTTTAGCGCACAACAGAGCTAGCCAAAATGGCAATCTCCAAAATCCAGTGAGCCTCCACAATTATGGTGCATCGCGCCAAGGTTTAACTTTAAAATTGTCAATTTCCAGTGCACCAATGCAATTCCACTGCATCGCGGTGCCTTTTCAATTTGCAACCAAGGTGGCAACGCAATTTCCACCGCATCGCACCATCATGTAGTTTGTCAGTTATCTAATTTCTAGAGAACAGGCGTGATTATAACGTGTCGCGCCAGCATGTAAATTTAGAATTTTTTTGGTTTAATTCCAAGGGCTTTTTGGTCTTTTCCATATACCTGATAAAAGGCTATCAGCCTCATTTCCCATCTTCAACATCAAAACTAAGGTTTTACAAAAATCAAAATCCTTATTTCTTCCTCAAGCAAAATCAATATATATCAAGATAAATCAAGAGGAATCAAGAATCCCTCCAAGAACTTTCAAGAGTTTCCCCAAGGTATGTAGATGCTGATTTTTGGGTCCCTTTCATCCAAGAAGCTCAAGTACCCTATTATAAATCTCAAAGATTTTATGTTTATAATTTGTTCATGATTTATGTGAAATGAAATTGATGTTCCAGCTATTATTGAGTTGTGATTCATGTTTGTTTACAAGGTTTTCAAGCTTTGACCCTAGTATGTCAAATTCATGTGATGTTCATGATAAATCCCCTCCAAGTTGCTTGTTAGATAATGTGTTCATGCCAATTAAGTGTGAAAATAGTTGAATAAGCAAAGCATTCTCCACATATGTTTGGTAAAATGCTTATGTGAATAATTAGGGCCATTATAACATGATTGAATAGGAAACCCCAATTGTGTGCAAGTTCATGCATGACAAGTGTTTGTTGAAATGCCTTAATGAATGAATTGTGATATGATAGCATAAAATCCCCAATTAGGTACAACCCATGCATGCCTAGTGTTTGATGAATGCCTTAATAAATGAATTATCCATGATACCATGGAATCCCTAATTAGGTGTAAACCCATGTATGCCTAGTGTTTGTTGAAAAGCCTTAATGAACAAGTTGAGACATTATAGTATGAAATTCCCCAATTATGTTCTCTTTGATGAATGCTAAGCCTTTAATATATGCCAAGTGCTTGACGAGTTAGTTGTGATATGATAGTATGAAGTTTTCCCAAATCATGTGCTATCCAATACATGCCAAGACTAATATACATGCGAAGTATTTATTGCAAGACCTTGTTGAATGGAGTATGATCCTATAGCATGTTCCCCCTACTCTAATACATGCCTATGATTCCTAAATGCTTGAAGTGATGCCTTAGTGATTGTGATGGTTAATAGATGTTTATGATTCCTAACTACTTGAAGTGATGCCTTAGTGATTGTGATAGTGAATATGTGGTTGTAATTCCTAAATTCTTGAAGAGATGCTTTAGTGATTGTGATGATGAATAGATGTTTATGATTTCTAACTGCTTGAAGGGATGCCTTAGTGATTGTAGAGGTGCATATATGGTTGTGATTCCTAAATACTTGAAGAGATTCTTTGGTGATTGTGACATGAATGAATGAACATGTTTATAACTAGTCAAGAATGGTTATGTCTTACTTTTGTGTTATCAAGTCCTGGGGGTATTTACACCTGACAATTTAGCTGCTGTCTACAGCCTGTGTCAGTGTTCACGATAATCCCAGTCGGGCCATGATTCGTAAAACTCAGTGAATTATAGAACTATGTATCCTCAACAGATGTAAAACTTAAGAAATCTCAGTAATCTTTGTAATCCCCATATCGCTAGTAATCTAGCCTCAGTGCTGTACTCAGCTCAAATCTAGTTATATTAAAGTGTTCAGTTCTGACCTCGGTAGTGACCGAGCAATCTATTTAAACTCTATATCGTTAGTCAGATACTATGATTCAGTAGTATTCTATCAGATGTGAAACCATGTGAATTCATCTTAACTCAGTCAGATCATTTGAGAAACCTGATCAGTATCAGATTTAGTTTAGTTTGTGTTCAGTTAAAAATTTGGTTTAGAGTTTTTCAGTTAGGAGTAGGAGCTAGCACTGAGTGAGAGAAGGGATGGCGAATCCTCGTTAGAGAGAGGCCAAGTCGCAAGGAGCAATCCCTAAACTCCAAAACTGTGTAGCCAGCGTACGATGCAGGAGTTCTCATTAGTAGAGGCTGTCACCGTTAGAGAGGTTTGACTATTATATTGCCTTAGGTTGACTTCTTGTGAGGGTCATTTATTAGAGAGGCTTGACCTGAGGGGTCTTTACTCGTGGCACGGTATTGACACCTTTCCATCTGGGGTTACAGGTTCGACTCCACCTATGGAAGGTTGGGGCATGTTGGTTAAGTAACTACTTCCTACAGTTGCAATTTCAGTATCAATCTTTAGAAATTAGGACCGTGAGGTACAGTCGTCTATCTCAGTAAGGAACTTACATAGTTCCATTAATTTATGACCATCCGTCAGATAGTCTTAGTCTCAAATTCAGTTGATTATTCTTGTTATCAGATCCAGAGATCTCCCGATAGATAGGCTTGATCTCAGTCTCAGATTCAGTTGAGTATTCTTATTATCAGATCTAAAGATCTCCCAATAGATAGGCTTGATCACATTCTTAGATTTAGTTGAGTATTCTTGTTATTAGATCCAGAGATCTCTCAATAGATAGGATTGATCTTAGTCTAAGATTCAATTGAGTATTTTTGTTATCAGATCCAGAGATCTCCCGATAGATAGGCTTCTCCCAATAGATAGGCTTCTCCGATAGATAGGCTTGATCTCAGTCTCAGATTCAGTTAAGTATTCTTATTATCAGTTCCAGAGATCTCTTGATGGATAGGCTTGATCTCGGTCTTATATTCAGTTGAGTATTCTTATTATCAGATCTAGAGATTTCCTGATAGATAGGCTTGATCTCAGTATCAGATTCAGTTAAGTATTCTTGTTATCAGATCCAGAGATCTCCCTATAGATAGGATTGATCTCAGTCTCAGATTTTGTTGAGTATTCTTATTGTCAAAATTAGACATGTTCATTTTTTAATTATTTATAATAGATTCCGGAGTCATCCGTTAGAGAGATGCTAATCTCTGATTCTGTCAGTCGAGAGTAGTGAGCTCAGAATTCAGTCATTGAAGTGAGTATATCTAGTTAATCAATTACCAGTATCAGATGATTCAATGATTCAGTATCTCAGTGTGAGTAGTGAGTTTAGATGACAGTATAGTGGTATCTGAGTTTCAGTATCTAGAGTTGTGATGATTGTGATTATGGTTTGTGCATTCCTGTATGTGTTCTCGTTCGGTACTCTCATGATTATTCAGTTATGTAACTGTTTATGCATGAGCCCTCGCATTTAGCCTTACCCCATCTGCATACTTCGTATATTCCCATACTGGCTCATTTGCGCTATGGTGTTTTATTTGACACCATAAGTCCAGAGGCATGTGATCCAGAGTTCCCTTAGCAGTTTAGTCCTATTCAGCAGCAGTAGACGTAGAAGTGAGTCCTCTTCATTTGAGGATGATCCTTGTATTATTATTGCATCAAACTTTATTTATTTTTAGTTGACGGAGTTAGTTGGGGACATATCCCATCAACTCCACAGTTCAGATAGTTAGAGGCTTTTCGGATGGATGTATTAGTATTTAATTTTCAATTTTGAGTATTTATAGATGTGTTGAACCTTATGGCTTGTTTCTGCCTATTTTTTTGTATTTATTTTTAGATTTTATGTAGTGCTAATGGTACAGATATCAGGAAAGGGTTATCTTATAGTCCTTCGGGGTCATGAGCACCGTGTAATGACTTGGGGGTAGTCTCAGGTCGTTAGAAACTTGGTATGAGATCCTAAGGTTCAAAAGTGTCCTAGGGAGTCTGAAAAGCCACATCTAGTAGATTCTTATGCATGGGTATATTGTGTGCCACATTTATGTGCAAGAGGATACAAAATGTTTTAGGAGCAGTTTCCCTTCTTTCAGTGTTCATGTAATGCGAGTGAGCATGAGCTTGAGTTAATCCTCAGTCTAATCCACTTCTTTCTTCCATCTATAAAGTATGTCTCCTCGCAGAGATTATGTCCGTAGGGTTGATGTCCAGCCCCCTCAGCCAGTAGATCCTGAGAATGAAAGTGTGTCACATACCAAGTTTCGGGCAGCTTTTCATATGCTTGCCTAAGCTGTTACTAATGTTCAAGGTAAGCGCCAGGCTATAGCCCCGCCTTAGAAAGATGGGGATTCAGCTACAACCAGGATCAGAAGTTTCATGAAAATAAACCCACCAGAATTCTTTGGGTCAATAGTAGGTGAGGGCCCACAACTTTATCTAGGGGAGGTGAGGAAGATTACCCAAATTATGTATATTTTTTAGGAGAAGAGTGTTTAGTTAGCATTCTATAGTTTGAAGGATAGTGCTCATGGTTGGGTAGTGATTCGGAAGAAGGGTAGAGGGGAGGATGTAACTCCCGTGACTTAGCTAGAATTTTAGGATACCTTTCTAGATAATTTTTTCCCTCTAGAGATAAGAGAGGATAAGGTAGAGGAGTTCATAAACCTAAGGCAAGGTTCCATGACTGTGAAAGAGTATTGTCTTAAGTTCAACTAGTTAGCTAAGTATGTTCCCGACTTGATAGCTGACCCTAGAGCGAGTATGAGTAAGTTTGTGACTGGTGTATTCAAGTTAGTATTGAAAGAGTGTAGGGATGCTATACTTCATAGATATATGGACCTTGCTAGACTGATGATGTGAGATAGATAAGATAAAGGAAAGAGAGAGAGTGAGCAAGAGGGCCAGGATAGGTAGTCGTGGTTTCTCTCAGGCAGGTTCACAGGGTGGTAGCTATTCCCAGCATAGTTGAATATTTCCTATCCCAGTTCCATCCTCAGCTAGTGTACCTACACCTGTGTTTGGGGGTGTCAGTTCTGGTGGAGCGCCAAGGTCCAAAGCCCAGAGTAGTACTAGTGTTGTTCGTGCCTATCCAATTCGTGGAGATGTGGCAAAAGCCACCAAAGTGTGTGTAGATCCAGTAGTGATGTGTACTTCAGGTGTGGTGAGCCAGGCCATAGATTATGAGAATATAGAGTGATAGCTCAGAGGGGTAGACTCTGTGCGCTTCAGGCTCTCCTTGATCGGGAAGGATTCCTTGAAATAGACTCAGGTATGTTATGAGTCCTTTGTCTTTGTGGTATACATTTTTTGATCCTTTGCTTCCATTTTGGGCTTGTATGTTAGCATGAGTTATGCATGAGTTTCAAATCTCAGTCAGTCAATTATGACCCAGTTCGTAGGTGCCCCATGTACCGTCCTAGTGTTTCAACGAATTATGTTTAGAGGGACATAGAGTCCCAAGAGAGAGATACCCCGTGGTATTATGATGTTTGCATATCATTAGACTCATTCAGTTGCATATTCAAACTTTCCTTACAGGGTTAACATCAATTATCATTGCATTGGCATTCATGCTTTCGAGAGTCAGTCCAGTCAGGCATTCATGCATTAGATATGCACGTTTAGTGGGAAGAGTTCAGGTTGTCAGTGTGTTCAGTTATGCATTAATGAGATCAACCCAGTTATGAGTCCATGTATAAGATATCCATGTATGCTATAAGAATTAAGCTATGAGTAGCTTCAGTCGAGTATCCCATGAATTAGATATGCATGTCTAGTATGAGAACTCAATATGTCAGTTGTTCCATTTGTGTAGTCATGTCTTGAGATGTTCATATTCCCTGAGTAAGTTCAGTTGATCAGTATTCTTAGTCTATCAATCGACATTCAAGGATGAATGTTTCCAAGGGGGAGATAATCTAACACCTCGCAAAATTCTCTCCTAGTCTGAGCCTTAGAGTGTGTTCTGTGAAGCAAATATCCAATCCTAAAAGTTTGAGAGGTTTCTTACCAAGTGTTAAATACTTTAAACCATGTAGAATTTCCCTAATATCAGCTTTTTGTCATATAGAGCATTGAATGAGCTTTTTGTTAATACCAAATTCTCCCAAATCTGATACTCGGGCAAAGAGTTAGAGCTATTTTAGTGAGACAATGTATCACCTGGCACTTTAGCGCATCGCAGAGCCAGCCAAAATGGCAATCGTCAAAATTCAGTGAGCCTCTGCGATTATGGCGCGTTTCTCCAAGGCTTAGTTTTAGAATTGTAAATTTCTAGTGCACTTATGTGATTCCACCACATCTTGGTGCCTTTCCTATTTGCAACCAAGGTGGCAACGCGATTTCCACCGCATCACGCCATCATGTAGTTTCTCAATTGTCCAATTTCCAGTGAACTGGCTATTATGTCGTGTCGCGCCAACATGTAAAATCGGGATTTTTCAATTTAATTTCAAGGGTTTTTTGGTCCTTTCCCACTCTTCTTCAACCCTTATATATACTCGACAAAAGGCTCTCATCCTTATTTCCCATCTTTAAAATCAAAACTAGGGTTTTACAAAAATCAAAACCCTTATTTCTTCTTTCAGAAAAATTAATAGAGATCAAGAGAAATCAAGAGGAATCAAAAATCTCTCCAAGAACTTTCAAGAAAAGAGTTTCCCCAAGCTATGTAGATGTTGATTCTTGGGTCCCTTTCATCCAAGAAGCTCAAGTACCCTTTTCTAAATCTCAAAGATTTTATGTTTAGGAGTTTTTCTTGATTCATGTGAAATGAAATTGATGTTCCAACTATTATTGAGTTGAGATTCATGTTTGTTTACTAGGTTTTCAAGCTTGGACCCTAGTATATGGAATTCATGTGATGTTCATTAGAAATCCTCTTTAAGTTGCTTGTTAGATGATGTGTTCATGCTAATTAAGTATGGAAATGGTTCAATAAGCAAAGCATGCTCCCCATATGTTTGATAAAATGCTTATGTGAATAATTAGGGCCATTGTAGCATGATTGATTAGGAGACCCCAATTATGTGCAAGTTCATGAATGCCTAGTGTTTGTTGAAATCCCTTAATGAATGAATTGTGATATGCCAAGTATTTCATGCAAGACCTTGTTGAATGAAGTTTGATCCTATAGCATGTTCCCCCTATGCTAATACATGTCTATGATTCCTAAATGCTTGAAGTGATGCCTTAGTGATTGTGATGATGTATAGATGTTTATGATTCCTAACTGCTTGAAGTGACGCCTTAGTAATTGTGATGGTGAATATATGGTTGTTATTCCTACATGCTTGATGAGATGCTTTAGTAATTATGATGATGAATTGATATTTATGATTCCTAACTGCTTGAAGTGATGCCTTAGTGATTGTGATGGTGAATATATAGTTGTGATTCCTAAATGCTTGAAGAGATGCTTTGTTGATTATGATGATGAATGGATGAACATGGTTATAACTATTCAAGAATGGTTATGTCTTACATTTGTGTTATCGAGTCCTGGGGGTATTTATACCCAATAATTTAGCTGCTGTCTACAGCCTGTGTCAGTTTTCACGATAATCCCAGTCGGGCCATGATTCTTAAAACTTAGTGAATTATAGAACTATGTATCCTCATACAGATACAAAACGTAAGAAATTTCTGTAATCTCAGTAATCTTCGTAATCCCTTTATCACTAGTAATCTAGCCTCAGCGCTGTACTCAACTCAGATCTAGTTGTATTCAAGTGTTCAGTTCTGACCTCGGTAGTGACTGAGTAATCTATTCAAACTCTGTATCGTTAGTTACATACCCTGATTCAGTAGTATTCCGTCAGTTACGGAACCATGTGAATTTAGCTTGACTCAATCAGATCATTTGAGAAATGTGATCAGTATCAGATTTGGTTTAGTTTATGTTCAGTTGAAAATTCAGTTCAGAGTCTTTCAGTTGGGAGTAGGAGCTAGCACCGAGTGAGGGAAGGGATGGCGACTCCCCGTTAGAGAGTGGCCGAGTCGCTAGGAGCAATCCCTGAACTCCAAAACTATCTAGACAATGCAGGATGCAGGAGTCCCCATAAGTAGAGGCTGTCACCATTAGAGATATTTGACTATTATATTGCCTTAGGTTGAGGCTGTCACTATTAGAGATATTTGACTATTATATTGCCTTAGGTTGACTTTCTGTGAGGGTTATCCGTTAGAGAAGCTTGACTAGAGAGGTCTTTACCCGTTGCACAGTATTGACACCCTTCCAGCTGGGGATATAGATTGGACCCCACCTATGGGAGGTTGAGGCATGTCGGTTAAGTAACTACTTCCCATAGTTGCAGTTTCAGTATCAATCTATAGAAATCAGAACTGTAAGGTACTGTCGTCTATCTCAGTGAGGAACTCAGATAGTTCCATTGATTCATGACCATCTGTCAGATAGGCTTGGTCTCAGATTTTTTCCATGTCTTTCTTGGACAGGTTCTTTCCATTAGAGTCGAGGGAGGCCAAGGTGTGATAATTTCTTAATTTGAGGTAAGGCAGCATGAGTATGAGGGATTATTCTCTCAAGTTCATTCTGTTAGCTATATATGCTCCTTATGTGGTAGCTGACAGTAGGTCTAAGATGAGTAATTTTGTATCTAGCATATCTGATAGTGTTGTCAAGGAGAGTAGGACTACAATGCTGATCAGTAAGATGGACTTGTCTAGGATGACGGTTTATGATCAATAGATAGAGGAGTAGAAGATTAAAGAAAGAGAGAGAGGAAACAAGAGGGATAGGACAAGTAGTTTTAATTTCAATCAGCCAAAGTCAAAAGGTGGTAACCATCCTCAGTTTCATTAGAGGTCTTCAGCCCCAGTACCTTTTTCAGCCTGTGCTCCAATACCCAAATTCAGAAATGACAATAAGGATAGAGAACCAAGCTGTCAGTCCTAGGTCAGTGTTAGTAGTGCTCATATCAATCCTTTATATCAAAAGTGTGGTAGACACCATCAGGGTGAGTGTAGAGCGGGTAGTGATGTGTACTTCGGGTGTGGCAAGCCAGGCTATCAGATTCGGGGGTGTCGGGTAGTTTCTTATAAACGTAGGGATGCACGCCAATAGGGCCAGTCTCATCAGTCGTCAGTTCCATCCGACCACCCAACTCAGCAGGGTGCTGCTTCCATTGCTACCAATGGTTAGCGTCTGAACAAATTATATGCTCTTCATTCCCACCAAGATCAAAAAAATTCTCCCGACATAGTTACTGGTATGTTGCATGTCTTTCACTTATATTTTTATGCTTTACTAGACCATGGAGTTTCTCTTTATTTTGTAAATCCATATATAGCTGTCAATTTCAAAGTTAGTCTCGAAAATCTAGCAGATCCCTTTTTAGTGTCTAACCCAGTGGGCATTTCTGTTGTAGCCATACAAGTATACAAGAAATGTCCGGTCATAATATCTCAAGAAGTTACTTCAGTTAATCTCGTAGAGTTAGAGATGATAAATTTTGACGTCATTCTCGACATGGATTGGCTCTACTCATGCTAAACCTCAGTTGATTGTAGAAATAGAATAGTTCATTTTTAGTTTCCAAATGAACCATTCCTTGAATAGAGGGGTAGTACGATAACTCTTAGGGGTCAGTTGATTTCTCACCTTAGGGCCAGAAAGATGATATCCAAGGGGTATGTCTATCATCTTGTACGAGTCACATACTCTAACTTAGAAAATCCTACTCTTTAGTCAGTCCCAGTAGTAAATGAATTCTCAGATATATTTCCTGAAGATCTTCTCAAAGTTCCTCCAGAAAGAGAAATCAACTTCAAAATAAACCTTCTCCCAAATACTCAGCCTATATCTATTCCTCCATATAGAATGGCTCCAGCTGAACTCAAAAAATTGTAAGGGATTTATCAGACCTAGTGTCTCCCCATGGGACACACCTGTTCTATTCATGCATAAAAAAGACAGTTCTCTCAAAATGTTCATAGACTACCATTAGTTGAACAAGGTCATAGTCAAGAATAAATACCCACTTCCTAGAATCGATGACTTGTTCGACCAACTTCAGGGTTCCAGTTACTTTTCAAAGATTGACCTCAGACCAGGCTATCATCATCTTAGAATCAAAGAATGTGACATTCCAAAAATAGTTTTCCAAACTCATTATGGTCACATTGAATCTCTATCCATGTTCTTTGGTCTTACAAATGCCCCAGCAGCCTTTATGGACTTGATAAACTGAGTGTTCAAGCAGTACTTGGACATGTTCGTCATAGTCTTCATTAATGACATTCTTGTCTATTCTGGTAGAGAAAGCGGTCTTGCATACTATCTCAGCATAGTGCTTCAGACTCTTAGAGCTCATCAATTGTTTGCTAAATTTAGTAAGTGTGCATTCTGGCTAAGATCAATAGCATTCCTTGGTCATATTATTTTTGGTGATGGCATTTGAGTTGATCCTCAAAAGATTAAAGCGGTGAGAAATTGGCCTAGACCCATCTCTCCATCAGATATCAGGAGTTTCTTGGGTTTAGCTGGCTATTACCGTTGGTTTGTGTAAGACCCGTAAAAATCGCATGTCAAATTCAGCTCGTAAAGCTCCATGAGAGATTCCAACACTTATAAAAAAATTTCTAAGTATTAAAGTTCAACAGTTAATATCATTTTAGACCTCCTAACTTTGGAAATTTATTTGACGACCTTCCCGACCTCCGTTTTTGGATTTTCAAGTTGAGTTGCAATGGGGAAAGCCCCTAGTATGCATTGTACAAATTCCGGGCGCATTTTGGGCTCATTTCAGTGGCTAACTCACTGGTTTAAAATGCTCCCACATTCCGGGCGCATTTCAGGTTAAAATTTTAGTCAACTTCGAACGATCATAACTTCCTGTATATAATGAACTGTGAGAGATTCTATATATAAATGGAAATATATTTGAGTATTCTTTCCAATACAATTGGTTTCATCCAATTTGAACATTGGAGTAAAAAGTAATGATCAATTTACTTCAATTAGTCAAACAGTCAACAGAGGGACATCTACGTCTTTCTCTCTTTCTTTCGGGGCATTTTGGTCACCTTCCACCCCTATTTATACTCCATAACATGGAATTAATGACATTTGAGACCAGAATATACTCCTTTTGCTCAATTTCTCTCCAAGATTATCAAGAACAATTAAGGGTTCAATTGGGAGTTTCAAGATTCAATCCAAGATCACCGTAATTTCCATGGATTCTTAATCTAAGGTATACGTAGTGTTGATTTATGGATCCCTTTCATCCATAAAGCTCAAGAACCCTATTTTAAATTAAGAACCATGAATTTATATTGTTGAAGTTGGATGATGCCCAAGATGGGATCTTTGTATGTTTGTGTGAAACCATGGCGGTATATGATGTATAAATATGTGAAATTGGTGGTTGAATGCTTGTAATCTTGATAAATCTACCTATGCCTAAGATGTTCATGTAAGGTGTTTGTGAAAACACCTAAGAGACTAGAAATCATGCTTTTATGACATAATAGGTCCTAAATGACTAGTCCATGCTCTATGCTCATGTTCAACATAATTTCTATGCTATTGTCTTGAACTGAAGATGTTGTATGAGATGCTCATGATATGGTTGTGAATGTTGATGGGATGACCATGAAACTAGATTGATGAACTCATGGCATGTTGATTATATGAAATCCCTCTCTTGTATAGGATTTTGAAGAACCATGTATAGTATGAAATCTTCAAGTTATGATGTTATGAAATGTGGACTTTAGTCCAATGATCAAGAATTGTCATGTTGTGTCAGTTTCCTTCCATCGAGTCCTGGGGGTACTTGCACCCAAAAAATATAGCTGCGTGCCTAGATCCATGTCTTGTTTTCACGATATACACAGTAAAGCCATTTCGATAGGACTCAGTCAGTCATGTGACTAAGGAAAAATGCAGTAACTTAGTATTCTCAGAAATCACATGAACTCAGTCAGTCGTAAGTAGTATTCTGCCAGTCAATAGAACTCAGTAACTCAACTCAGTATTCATGTTCAGTTTCTATTCAGTTGGGAATAGGATTCAGCACCGAGCGAACCCAAGGATAGAAATCCACACTGCCAGATTGAGGGTGAGATTCCTAGAAGCAATCCTTGTGTTCATGACCTATGTAGCCAGCATAGTTTGAGATATCAACACTACTAACTTTAAAGTTGATGAGGCGAATACCCACCGTTCTCTTATGGGGACATTGCCATATTTTAGGGTCACTCATAAATTATCTTTACCCGTGGCATGGTGTTGGCACCCTTCCAATCAGGGTACAGATTGGACCCCGATTTAGCTGTTGAAGCACATTCGGGGCATGTCGATTAGATGAATTCTCCAACAATTTCAGTTACAGAATTAGGACTGTCATATATAGTCATTCAGGATCAGTAATAGAACTCAGATAGTTCTTCAGTTTTTAGGACTATTAAATACAGTCAACCCAGATACAGTACAGAACTCAGATAGTTCCATTAGATTTAGGACTGTCAGATATAATCATTCATGTTATCAGTTATATCAGTTATCAGAACTTACTTATCAATCATTCTAGATATTGGTAAACCATGTTATCAGTATTCAGTTTTAGGACTGTCAGATACAGTCAATCAGACCAGTTCTTCATAATTAGAATTGTAAAAAATGATTATTTATTTATCAGTAATATAATATCAGTGTGTCAATACTCCATAATACAGTATCAGTTCCTCACTTATTAGTGACCCAAATATCAATATCAGTAAACTCAATCATTCAGTATCTCAGTATCAGTAAACTCCTGTGTCAGCATTCAGACTCAGTAGTCAGTATCACGATGAGTTCAGTTACAGTTATCTGTGCATGTATGTATTCTCACGTTCATAATAGTCAGCATTTTTCATGTATATAAACCCTTTGTATATAGCCTACCAAACTCGTATACTCAGTACATTCAGTCGTACTAACACATTTGCGCTATGATGCTTTCATTTAATATTACACCATAGGTTTAGAGGCACGAGTTTCAGAGTAGTAGCATTGTAGATTTAAACAGTTAGTGTTAGCAGTGAGTCCTCTTCATTTGAGGATGATATGATTATTACTTTCTTAATCATTTCAGTTTTGTTTTCAGTTGATGGAGTTAATTGGAGACATGTTCCTTTAACTCCTTATTCAGTACAGCTAGAGGATTTCAGACTACAGCATGTCAGGCAGTTATTTTAGATTTGTGTTGGTATTGTTATACTATTTTCAGACATTAGTTTATCAGATGTTTATTCAGATTTGAACCTTATGGCCTTACAGTATTATGTTTCCGTATATTTTATAGTTTGTTTATTCAATGCTTAGGTACAAATATCAGTCATGGGTTAGCTTGTGGTCCTTCAGGGTCATAGGCACCATGTAGCATTCTAGTTTAGAAAATTGGGGTGTTACAAACTTGGTATCAGATCCTAAGGTTCAATATTGTCCTTGGAAGTCTAAAAGCCGCATCTAATAGAGTCTTATACATGGGTGTGTTGTGCACCATACTTATGTTCAGGAGCCTATGAGATGTTTTAGGAACAGTTTCCCCTCTTTCATTTCTTAGATCATGGTATGGAAAGGTTCCTTAAGAAATTCACGTAGATTTTTATCATGCTTCACTCATGTCAACTCCACCTTACTTTTAAGGTAACAGAAGCAGTGAATCTCACAGTCCTACAGATAGTGGATAGAGCAAGTTACCAAGTCAGGCCCTAAGATTCCAGTAGTAGTGCCAGTATATATAGAAAAGTAGTAAGGGAAGCTGATTTTCGACCCATCCTTATCTCAGTACAAAGTTTTGTACTTCAGTCAGCCTGATGCTTATACATGCTTCACATCTCAGTTTCATGAACACAACTTATATTCACATATTTTCCATAGAATCGTATTCACTTCTAGTTCACTCAGTGTTACAAATCATGTCTCATGAACATAGAAACTCCAAACTCAGGTCATGCAACTGATGACTCATGTACACATGTCACTCTTTACAGTATACTCAGCTTCCATGACTCATGATATGCCCCTACATATCAGATACATTCAAACTACGTCATGTATATGCTCAGTTCAGACCTTATTGGTAAATTTATACTATTGATATTTTATTCCTTAAAGTTTCAGTCATATGTCAAGTTCAGTTTGTATCTATTCTTGCTTCAGGTCCTTCTGATTTTAACCCTTTAGTGAGCTCTCCTTGTGAAATCAGTGTAGTGATAAGCAGTGCTTCGATGGGTGAGAGTAAATATTTCATGTTAAGAGAAGATTGTTGCTTGCTCATGTTACACAAAGGTGTAGTTATGAAAATAGGCTTTAATGTCATGTTAGTGTGCAAGTAAAAGGCTAGCGAGAGATTGTATTTAGAAGTTGGGAAAGTACCGAGTGTAAGTGTACATTCAAATCCTTGACTTATGTCAGTCCCCATCTCATGGCCATTAAAACTCAGTTACCATCTCAATTATAGTTTCAGCATTCAGTACTCAGTAATTAGTTTCAGTCCCAGAGTTTAGTATTTCAATATTCCAACATCAGTAATCAATATTTGCCCAATATCCAAAAACCAGTATTCAGTTCTAGAAATAGTCCCAGTTATAGTCTTAGTTATAGTTCAGCTTCAGATCAGTCTTCAGCTTAGAAACTTAGTTCAGTTTCAGACTTTCTTGATCATAGCCTATAGTTATTAGTTATTCAGTTATAGGTATTTTGATACCTTAGACTATGGAATATTTCTAAATTATGTGATCTGTTTTGTCTTCTATTTTTAAATAATATAGTTTTCATGAAATTCATGCTCAGTTACCTCATTCTACTTAGTTAGACCTTACTCTTATGTGTAATACTCTATAGTCTCAGCCAGCTATCCAGACTAAGTACAGTTCAGTTTTACAATTCCAGTATTCAACTACCAGTTATTCAGCTAATCAGATAAGTCAGTATATCTATATATTCATTCTCAGCACCTACCTGAATCTTTTCAGTAGTCTCAGTTGCAGTGTAGGGGGCTTATCCACTTTATCTTAAATGATGATTCATAGGCCTTACCTCCTAATACAAGAATCCCCATCATGTAGCGATCTCTTATTCTGATGTCCTGCTCAAATAAGGCCAAGATTCGCTTTCTCCCTATATGAGTTTTCAGCATGTGTTAGTCTCAAACAAACAAGTTCATGCAGTTTGATTTCCTATCTTTCCATTTATTCACACTATCTAAAATATCATGAATGAAACCATTCTCAGATGAACCAAACATGTAGATGCAAGCTCAGCCTAGTTTATGTATCATACCTCAGTTTCAGAACCTAGATAATCAGTCATGATTCAGTTCCTACGTGCCTTAATCATCGCCTCAGTTTTTCTCAATATTTCAGCACACTCAGTCCAGCCTTCTTCAAGGGACATAGTGTCCCAAGGAGGAGATACGCTCTAATTCCCTAAGCCTTTATGACATAAACATGCCGCTCTCTTTCTCTTAGTGAGTCCAGTTTTGAGGAAGGGTTACTCATAAGTTGACCCTCTTGCTCCAAAATCTCAGTCATAAGCCATATACTTAATGGCTTAGTTTAGTTCACAATACTCATTCCATGTCACACGTTACAGACTTAGTTCAGATCATGATATTCAGTTCAAGCATCATGTTCCAAACTCAGTTACGTTCTCATATTTTTGCTTAGGCATAATTGGTAATAAATCTCAGGCTCATCAACATGTTCAGTTCAAGGTAACAGTCTTCCTTGAACTCATTTAGTTTCATGTTCAGCTTTCAATACCAAAATTGGTATCCAAATTCATGCTCACGTTCCCATTACAAGCTTGGTACTAAGTACCATTGCCTATTCAGTCATGCATTCATGTATCAGATCAGTTGTATAATTATGCATCATATATGCATGTCAAGTATGATATAAATTCAACTTATCAGTCATGAAATCACGTTTTACTCATTCATGATTAGCTCATGTCCATCTTATTATTTCCCCTCTCTGTCTGTCTCATTTGAGGACGAATGTTCCCAAGGGGGAGATATTGTAAGACCCCGTAAAAATTGTATGTCAAATTCAGCTCGTAAAGCTTTATGAGAGATTCTAACACTTATAAAAATTTTGCTAAGTATTCAAGTTTAACACTTAATCTCATTTTAGACCTCCTAACTTTGGGAATTTATTTGATGACCTTCCCAACCTCCGTTTTTGAATTTTCAAGTTACGTTGCAATAGGGAAAGCCCCCAGTATGCATTGGACACATTCCGGGTACATTTTGGGCTCATTTCAGTGGCTAACTCATTGGTTTGAAATGCTTCCTCATTCCAGGTGCATTTCAAGTCACAATTTTAGTCAACTTCTAATGATCATAACTTTTTGTATATAATAAACTGTGAGAGCTGCTATATATCAATTGAAATATATTTTAGTCTTCTTTCCAATGCAATTGGTTTAATCCAATTTGAACATTGGAGTAAAAAGTTATGATCAATTTACTTCAGCCTATTAGACAGTCAGTAGAGGGACGGTTGTGTCTTTATCTCTTTCTTTAGAGGCATTTCGGTCACCTTCCACCCCTATATATACTCCACAACATGGGATTAATGACATTTGAGACCATAATATACTGCTTTTTCTCAATTTCTCTCCAAGATTATCAAGAATAAGTAAGGGTTCAATTGGGGATTTCAAGATTCAAGCCAAGATCACCATAAATTTCCACGGATTCTTAATCTAAGGTATGCACAGTGTTGATTTATGGATCCCTTTTATCCATAAAGCTCAAGAACCCTCTTTTAAATTAAGAACCATTAATTTATGTTGTTGAAGTTGGATGATGCCTAAGATGGGATCCTTGTATGCTTGTGTGAAACCATGGTGGTATATGATGTATAAATATGTGAAATTGGTGGTTGAATACTTGTAATCTTGATGAATCCACCTATGCCTAAGATGTGCATGTAAGGTGTTTGTGAAAATACTTAAGAGACTTGAAATCATGCTTTTATGACATAATAGGTCCTAAATGACTAGTCCATGCTCCATGCTGATGTTCAACATAATTTCCCTGCTATTGTATTAAATTAAAGATATTGTATGAGATGCCCATGATTGGTTGTGAATTTTGATGGGATTATCATAAAACTAGATTGATGAATTCATGGCATGTTGATTATATGAAGTCCCTTTCTTGTATAGGATTTGCAAGAACCATGTATAGTATGAAATCTTCAAGTTATGATGTTATGAAATATGGACTTTAGTCCAATGATCAAGAATTGTCATGTTGTGTCAGTTTCCTTCCATCGAGTCCTGGGGGTACTAGTACCCAAAAAATATTGTTATGTGCCTAGAGCCATATCATGTTTTCACGATATCCACAGTCAATCCATGTTCCATAGAACTCAGTCAGTCATGTGACTCAGGAAAAATGCAGTAACTCAGTATTCTCAGAAATCTCATAAACTTAGTCAGTAGTAAGTAGTATTAGAACTCAGTAACTCTGCTCAATATTCATGTTCAGTGTCTATTTAGATGGGAGTAGGATTCAACACCGAGCTTACACAAGGATGGGAATCCACACTGTCAGATTGAGGGTGAGATTCCTAGAAGCAATCCTTGTGTTTCAGAACTATGTAGCCTGCGTAGGTTGAGACATCAACACTACTAACTTTAGAGTTGATGAGGCAGATACCCACCATTCTCTTATGGGGCCACTGCCATATTTGAGGGTCACTATAGCTTTTCTTTACCCGTGGTAAGGTATTGGCACCCTTCCAATCAAGGTACAGATTGGACCCCAATTTAGCTATTAAAGCATATTTGGGGCATGTCGGTTAGATGAATTCTCCCACAGTTTCAGTTACAGAATCAGGAGTATCACATACAGTCATTCAAGCTCAGTAATAAAAATCAGATAGTTATTCAATTTTCAGGACTATCAGATACAGTCAACTCAGATACATTATAGAACTCAGATAGTTCCATTAGATTTAGGACTGTCATATACAGTCATTCATATTATCAGTTATATTAGTTATTAGAACTCACTTATTAGTTATGCTAGATATCGATAAACCATGTTATCAGTATTCAGTTTTAGGACTGTCAGATACAGTCAATCAAACCAATTTTTCATAATCAGAACCGTCAAAAACAATCATTCACTTATCAGTAATATAATATCAGTCTCTCAGTATTTTATAATACAGTATCATTTCCTTACTTATTAGTGACCCAAATATCTATATCAGTAAGCTCAATCATTCAGTATCTCAGTATCAGTAAACTCATGTGTCAGTATTTAGACTCAGTAGTTAGTATCACAACGAGTTTAGTTACAGTTATTTGTGCATGTATGTATTCTCATGTTTATATCAGTTAGCATTGTTCATACATCTAATCCCTTTGCATATAGCCTACCTCACTCATATACTCAGTATATTCAGTTGTACTGACATATTTGTGCTATGATGTTTTCTTTTAATATTACACCATAGGTTCAGAGGCACGAGTTTTAGAGCAGCAGTAGCATTGCAGATTTCAGCAGTCAGTGTCAGTAGTGAGTCCTTTTCATTTGAGGATGATATGATTATTACTTTATTTATCATTTTAGTTTAGTTTTCAGTTGATGGAGTTAGTTAGAGACATTTTCTTTAACTGCTTATTCAATATAGTTAGAGGCTTTCAGACTTTAGCATGTCAGATAGTTATTTCATATTTGTGTTGGTATTGTTATACCATTTTCAGACATTATTTTATCAGATGTTTATTTAGATTTGAACCTTATGGCCTTACAGTATTATGTTTCCATATATTTTATAGTATGGTTATTTAGTGCTCAAGTACAGATATCAGTCATGGGTTAGCTTGTGGTCCTTCGGGGTCATGGGCACCATGTAGCATTCCGATTCAGAAAACTGAAGTGTTACAGTTTGTTGAAGGGCTTTCTTCTATTGCATCCCCCATGTCCAGATTCATTCAGAAGAAAGTTAAGTTTTAGTGGTCAGATTCATGCAAAAAGAGTTTTCAGGAGTTGAAGACTCGACTTACCTCAACCCCATTCTTGACTCTACCAAATAGTTCAGATAGTTTCATTGTGTACTGTGATGCATCTAGAGTAGGTTTGGGTTATGTCCTCATATAGAGAGATGAGGTCATAGCCTACGCCTCCAGACAGTTTAAACCCCATGAGAAAAATTATTCGACTTATAATCTTGAGCTAGCAGCTGTGGTATTTTCCTTAAAGATTTGGAGGCATTACTTTTATAGGGTGCATGTAGATGTGTTCGCAGATCATAAAAGCCTTCAATATGTGTTCTCTCAGAAAAATTTGAATTTACATCAGAGAAGATGGTTAGAGTTATTGAAAGATTTTGACATGAGTGTTATATATCATATGGGCAAGGCCAATATAGTAGCTGATGCTACCAGTAGAACGACTATGGGTAGTTTAGCTCATGTTGAGGATGATAATAAGAAGTTAGCTCAGGAAGTTCATCAGCTTTCCTAACTAAGAGTCTAGTTACTCGATTTAGTAGAAGGTAGTGTATGGGTGCAGAGTAGCTTAGAGTCATCTCTAGTCTCTGAGGTGAAGCAAAAATAGGATAGAGATCCCATTCTAGTTAAATTGAAAGAATTAGTCAAAGATCAGAAAGTGGAGGTTTTCTCTACTAAGATGTACCATAATTTGCGGTAAATCTATTGGTGGAGTGGGATGAAGAGAGATATTACAGAGTATGTAGATAAGTGGTCTACATGTCAGCAAGTTAAGGTTGAGCACCAAAAACCTAGTGGGTCTATGCAGGACTTTAGTAATCCTATGTGGAAATGGAAGGAAGTGAACATGGACTTTGTGATAGGTTTGCCTTGTACCCATCATCATCATGACTCTATTTGGGTTATCGTAGATAGGAAGACCACATTAGCTCATTTCTTGCTAGTCCATACCTATTATTTAGTCGAGGACTATGCCAATCTCTATCTTAAAGAGTTGGTTAGGTTGCATAGTGTTCCCTTATCTATCATCTCAGATAGAGGTACTCCGTTTACCTCTTACTTTTGGAACGTGTTCCAAAAGGTCTTGGTACCTAAGTCCACCTCAGTACAGACTTCCACCCTCAGATAGACGATCAGGAAGAAAGGACTATTTAGACTCTTGAGGATATGCTAAGAGCATGCGTTGTTGCTTTCAAGGTAGTTAAGATGACCATTTGCCTTTGATTGAATTCAGTAACAATAACTGTTATCATTCTAGTATTCATATGGCTCCATTTGAGGCTCTCTATGGTAAGAGATGTAGATCTCCAATTGGTTAGTTTGAAGTAGGTGAAGCTACAATAATAGGGTCTCACTTAGTGGTTGATACATTAAAAAAGGTTCAGATGATCAGACAAAGGCTTAGGGATACCTAGAGCTGACAAAAATCGTAAGCCGATGTAAGGAGAATTGATTTAGAGTTTGAGGTCAGTGACTTTGTGTACTTGAAAATCTCTCCCATGAACAGAGTGAAGAGATTCAGAAATAAAGGGAAACTCAGTCCCTAATATGTCCGTCCCTTCAGAATTCTCAGTCATTACAGAAAGGTAGCTGATGAGCTTGACTTACCTTTAGATTTAGCCTCAGTACACCCAGTGTTCTATGTCTCGTTATTGAAAAAGTATTTTTGTGATCCAGCTGTATTTGTTCCCTTAGAAAGTGTAGATATTTAGAATAGTCTTTCCTTTGAGGAAGTCCCAGTCGAAATTCTTGGTTATCAAGTTTACAGACTAAGGAATAAAGAAGTTCCACTGGGCAAAGTTCTTTGGAGGAATCAGGTCATTGAGGGAGCCACTTAGGAATCAGAGGCAAACATGCAAACCAAGTACCCTCATATCTTCTCCACAAATCCAGATTTAGTATAAGGCACCAATCTTCTTAAGATTTTTTTCTCTTTCATGCTCAGTTTCAGCTGCATATCATGTTTATGTCAGTTGTGAATTTAGGAATCAGTTCAGTCATGTATTCCATGCATCAGACATGCATATTTAGTGTGTAAGCTCAGTCCAATAGTTTCCTCAGCTTAACCAGTTTCATTCGGGGATGAATGATCCTAAAGGAGAGATATTATAACACCTTATATTTCCCTAGCATTATCTAAGTCCCAATACATGAGTATACATGTATAAAATTTTAAAACACTCATTATTCTTCAGTTTAGAGCCTACCATTACGTAGGAAATTCAATTAACTTTCCAATAATATAAAATTTGTCCAAATTTGATAACCGGGTAAGAAGTTATGGAGATTTTAAGTTTCAGTTGTAAAACATCATTATCTTAACCCTTAGTGCATCGCGTAGAGAACCTAAATGATAATTGTTGATTTCCTGTGTGACTCCGTGATCATGGCGCATCACGAAGCAGGCCAATTTCCCATTTGTCAATTTTCAGTGGGCCTCCGCAATCATGGCGTATCGCAGAGATGGCCGGAATTGGATCCACATGCTTACCGTGATGGTGGCACGTCACACCATTTGTCCAGGTACTAGTTCTCCCTTTTCCAGTGGCTTGGCGCAATAGTGGTGTGTTGCGGCAAGGCCAAAAATCGGGATGGTCATGTAAGACCCTGCAAAATTCCAAGCTTTACTTAGTCTGTTAAAGTTTAAAAAGAGGTACCAGACTTAGAAACTTCAGCTAAGTGTTTACACTTAGAATCTTTTTAGCCTTCATAAGTTGGCAATCTTATTTCTCGACCCATACGACTTTTAAATGTTGATCTTTAAGTTGATTCATAAATTAACTATGTCAGCAGGTGTTCCCAGATGAGTTTTAGATTTTTTGGACCACGTTTAGACCGTGTTTAATGTCCCAAAGCAGTGGACCAACGCGATCCAGGCATGCCGCATCGCCTATAGTGTTGGTTAACATTGTTGCAACTTGCTAGAGTTAAAAGTACTGAGGCTCGACATGGTCTTGATGTGATGCACCACATCGACTAACGCGTCAGCACCCCATTTTCCAGTCATTAAAATAGCCGTAACCCCAGGGTTGTTTCAGTATCTTTCCCGCTCTTATATAACCCTAAAACACATGATTCAACCATATTTCACCCAAACTATAGTGGTTGCTCTCTCAATTTCTCTCAAGAACAAGATTAGGGTTCCAATTGAAGATCCAAATTCAAGAAAATTCCACCATCAATCTTCATAAAAATCAAGAACTAAGGTATGTTAGATATTGATTCTTGGGTTCCTTCCACCCAAGAAGTTCAAGAATCCTTTTATAAATTCAAAGATTATATATATTTATGAGTTTTCATCATTTATGTGAATTGAAATTGAAGTTCATGTTGTTATTGACTTTTAATTCATGTTTTGTTTCCAAAGTTCCAAGCTTTGATTGTAGTATGTGATATTTATGTGATGTTCATGATAAACCCCTTCAAGATGCATGTTGATTGGGTAACCATGCTAATTAGGTGTATTGAATAAAGTATGTTCCCCATATGTTTGATAAAATCCCTATATGACAGAAATAGAGTCATTATAGCATGTTAACAAGAAATCTCCAATTTTGTATAAGTTAATGCATGCAGAGTCTTCGTTGAAAGGCCTTAGTGAATGAATTAAGATATATTATATGCATTCCTACTCATGGGCATTTCTTATTGAATGAATTATGAGATAATGGTATTCACTCCCTATACATTTACATGTTTAAGACTTCCAAGTTCTTGAAGAGATGCCTAATTGATTATGTAGTGAATGATAGCCTATTACCATATTATGTATGAGTTGTCTTGTCTAGAGCCAGTGTCAGTTTCACGATAATCTCAGTCATGCCAAGTTTAGTAGTACTTTTAGCCAGTTACAAAACTTAGTAGAACTCAGATAGTTATAGAACTTAGGAAATCTCAGTAATCTCAGTATCAGTAGCATTCCAGCTTTAGTTTAGTAATTGATTCAGAACTAAGTAATATTCCGTCAGTCAACAAAACTCAGTGAATTTAATTTAGGTCAATCAAACAAGTACGATTAATAACAGTTTAGTCAAGCCTAGTATGAATTATTAATCAGTTCAGTGTCTTCCAGTTAGGAGTAGGATTCAGCACCAAGCAAACCTAGGGATATGGGCTCACCCGCTAGATAGGACTGAGGTCCCTAGAAGGAATCCCTAAGTTCTAGAACTACATAGCCAGCGTAGGCATGATATGTCACCCGTTAAATAGGACTACATACTCATGGATCACCCGCTAGTACAGGACTGATCTCAGGGGTCACCTGCTAGATTCGGACTGAATCCATAGTATTTGTCTTTAATCGTGACACAGTATTGACACCCTTCTAGCTAGGGTTATAGGTTGGACCCCATTAATTCAGATTCGGGGCATGTCAGTTAAATGACTACCTCTCACAGTATCAGCTTCAGAATC
Source organism: Capsicum annuum (assembly GCF_002878395.1). NCBI lineage: Eukaryota > Viridiplantae > Streptophyta > Magnoliopsida > Solanales > Solanaceae > Capsicum > Capsicum annuum. The sequence goes on along the minus strand of NC_061111.1, from coordinate 35,184,759 downwards.
AGTCTCATTAAAAGAACTCAGTTCAGTAGCACAGATTTAGGCCTATTAGATACAGTCACCTATTAGTATTATCAATGGATTTAGAGATCACCCGCTAGATAAGATTGATCTCAGATTTAGTCAAGAAGTATCAGTATCAGTACGAACAGATTCAGAGATCACCTATTAGATAGGACTGATCTCAAATACAGTCAATTAGTATCAAGTACATTTAGATTTAGAGATCACTTGCTAGATAGGACTGATCTCAAATTTAGTTAATCATCTTCATTATCAGTATATTTTTAGAGATCACCCACTTGATAGGACTGATATCAACCTCAATCAATTAGATATCAGTATCAGTAGACTTAGTTATTAGAAATCAAGTTATTAGAATTCGGTATTCAATGTTCCTACGATTTCAGTTATAGTTTATACATTCATGAATATATCCTCATTCAATATACTCAGATTATTTAGTCGGTATTATTCATGCATATGAAGCCCTGCATTTACCCTTACCTCCTCTAGCATACCATTACATTTTATCGTACCGACATATACTTTTCTGCACTATGGTTGTTTATATTATAGGTTTAAAAGTATGAGATCCAGAGCACCCTTAGCAGTTCATATTTAGTCAGTAGTAGCAAATGTAGTAGTGAGTCCTCATTATTTGAGGATAATATTTATTTTATTATTGCACTAGATTCAGTATTTTAGTAGATAGAGTTAGTTGGGGACCTATCCTATCAACTCCACAGTGCAGAAAATTTACAGGCTTTTCAAACAGATGTATCAGTATTCAATTTACAATTGTATTGCAGATATTTAAACCTTATGGAAAGTTTTCTGCTAGTTTTTTGCATTTTTTATAGTGTATTATTCAGTGCTTAGTTACAAATATCAGTCAAGGGTTAGCTTATGGTCCTTCGAGATTATGAGCACTATGTAGCATCCAGGGTACCAGACTCGGGGCATTACAAACTTGGTATCAGAGCCTAAGGTTCAATATTGTCCTAAGAAGTCTGAAAGCCGCATCAAGTAGAGTCTTGTTCTTGGGTGTATTGTACGCCACATTTATATACAAGAGTCTATAAGATGATTTAGGAACAGTTTCCAGTCTTTCAGTATTTATGTCGTGCCAGTGAGCATGAGCTGAAGTTAAGACTCTCAGTCTAATCCATTCTCTGGTGTGTCTGGATTGGTGGTTAAGGAGTGTAGGACTGCTATGCTCAATACAGATATGGATCTTTCTAGATTAATGATGTACGCTCAACAGATTAAGCTAGAGAAAGTTAAGGAGAGAAAGAAAGTGAATAACAAAGTCAGAACAGGTAGTTTTAGTTTTTCTCAACAAAGGTTGCAGAGTGGTAACCGTTCTCAGCATAGTTAGAAGTTTTAGTCCCAACTCCATCCTCAGCTAGTACACCAGTACCAAAGTTTAGAGATGGCAATCTTGATAGGGCACCAGACTCCAAAGCCCAGGGTAGTACGAGAAGTGAGCGTACCTATCTAATTTATGAAGAATGTGGTAAGAACCACCTAGGTGCATGTAGAGCAGGCAGCGTGGTATGTTTTGGTTGTGGTAAGCCAGCCCACAGGATATGGGAGTGTAGAGTTCTAGATCAGAGGGGTAAATATTTGCGTCAGTAGGGCGCTACTCCCAGTACCACTAGTGGCCAACGTCAAAATATTTTTTATGTACTCTAGACCCATCATGATCCAAAAAGATTCCCTAACATAGATTCGGATATGTTATAAGTCCTTCATCTTTATGATATGCATTATTAGATCCTTTGCTCTATTTTGAGCTTAATTTTCAGCAAAAGTTAGTTTGTAAAGCCAGTGATTCAGTTTAGCAGTCAGACAGTCAGGTTCGTATAGTTTGTTTTCTCACCTTTTTATCTAGTCATACTATCAGAAATCTCAGTAATGTAACTATTCCAAGGAAAAACATCCTAGTAGTTACGAGTTTAGTTAAGTTCATGAGTTATGTATTAGTTTCAGATCCCAGATGTTTAGTCGTGATCCAGTTCGTAGGTACCTTATGCATCGCCTCAGTTTTCCTAGTATCTCAGTAAAGTAAGCATTCTTAGAGGGACATAGTGTCTAAGGGGGAGATACCTTATAATTACCCAATGTTTTTATGTCCTTAAACCCATTTGGTTGCATGTTCAGATATTCCTTACAAATTCAGTATCCGTTATCATTGCAAATTCAGTCATGCATTCGAGAGTCAGATAAGTCAGATATTTGTGCATTAGATATGCATATTCAATAGAAGAAGCTCAAGCTTATAAGTAATTTCAGTCATTCTTTCATGAGAATAACTCATTCAAGTATCCATGCATCAGATATGCATGTTCAGTATGAAATTAAAGTATATCAGTAGTTCCAATCATATAGTCATGTTTTAGATGTTCATATCCAGTAAGTTCAGTCTATTTGTATTTTTGGTCTAGTCAGTCCCATTCGAGGATAAAATTTCCCAAGGGGGAGATATTGTAAGACCCTGCAAAATTCAAAGCTTTACTCAGTCTGTTAAAGCTTACAAAGAGGTTCCAGACTTAAAAACTTTAGCTAAGTGTTTACACTTAGAATCATTTTAGCCTTCATAAGTTGGCAATCTTATTTCTTGACCTATATGACCCTTAAATGTCGATCTATAAGTTGATTCATGATCAGCTATATCAGTAGGTATTCCCTGATGAGTTTCAGATTTTCTGGACCGCGTTTAGAGCATATTTGGTGTCCCAAAATAATGGACCAATGCAATCCAGGAGCTCCTCATCACCTATCACATTGGTTAACAGTTTTCAGGTTGCCAGAGTCAAAAGTACTAAGGCTCGCCATGACCATGATGCGACGCGTCGGTTATCGCGTCAACCTGCGCGTCGGCACCCAGTTTTCTAATCATTAAAATAGCTATGAAACCAGGGTTATTTCAGTCTTTTCCCACTATTATATAACCCTAAAACACATGATTCAACCATATTTCATCCAAACTATAGTGGTTTCTCTCAATTTTTCTCAAGAACAAGTTTAGGATTTCCAATTGAAGATCCAAATTCAAGAAAATTCCACTGTCAATATTCATAAAAATCAAGAACTAAGGTATGTTAGATGTTGATTCTTGGGTTCCTTCCACCCAAGAAGTTCAAGAATCCTTATCTAAATTCAAATATTAGATATATTTATGAGTTTTCATGATTCATGTGAATTGAAATTGAAGTTCATGTTGTTATTGACTTTTAATTCATGTTTTGTTTACAAAGTTCCAAACTTTGATCCTAGGATGTGATATTTATGTGATGTTCATGATAAAAACCTTCTAAATGCATGTTGATTGGTGTAACCGTGTTAATTAGGTGTTTTGAATAAAGTATGCTCCCTATATGTTTGATAAAATTCTTATATGACCAAAATAGAGTCATTATAGCATGCTGACAAGAAATCTCCAATCATGTATACGTTAATACATGCCAAGTGTTTGTTAAAAGGCCTTAGTGAATGAATTATGATATGTTGCATGCATTCCTACTCATGTGCATTCCTTATTGAATGAATTATGAGATAATAGTATGCACTCCCTATACATTTACATGTTTAAGACTTCTAAGTTCTTGAAAACATGTCTCATTGATTATGTTGTGAATGATAGCCTATTGCCATGTTATGTAAGAGTTGTCTTGTCTTGTATTATTTATTTTATCAAGTCTTGGGAGTATTTATACCTGACAAATTAGCTACTTGTCTTGAGCCAGTGTCATTTTCATGATAATCTCAGTCATGCCATGATTAGTAGTACTCTCAGTCAGTTACAGAACTCATTAGAACTCGGATAGTTATAGAACTTAGGAAATCTCAGTAATCTCAGTTCAGTAGCATTCGAACTTCAGTTCAGTAATCGATTTAGAACTTAGTAATATTCCATCAGTCAATGGAACTCAGTGAATTCAGTTTAGCTCAGTCAAACAAGTATGATCAGTAACAATTTAGTCAAGCCTAGTATGAATTATTAATTAGTTCAGTGTCTTACAGTTGGGAGCAGGATTCAGGACCGAGTGAACCTAGGGATGGGGGCTCACCCGCTTGATAGGATTGAGGTCCCTAGAAGAAATCACTAAGTTCTAGAACTACGTAGCTAGCGTAGGCATGGGATGTCACCTTTTAGATATACTGACATACTCGGGGATCACCCGCTAGTACAGGACTAATCTCAGGGGTCACCCGCTAGATTATAACTGACTGCAAAACAGTTGTCTTTACCCATGATATGGTATTGACACCTTTATAGCTGGGGTTACAGTTTGGACCCCACCAATTTAGATTCAGGACATGTCGATTAGATGACTACCTCTTACAGTCTCGACTTCAAAATTAGTCTCGGTAAAAAAACTCAACTTAGTTGCACAGATTCAAGACTGTTAAAAACGGTCACTCATTAGTATTATCAATGGATTTAGAGATCACCCGCTAGATAGGACTGATCTCAGATTTAGTCAAGCAGTATCAGTTTTAGTATCTACAGATTTAGAGATCACCCATTAAATAGGAAAGATCTCAAATACAATCAATTAGTATTAAGAACAATTAGATTTAAAGATCACCTGCTGGATAAAACTGATCTCAGATTCAGTTAATCATCTTCATTATCGGTAATTTTAGAGATCTCCCACTAGATAGGACTGATCTCAACCTCAGTCAATCAAATATCAGTTTCAGTAGACTCAGTTATCAAAAATCCAATCATTAGAATTCGGTATTTAGTGTTTCTATGATTTCAGTTATATTTGTGCATTCATCTATATATCCTCATTTAGTATACTTATATTATTTAGTCAGTATTGTTCATGCATATGAACCCCTATATTTAGCCTTACCTCCTCTAGGTGAAAAATATGGTAAGAGCTACCTAAGTGCATGTAGAGCAATCAGTGAGGTATGTTTTGGTTGTGGTAAGCCAGGAAATAGGATACAGGAGTGTAGAGTGCTAGCTCAGAGGGGTATAGATTTGCGTCAGTAGGGTACTACTCCCAGTACCACTAGTTGCCAGCGTCAGAATAGATTTTATGCACTCCAAACTTATCATGATCCGAAAAGATTCCCTAACATATATTTGGGTATGTTATAAGTACTTCATCTTCATGATATGCATTATTAGATCCTTTTCTTTCATTTGAGCTCAAGTTTCAGCATGAGTTAGTTAGTAAAGCCAGCGATTCAGTTTAGCAGTCAGACAGTCAGGTTTGTAGAGTTAGTTTTCTGACCTTCCCATATAGTCATACTATCAAAAATCTTAGTAATGTAACTATTCAAAGATAGAACATCCTAGTACTTGTGAGTTCAGTTAAGTTCATAAGTTATGCATTAGTTTCAAATCCCAGATGTTTAGTCATGATCTAGTTCGTAGGTGCCTTGTGCATTACCTCAGTTTTCCCAGTATCTAATTCAGTAAGCATTCTTAGAGAGACATAGTGTCCCAAGGGGGAGATACCCTATGATTCCTCGATTCTTTCATGTCCTTAAGCCTATTCGGTTGCATGTTCAGATGTTTCTTACAAAGTTAGTTTCAGTTATCATTACATATTCAGTCATGCGTTCGAGAGTCAGCTCAGTAAGATATTTGTGCATTAGAAGAAGCTTAAGCTTATTAGTAATTTCAGTTATGCTTTCATGAGAATAGCTCAGTCAAGTATCCATGCATCAGATATGCATGTTGAGTTTGAAATTTCAGTATATCAGTAGTTCCAGTCATATAGTCATGTTTCATATGTTCATGTCCAGTAAGTAAGTTCAGTCTATCCATATTTTTGGTCTAGTAAGTCCCATTCGAGGACGAATGTTCCCAAGGGGGAGATATTGTAAAATCCCACAAAATTCCAAGCTTTACTCAGTCCATTAATGCTTAAAAAGAGGTCCCAGACTTTGAAACTTCAGCTAAGTGTTTACATTTAGAATCTTTTTAGCCTTCATAAGTTGGCAATCTTATTTCTTGACCCATATGACCCATGAATGTTGATCTTTTAGTTGATTCATGATTATCTATGTCAGTAGGTGTTTCCGAACGAGTTTCAAATTTTTTAGACCACGTTTAGACCATATTTGGTGTCCCAAAATAGTGGACCAATGCGATCCAGGGACGTCGTGTCTCTTTTCACATTGGTTAACATAGTTGCTTCTTATCTAGAGCCAGTGTCAGTTTCACAATAATCTCAGTCATGCAATCATTAGTAGTACTCTCATTCAATTACAGAACTCAGTAGAACTCAGATAGTTATAAAACTTAGGAATTCTCAGTAATCTCAGTATCAATAGCATTCCAGCTTCAGTTCTGTAATCAATTTAGAACTCAGTAATATTTCATAATTCAATGGAACTCAGTGAATTCAGTTTAGCTCAATCAAATAAGAATGATCAGTAACAGTTCAGTCAAGCCTAGTATGAATTAGTAACCAGTTCAGTGTCTTCTAGTTGAGAGTAGGATTTAGCACCAAGCAAACCTAGGGATGGGGGCTCACCCACTAAATTGGACTGAGTCCCTAAAAGCAAACCCTAATTTCCAAAAGTACGTAGCTAGCATAGGCATGAGATGCCACCTGTTAGATAGGAATTACATACTCGGGGATCACCCACTAATACATGACTGATCTCAGGGGTTACCTGCTCGATTAGAACTGACTCCATCGCAGTTCTCTTTACACGTGATATGGTATTGACACCCTTCCAGCTGGGGTTACAGGTTGGACCCCACTAGTTCAAATTTAGGGCATGTCAGTTAGATGACTATCTCCCACAGTCTCAACTCTAGAATCAGTCTCAGTAAAAGATCTTAGCTCAATAGCACAGATTCAGGACTGTTAGATACAGTTACCCATTAGTATTATCAATGGATTTAGAGATCATTGGTAGATAGGACTGATCTCAGATTTAATAAAGCAGTATCAGTATCAGTACCAACAGATTCAGAGATCACCCATTAGATAGGATTGATCTCAAATATAGTCAATTAGTATAAAGTACATTTAGATTTAGAGATCACCCGCTAGGTAGGACTGATCTCAGATTCAGTTAATCATCTTCATTATCAGTATATTCAGAGATCACCCGCTATATAGGACTGATATCAATCTAAGCCAATCAAATATCAGTATCAGTAGACTCAGTTATTAGAATTTAGTATTCAGTGTTCCTACGATTTCAGTTATAGTTTGTGCATTTATGCATACATCCTCATTTAGTATACTCAGATTATTTAGTCAGTATTGTTTATGTATATGAACCCCTACATTTAATCTTACCTCCTCTAGCATTCTAGTACATTATATTGTACTGACGCATACTTTTCTGCACTATGGTGTTTTATACCATAGGTTCAGAAGCACGAGATCTAGAGCATCCTCAGCAGTTCAGATTCTGTTAGTAGCAGTTGATGTAGCAGTGATTCCTCATCATTCGAGGATAATCTTTATTTTATAATTGCACTAGATTTAGTATTTTATTAGATGGAGTTAGTTGGGGACCTGTCCCATCAAATCCACAGTATAGATAGTTTAGACGTTTTTTAGACAAATGTATCAGTATTTAATTTACAGTTGTATTTTAGATTGTTAAACCTTATGGCAAGTTTTCTGCCAGTTTTTCACATTTTTATAGTGAATTATTCAGTGCTCAGTTATAGTTATTAGTCAAGGGTTAGATTGTGGTCCTTTGAGATTATGAACATCGTGTAGCGTCCAGGGTACCAGACTCGAGGCGTTACAGTTCAACTTTCAGCTTACATTTTAAATCCATTTAAGGGTATTTGGGTCTTTTTGCTAAGCCCTAAACTCATCCTAAAACATAAAATTTTTCCTAATTGACCTAAATAATCATTCATTGTTTAATTTCTCTCAAATTAAAATCCCCCTTTTCAAGAATAAGAAACCATAGTTATCAAATTCAAGGTAATTTCTCAAGAACTCTCCATTTATCTCTTCAAATTCATTAACCCAGGTATGTTAGATGTCCATCCATGGGTCCCTTTTATTAATGGAGTCCAAGAAACCCTTTTAAATTATAAAATTGTGATCTTTTCAAGTTATCATGTTTAAAATTATGATTTCATCTATGAATCTCCATGTACTATTGAATTTACACTATGTTACCATGAAATTATTGTTATTATTCAATCCTCCATTATTTGATACTATTATCTACTGAATTAAACGATGATTTAATGCTATTATGATGAATTCATGCTATTCCTACAAATTCCATGACATTTCTACGATTGTTTTAAATCATGAACTACAAGTGTTTGATAAAATGCCTACAAGAGTGACTTAATTATTAAGAGCCTTCATGTTTTAATCTCCAAGTGTTAGTATCATTTTACTATAATTGTTTTGAGTCCTTGGGGTATTGAATACCCGAAATCCATAGCTATTTATTTAGTCTAGTATCAGTACATTACAGAACAGTCTTCAGAATATACTATGACCACTTTAGAATAATCAAATACCAGTCAGTTAAACTCAGAACAGTCTAGTATCTTAGTGTCTTTCAGTTAGGAGTAGGATTTAGCACCGAGTGAGTATAGGGATGGTGAATTCCCCGTCAGATAGGTAGATTCGTTAGTAGTAGTTCCTATACTCCAGAACTACGTAGCCAGCGTAGGATATGAGTAATCACCCATCAGATTAGGCTTGACTATCTCACAGGGGTAACCCGTCAGTTCAGGATTGATACCCTTAGTCCTTTGGATGTTATATCAGTTTAGTGGATCCATGCAGCCATTGTTAGTAACCCGTGGCATGGTATTAACACCCTTCCAATTGGGGTTACAGGTTGGACCCCGATTAGCTCAAATTGGAAAATGTCAGTTAGGTGATACCTCCCACAGTCTCAAATATAGTCTCAGTTATATTCTTAACTCAGTTATTTAGTCTTAATGTTGTTTGACCAAAGCATTTAGATTTTGGTTATCTCAGTATTTTAGTTTATAGATTTTACTCAGTTCATGTTATAAGCTTGGTCATGCATCCTCAGTATTTATAGATTTTCATGCATTTTCAGTACCTACAAATTCCATGATCTTTATTTAGTACTCCATGCTTTACATGCATATCCAGTTAATTATTAGTTCTATTCATGAAACCATGTATATCAGCCTAACTTATTTAGCATACCAATATATTTAAAGTACTGATCGCATAACTTTTTTTTTGCTATATCATATATTATATCATAGGTTCCGATGCTCAGTTCCCAGCTCGTGATTAGACTTATCATATCTCCAGCAGTAGTAGTGGCGAGTCCTCATACTTTAAGGATAGGCTTACTTTATTTCATGTCTCAGTTAGTAGTTAGTTAGGTCCTGTCCCATCAAGTCATATTCAGTCAGTCAGTTTTAGAGGCTTTTTAGACATTAGAGTTAGTTATTCTGTATTTAGATACTACAGTAGTTATCCAGTTTATCACTATTGTATCAAATTCAGTCAGTTGTTTCTATAGACTCGTCTTTCAGTTTTAAATTTACTTATTATAACCTTATGGCATATCAATATTCTTCTGCATTTATGATTATATTATTCAGTGCTCACAGTAGGTACCAGATCATGGGTTAGCTTGTGATCTCTTGGGATCATAAGCACCGTGTAATGACTAAGGGGTAGTCTTGGGTCATTACAAAATGACTCACCTAGTTAGCAAACTCGTGCACATTGTTCATTCACAAATGTAATATAACTTACCCAACTATCATCAAACAAGTGCCCTCACCACAAAAGATTTACCCACAATCACTGACTTATGATGTAATTTATAACACAATGGGTACAAAAATCAAATTATGCTCACTCTCACAAAGGATTCACACGTTATATATAATGAACCATAGGCTTGACCTTAGTGCAGTACTTCACTAATATAAGAATGATGACTATTAGGATCAAATAGGTCTTTAAGGATTGTAATATAGGCTAAAGGACGGGTACGAACTACTTTGTCCAAGAATAGTGACTATCTTCCCTAAGCGCTTTAATATATCACATTATACAATAAAGACCAATCTCTAACAACCACTTTCACCTCTACTTCCTTCACACATATTTTGTTTTACCCCATCTCATTAAGCTCATTCACATACAATATGTTGTGAATATTTTCTATTAATTCATGATTCAATTTTAAGCACAAATTTTCTTTTCACTCTCAACCACAACACGTCAATTTTTACACACCAATAACCATAACTTTGGGGCTTCACTTTCACCTTTCTCCTACTTTAATTTTACACTAAAGTGCTTAGGAGTTTTGGATTAAATTAAGGTCAATCAAGAAAGGATTAGGCTACATATGAGGCTGCTAAAGAAAAAGCTAAAGGCTCAATGAGGTTAACTAGGATTATTCACATAGTAGGTCAAAAGAAGGTATAAACATGGCTATTAAAGAAAAGCCTATATCATCTCCTAAACCTACAATCTTTATTTTTCTTTGCACACACACCAGGCAAGTTCTAGCATCAAATATGTAATGCCCCAAAAATGGTGCCGAGATGTCACATGGTGCTTAGGACCACAAGTGATCCCAATCTAACCCCTCTACAGACATAACTCATAAGCAACTAAATAAAATACATAAATCTAAATAAAATAAGCGGAAGATAACTCTCTTCTGAATCTGATCAATACCAAACTAAATTAAAATAATTACAACTCTGCTTTTACAAACAAAATTAGAATCAAATACCTTAACTCTACTGACTTTCTACAAAGCCTCTACTAGTATTAACTATAGGTAGCCGATACATGACCCCCAACTATCCCAAATCAATACAACTGAATAAGGAAAAATAAAATAATGCTCAAACTATATGACTGACTCAAACCCTTGAATCAAGAGGACTCATCACCTACTGACTGGAAGCTACAAGCTTTCTGAGTATGGTATGCATGCTACAACTAAACTGATACCTACATTATGAGATAATGTAGCACATAGACATATATGTAAAACAGTACTTTGAGGATGTACTGAGTATATGAGGGTGAATGCAGAAGTAAAACATCCTCTTATCATCATAATTTATAAAACAATGCATGCTAAATGTAAATAACTCACATAAGCTGGAATATCTGAAATACTAAAATATATAGCAATAAGGAGTACAACACACTTTGTAAATCTCGTGAGCCATAACATTTAGTTCTGAAAGTTGTACTTGTATTCTCTCTTTAAATCATATTATCTAAGTGTAGAAAGGACTCACTCTTAAATCTAAAATCTTAAGCTAATATCTTTCTATAAAGCATAATTTGAGTAAAATTTGTGAGCCTTTACACTTAGTTTTTCTAAAAGCTTTTCTGTAAATCTTTTTCTTTAACTAGCAGGGAATATACTTTAAAAAGCTTTTTTTTAAGGGAAAACACTTATCTTAAGGCTTAAAACCAATAGACTGTTTTAAGAGTAGGGGACATCTTTTTGGGAGGTTCTTCTAACCGACATACATCATGTGAGCATCTATGGAGTTCCACATCTGGCCCCCGTTAGGTATGGCTATTTTACCCTTTCTACCAGAATAGAACTTCGATCTTAAGTGATCACAATTCAAGTCATCCACGTAGATTATCCTTATTCATACCCCACATGCCTCTATTGATGATCTTAGATGCTAAAACTTGAATCTTGGATCTCTATTGGTGCTTTGAAGATGAATTCTTAGAGTTCTTGTATTGGGAATCCTTAATCTTGAATTTTTTTGGAGAATTAATAGAGGAATTTGGATTGCTTGGAGAAGGATCTTTGATAATCTAGAGTTTTCTTTTGAGAGAAAAGTGATGAATTAAGCATAAAGTTCTTTGGTATAAGCTTAATGATGTATTTTGGACGGATTAGGGGCTGGGTAATTCACCAAAATACCCTTTTTAAACTCCTAAAAGGGACTGAAAAATGACCCCAAAATCCCAATTTACTGGGCCACCGCGACGCGCCACTATCATGGTGTCTCACTAGAAAAGTACGAATGGGAACTAGGCACTCACCGCGATGCGCCACAATCGTGGTGCCCCTTAGATTGCCATTTGGCCTTTGGTGCAATGTGCCAGCATCGTGGAGTCTCACTGGAATGGGACAATTGGGAAAATGGGCTTCTCTGTGATGTGGGGCTATCACGGAGGGCCACTGGAATTTGACATTTATAGATTTTGCGTTCTCCGCGATGCGCTAAGTGCCCAGGTGGGACATTGTCAACTTAAAATGCCATAACCCTTTCACCAAGTGTCGTATTTGGGAGAATTTGGTATCGATGGAAAGCTTATTCAATTTCTCACACAATGGAAAGTCGAAATCTTGAAAATACCTCATGAAATAAAAAGGTATTTATCTTAGAAACAAATCTTTGACATTTTAGGGACGGATTTGAGCTAGGAAGAGTGTGGAGTATTACAAAATACAACAAGGAATATACAAACAACCTCACATACACACGAAAAATGCTTAACTCAAGCAAGATCATCATAGACTCTTAATCAAACAATCACATGAATTCAACTATAAGACAACTAGTACAAGAGTTATAATCATAAACCTAGGAGCCTTAAAAGTAGTAATTCACACAATCAACATGCTTTTTACAACCAAAACGCTTGCATCATGCAATCAAATATAGCACAAATAAGAACATCTTATTTATTCCTAAACAAAAAAATTTAAAATTACCCTAAAATTAGAATTTTCCCATCCCACACTTAAAAATCTACTTTGTCCCCAAAGTATACTTAAAAGTAGAAATTCAAATACCCCCTGAGGTCTCTAGGCCTAGCTAGTAGCATCTTTACACATCAAGAGAGTTTGGGGACCCCACACTCAGTCTTTAGCTCAGGTTTGCTGGTACTCAGACTTCCCATCAACCTTTGACTTAACAAAAATAAAAACTAAAGAAGTAAAAACTAAAATACTAAAAATAAAACATACCTTAACTTGGGTTGCCTCCCAAGCAACACCTAATTTAGTGTTGTAGCACGACCCAATCATTGACTTATCTATATTCCTTCAACCTCTGCCTCACCACTTGGATGCCATCTTCTTATTCGTTTTTGACATTTTAAATGTGAACTCTCAAGTTCAAAAACTTTCTCAACTATAGCCTTTTCAGGATAATCAATCTACATCATTCTGGGCTTAGGTGTTGAAGTCTTGGACTGCTTAATAGGGAAGTTTGAAGAGGTATTTTGTAGAATAAACTCCACAACCCCACACTTATCCCCTTCAATAACTGTAATCATGCACAAATCTTTGTAGTAGGATAGTGTGTTGAGTGTTTTGTACACTTTAAAAACTGCCTCTTCATTATCCAACTACATTATGAGTGTTTCCTCTCTCACATCTATCAAAGCTCCTTATGTCACCAAAAATAAATGTCCCAATATAATTGGTACTCTTTCATCTGCTATAAAATCCAAAATAATAAAGTCAGCAAAAATAATAAACTTACCAACCTTGATGAGAATGTCCTCTATGATTCTTTTGGGATGAGTTATTGTTTGGTTTGCTAATTGAAGTATCACAGTGCTTGATCCCAGCTTTCCTAGTACCAATTTTTTAGATAGAGATAGGGGCATCAAGTTGATACTTGCCCCAAATCACTCAGTGCTAGACCACCTTATTGTTTCTAATTTGAATAAGGAGGGTTAATCTCCCTAGATCCTTGAATTTTTGATGTATCTTCTGCATCACCACAGAGTTTCACTCTTCAGTGAGTGCTACTGCCTTGACATCCTATAATTTAACTTTGTTAGTGACCATATCCTTTAAGAACTTAGCGTACTTAGGCATTCCCTGCAAAATATCTAAAAGAGAAAGGTTAGTATGAAGCTCTTTGAACGTTTCAAAGAACTTCTTAAAGAATGTATCCTCCTTCATTTTTCTAAGCCTCTGTGGGAAAGGTGGTGGTATTCTTTGCTTCTCCTATTCAGCAACTTTAGTTTTTAAGTACTCAAACTTCCTCAAATTTTTAGTAGCTTTTTGAATACCTGTGGGGGAACCAACTCTGCATTTGACTCCTTAGTTTTCTTTAGAGGTTCTTCATTCATATCCTTACCACTCCTCAAAGTAATTATCATTACTATTTTAGGATTTTCAGTATCACTTGGTAAACTACCTTGAGGATTGGTATTCTACTTTGCTGCTATCTGACTTATCTGCAACTCCAAGATCCTTGTAGCCGCTTGCTGGATCTTCATATCTACTTGTTGGCTCATTTTATCTTCTACTAATTATTCTTGATAAGCTAAAATTTATTTCAGCATCTGTTCCATATTACTGGTAGCCTAATTCCCCTGAACCTATTGCTGCTGAAATTGTTACTATTAGGAGCTCCATGGTTGATTTGGTAGTTGAATCTTCCACTTTAAATTGTAGGCATTCCCATAATTGTCCTTTAAACATTTCCCACGAATATCACTGACTTGAGATTGGCAGCACACACATCTACAAAATGGCCGCTATTGCCACAAACCACGCACCAAGTACTTCTCTGCTGAATTGCATTCACTATTGTTGTAGACTGTGTAACCCCCAACTTCATATTGCTAAACTGAGTATTCAACTAGTTTTGTAGTACAACAATCTGGGCAGATATTATAATAAATTGGTCCACCTCCAACATACCTGCAACCTTATTTATAGCATTCTTGAGTCCGAATGCCATTTAGGATTCCCTTGTGCAATCTAGTTCGACAAGGTATACAACTCATCATATGTTAATTCCAACACTTAACAAACTGTAGCTGAATCTAGCAAAATTTTTGTGTTGTGATCAAGTGCTTCAACAAAAGTGTGAGATAATACCTCATCATATTGATGATGATGTGGACATTACCAAAGAAGAGCTTTGAAACTCTCTGAACATGATATAAATTCTAATCTGGCTTCTATTTAAAGCACATAATCTTAGTGCGCAATCTCGTAGTCTTGCCAGATGGAAAGAATCAGATAAGGAATTTTTGAGCTAAGTCATCCCAGGTAGTAATTGAACTTGCCGGCTTAGCATTTAACCACTTCTTCTCTTCCCCCAATAGTGAAAAGGGGAATAGTGTTAGCCTAATATAATCAGTTCACACACCCGTAGGGATGAATGTGTCACTGATCTCCAGAAAGTTCTGCAGGTGGATTTGTGGATCTTCATGTGAAAGCCCAGTAAACTGCCTGTTGTTGATCAAAAGTTGCACCATGTTTTGTTTTAGCTCAAAGTTACCTCTAGCAGCTGGTTTCTGAAAAGGGGAGGTCAAATTTATCAAAAGTAAGATTGCCACTTCTTGAACTGTCCTGCGGGATGGTTGATCTTCAGCTATTAGAGCAGGATTGTCTTATTCCTCTTGAAATTGCAGGATACGAGGGAGAAGGATTTCTTCTCTCTTTCGTTTATGGAAGCGTTGCTCGGGTTCGATACTTGGTTTAACCAACTCCCTATCCCTTGTGAACTTACTAACCTCTAAACCTATTTCCTGCAAATTCAATACCATGACCAAGTGTAAATCACCAAAGAAATATAAAAAGTAAAACTAAAAATAAAACAATTTCCAAATTACAAGTCCCCGGCAACGGCGCCAAAAACTTGTTGTTCCCAAGCGCACATGCAAATATACGTAGTTTCACCAAGTAATATAGTGGCCTTAAATAAAGCTGAACATCGACCCCTCAGAGACTTATTTTAACAACTATTCAATTCAAGTTTAACTATTGATATTTAAGTGGTGCAACAGTAACTAAAAGTGTTTTGAAGTTTTATAAGTTATCCCATCACTATGGTGTAAATGGTGTGATAAGTTATCCCGGTATTGATTAATCCCTCTAACCAAACATGGGATAAAATGATCCTTTATTTTATCTCGGGATTACTTATCCTAATGGTAAAGTAAAATAATACGAAATAATAAAGACTTTGAACAATCAATGGATGAAAGCCCGGGGTTAAAGCACTATTAAAAATCATACTACACTATTGAACTTCATTCGTTAGATTTCTTATCTTGGTTGTTGAATCGTAGGGTTTATCGTATGATCATGATCCCCCGACCTCTAACCTTCTACCTAACTAGACATTAAAACTACATCATTGAGTGAGAATGTAATAATCCATTTGGATGAATTAAGATATCATCCCACATGTGAACTAAGAAAGGCATCAAGGTATATCCCTATCCTAGTCTCTATTTCAAATACCTTATTTTATACAAGAAAAAGAACCTTACTCTATCCATAGCATGTGAAGTAGCACAACTAGGGAAGAAACTTGGAATGACTAGTACAACTCTCAAAATATAGTATGATGCCATGCACAGGTCACTTGGACCAAATATCTTGTCAAAAACTATGAGTTTCCAGTTTAGATTCCCCTGGGACCACCACCCTCCACAACTTTACTACACCTCTCTTTTTAAGACCAATTAAAACCATTTTCCATCCAAACCATTATTCTATTATTATTAACTGAGGCTATTAGTAGTGGTATCATCATACCACTAATAACTTGCAAGTATTATCCATAGCCAAACCTTAGGAGATTCCATGTACCCCACATGATTTCCAATTAACCAAAATCATGGCCACCAAGGCCTTTCCAATCCATTTAAATCTATTTAAACCATTCATACTATTTAGGGTTCCATTACCAAGTTGAAACCATGCATAAGTTCAATTGAAAAACCACTATTATAATAAAAACATTGTTAAAGGCATTTTATCAAACACATTGGGGGCATAGTATTTTCAAAACCAAAGTTCACTACCAAAGTACCATTCCCATACAACCAATTATCCAAAACCACCATTAATGCATATACAAGCATAATTAAAACATGAGAAAACCATAACCACACATTTATAATTGAAAACCCCCAAAATATATTGGAAAACCCAAAATTATACAACATTTAAGTCATGAAAACATTGTATAAAACCATGCCTTTAGTTGGAATTAATAATTAGGGAAGAGAACATGCGTTAATTGAAAACTTACACGGAGAGAAACCACCAAAAAGATCCCCAAATTAGTCCTCTAGTTAAAGCCCTAGTTTTCTTGCCCAAAATATCTTAAGAGAATTATAGAGTGTTTAGCAAGAGTTTCTAAGTGTTAATGAATAGAATAATAGGGTAAATAACCCCCAAACAGGAATATAAGGCATGGGAATTTATTAGGATAAGTGGGGAAACGTCCAGTTTGCCGTCACTTAAGTTGCACAAAAATCCCGTCATAGGCATATGATTGACCCTTATGAGTCGTATCCTCCCTGTACGAGTGGCACCCACCACTCGTACCCTTGGCCTCTCCCTTGGACACAACACTATCTAAGGTATGAATCATCCAACTCATATTGTATCCAAATATATAATCCATAACCTTCACCCATATGCTTGGCAGAGTCAAATTCTAAAGAGATTGCACATTGTCCACCATACGAGTCTTGGGTATGATTCGTACCCTGACTTACGGCTCATAGTGAGCCACTCGTACTCAAATCTAACTTAAGTTACCAAGTCTAAGGTTAACTGAAGAAACCAAATGATCCATATCCAACCTTATGACTCATACCATACAAGTCATACCCATTCCGGTGACCAAATGCATCCCACCAACCAACACTGGTCAGCATACAAATGGACCATACCGTTCATACCCCAACATTTGGCTCGTACCCATAAGTCATATTGGGTCCAAAGAGAAGAATTCCAGGAAATTTTCTAAGGTCCAAAAATTAGGGTGTTTCAGTATCCCCCACTAGGAACATTCATCCCCGAATGACGGACAAGGTAGGGGTAATAACACGTATGAGTCATTTGCATCATAAAATATATTTCTAATCTTTAACAAAGTTTGAAAATAAAGAGGCAAATATATTAATCTTTCTTTTAAAAAACTGAGAAAATAAAGATGTGTTAAAGACATATACCTTCCGCATGAATCCCAAGAGCAGAAAACCGATGCTGATACTTGGACTTCATGTCCTCCTCCACTTCCCATATAGCTTCTTCCACCTTATGGTTCGGCCATAGAACATTAATCAAAGCCACATCCTCAGTTCAAAATAGACAAACCTACTTATCTAAGATCTCAATCGAGACTTTTTCATAAAATAGAGAGTTTGAGATACCCAACCCCTCCAAAGGAACAATCGAAAAAGGATCACCAAGACACTTTCTCAACATAAAGACATGAAATACCGGATGAATAGAGTTCAAACTAGGAGGAAACTCTAATTCTTAAGCAACGTTTCCAACCCTCCACAAAACCACATAAGGACCGATATATCGGGGACTGAGCTTTCCCTTTTTGCCAAACCGCATTAATCCCTTCATAGGAGATACCTTAAGGAATACCTTATCCCTAACTTGAAACTCCAAGTTTATACATTTTACATCTGCATAGGACTTTTGACAACTTTGGGCATTTTTAAGACTATCCCGGATAACCTTTATCTTTTCGACAACATGATAGACCATATCTAAACAAAACATATCTGCCTCGCCAAGCTCAAACCAACCAATAAGAGATTGTAACGCCCCAAAATCAGATCCCGAGACATCACACGGTGCTTAAGGTCACAAGTGATCCCAAGCTAAACCTTCATCTGGCATAACCCAAAGCAACTGGATAAAATACATATAATAGAAGGAATAATGTGGAAACAACATATAACTTAGTCTGACCAACATGAAAGTAAATTTACACAATCACAATTATGCTCATATATATACAAATCTGAAACTGAATACACTGACTACTAGTGATTGTCTATGAAGCCTCTACTAGCATTGACCAAAGATAGTTGGGTCATGACTCCCAACTACCCCTACTCAATACGACTGAATACAGAAAATACAATACACATCAAATCTGAACAACTCAAGTCCCTGAATCAAAAGGACTAATCACCTGCCGATCGAGAGCTGTGACCCAGCTGAACATGATATGTGCGCTACAGCTTGTACCTACATTTTGGTAAGAATGTAGCCCATGGAAATATGTGGGTCAGCACTTTGAAATGTACTGAGTAAATGGGGGTGCATGCAGTAATATAAATAGCATAATCAATTTCATGAAAACATGCATACGGATAATGATGACTCACTTGGCTTAAGTTATATCAAATCATACTTTTCGTAATTTCATAATAAACAGTTCATAGGATAAAATCTCGTAATCCACATAAATTATTATAAATTATAAATTATGATAAATCATCCTAAATCATTATAAATTATCATATCGTCAAAAATCATCACAGGTAATTATAAATAATCATAAATGACCATAAAACATCATAAATATCTCAACTCTTTGACTCAAATCTCGGAGTGACTCTGTAATTCAAGAATCTTAATCTTATGGACACGGGAGTTTCCTATAACTGACAACCCCATGTGAGCTACGTGGAATACCAATGTTTGAAACCCTCGTGGGCGGGAGCATCATACTTTTTTCCAGGGAGTATGACCTTAAAACTGAAATAATCACAATCGGGCTCTCTGGCCAATAATATCATCATCAAACAACCCTACGGTGGCACATAGGTTTGGGAAAATACCAAATTTCCCTCTCGGTGCTAAGTACTATTCCCCGACAAGCTCAGAACGCGTTAGAAATCCACCACAACATCACATGGGTCTATCATAAAGACCAAATCAAATCTCTTTCTCATTTATCAAATCATATCAATTTGGGGATTCTAACTCAACACATTTTAGCTCAAAATATTTTAATCTTCCTCAATATCAACAAGGTATCAATGCATTGAACGATAACCGACTCAACATTTGGACAAGGATATGAAGACTCAATACGTAATATTTTCAACAATTTAACTCATCAAAATCATTCAGAAAATACCAAGACTCATTGCAACTTCGATATCAATATACCCAACAACTCAAATCGTCATAAGGAAGCTCAAAATTTGACACATGGCTCGAAAACACTTGGAAATACCAATAATTTATTCTTGAACTTAAAACGTGGATACATATTCAAAATACATAAATTCTCGATAGAAACACCAAGAATCCCAATATTAAATCTCAATTCATAGAACGAAAATAGTCAAATACTCATGTGATCCAAAACTTAGAATTCAAATCTTTATAAGTTCATGATTGAATTATTTGGACATAATTCAACTTACAGAACCCTATGAATCCATTAAATAATCATAATTGGCAAGATTGAAAAATTACATATATAAATAATCAAAATCTCATCGTAGGATATCTTGGAAATAAATTCATTTGCCAAACTTATAATAATCCATAATAAAAATTATAGATACAGGCACAAGAACAGAAGAATTATTCTTGTTCAAACCTCACATACCTTAAAATTAAAGATTGAAATCAATTCTTGCCTCGGAACACGATTCATGAAATTGACTGGTGCATCACGAAGAGCTCAGAACAGGGACTTCATTTATCGAATTAATTTGAAATTTCCATGGTGGAATTGGAAGATTTAGGAAGGGGAATTTAGAGGTTTAGGGTTTCTTTCTTGGATTTTTTTTTTTTGAAAATAACAGACTTTGATGCCTAAAATCAGTTTTTATGCTTATTTCCACAAAATGGGGCAAGGGTGAAATGAATAGATTGCCCCTAAGAAAATTAAGAAAATGACAGAAAAATCCTGCGTACCTTGGCCACGAAAAACTGAATAACTCCTCGTTCGTGTATTGGATTTTTACGAAATTTATATCGTTGGAAAGCTAACTCAAAGATCTTTAATTTTATATATGTTAGTACACCCAGTTCGTCATATATAAGGAGTTATGATCGACTGAAGTTGACCCAAATCAAATCCGTCCCTCAGTTACTGATTTGACATGCTGAAATAAATTGATCGTAACTTATTACTCTGATGTTGGAATGGGGTGAAACAAATTGTATTGGAAATAAGACTCAAAGATCTTTCGTTTGATATATAGCAGATCTCCCAGTTCCTTATATTCAGGAAGTGATGATCATTTGAAGAAAGCCCTGAAATGCTGAAAATTTCTGGAGCATGCTAATCTCATGGTGCCACTGTTTTGGGCACCCAAACATACCCTTATTCTACTCCAAAAATTCCGAAACTCACTCGGGATGTATTAATATCTTTTCCCATCACAATGCAACTTGAAAATCAAAAAACGGATGTCGAAAAGGTCTTCAAATAAATACCCAAATATCAGAGGTTTAAATGAGAAAGTTTCAACACTTAGCAATTTTTTTTTGAGTGCTAAGCTTCTCTTGGCAAGATAAAAAGGCTTTAAAGACTCAACATATTTGGGAGCGAAATATTTAACGAGAAAAACTTGGGGTATCACAGAGATCTATACCTCCTACCATACAATGCCTTAAAAGGGGTCATGCCAATACTAGAATGATAGCTATTATTGTAATAAACTCCACCAAAGGCAGACGCTCAACCCAATTGCCACCATAATCAACCACATATGCCCGAAGAATATCCTCCAATGTATGAATAGTTCTTTTTGCTTGCCCATCCATTTGAGGATGAAAAGAAGTACTCAGACTCACCTTAGTACCCAATCCCTTCTGAAAAAACTTTCAAAAATGGGATAAAAGTTGTGTACCACGATCAGAGATAGTAAAAAAAGGTACCCCATGCAGCTTCACAATCTCCTGAAGATATAATATTTTATAGTCCTCCACCGAGAAGGTAGTCCTCACTAGCAAGAAGTGAGCAGACTTTGTCATCCTATCCATGATGACCCGAATCAAATCATATTGATTCCAAGACCGAGGAAGACCGATAACAAAGTCCATATTGATTACCTCCCATTTCTATTTGAGAAAAATATCTCTTGATAAAACCCAACAAGTCTCATGAGCTTAACTTTAACTTGTTGACACACCAAGAACTTGGCCACGAAATTAGCTACGTCCTTTTTCATTTCATTTAACCAATACATCTCTTGAGATCATGATACAACTTTGTTGAGGCAGGATGTATAATGTAGCGTGATTCATACACCTCAGCCAAAATTCTTTGCTACAAACCATCAACATCAGGAATGCATAACCTTCCTTGGTATCATAAAGTACCATCACTACTAATCTCAAACATCATTACCTTTTGGATACCCATATTACTCTTGATTTTCATCAAGATAGGATATAGCCACTTGCTTCTCCTTAATCTCTACGCCAAGAGACAACCGAATTATTTCCTGTACCATCACCCCACCATCCTAAGAATCCAGAAAATAAACTCCAAGATTTGCCAAGCGATGAATATCTTTCACCAATTCCAGCTTTCCTTCCTCCATATGAGCCAAACTCCCCATGTATAACCTGCTAAGAGCATCAACAACCATGTTAGCCTTACTTGGGTGATATTGAAGACTCATATCATAGTTTTTGAGAATCTCCAATCATCTCTTTTGCCTGAGATTTAGCTCTTTCAAAGAGAACACATATTGTAGACTCTTATGATCAGTAACGATGTCTACATGCACTCTATACAGATAATGACGCTAAATTTTCAAGGCGAAAATCAACTCCAATAGCTCTAAATCACGATTAGAATAATTCATCTCATGTACCTTCAACTTCCTAGAAGCATAGACAATCACCTTCCCACGCTGCATTAAAACACAACCAAGTTCCACCCTAGATGTATCACAATAAACCACAAACCCCTCATTACCCTCAGGCAATGTCAAAACAAGAGTCAAATTTAGCTTATCTTTCAACTTCTTGAAACTCACCTTAAAAGCATCTGACTAAGAAAACTTTGCCTTTTTCTAAGTCAACTTAGTCAAAGGAGAAGCTATCATAAAAAAACTCTCCACAAACCACTGATATTACCCAGCCAAACCCAAGAAGCTCTAAATGCCAGTTGCAGTAGTGGGTCTAGGCCACCCTTTAACCACAACCACCTTTTGAGGATCCACCACGATCCCCTCACTAGAAATAATAAAACCAATAAAAGTCATAACGTTCAACCAAAACTCACACTAGGAGAACTTGGCATACAATTGCT
This sequence comes from Capsicum annuum, assembly GCF_002878395.1. Classification (NCBI taxonomy): domain Eukaryota; kingdom Viridiplantae; phylum Streptophyta; class Magnoliopsida; order Solanales; family Solanaceae; genus Capsicum; species Capsicum annuum. The sequence goes on along the minus strand of NC_061111.1, from coordinate 35,161,763 downwards.
ATTCCTTCAAGGTCTGCAAGACTACACGGAGGTGATTAGAATGATCCACCTCACTTTTGGAATAAACCAGAATGTCATCAATGAACACAATGATAGAGATCCAAGAACTTCCTAAAAACCCTATTCATCTAGTCTATAAATACCACCGGGGCATTAGTCAATCCAACTGACAACACCACGAATTCAAAGTGCCCATACTGAGTACAAAAAAACATCTTGGCAATATACTCCTCTGTAATCTTAAGCTGGTGATACCAGGCCCAAGATCTATCTTAAAAAAAAACTTGGCACCAAGCAATTGATCAAACAAGTAATCTATCCTTGGAAGAAGATACTTGTTCTTAACTGTTACATTATTCAACTGTCGATAGTCAATGCACATTCAAAGGGAAACATCCTTCTTATGCACGAACAACACCGCTGCACCCCACGAAGATACACTAGGATGAATAAACCCCTTATCCAGAAGAACTATAAATTGTTCCTTGAGTTTTTGAGACTCAACCTGAGCTATTTTATAAGGAGGAATAGATATTAGGTAAGTGTCCAGAACCAATTCAATACCAAACTCTATTTCTCTATCTAGAAGAAGACCAGGAAGATCATCCGAAAATACCTCAGGAAACTCATTTACTACCAGAACTGAATAAAAAGATGGACCTTCTGAGTTAGAATCTTTAAACCAAACCAAGTGATAAAGACAACATTTAAAGATTAAACTCCGAGCTCTAAGATAATAAATAAATCTTCCCCTAGGAGCTCGGGAACCACCCTCCCACTCTATAACTAATTCACCAGGGAATCTAAAGATAACCATACAGGTCCGACAATCCAAGAACGCATAATAAAGTGTAACCAAATCATTCCTAGAATAACATCAAAATCCATGATATCAAGTTCAAAAAATTCCACCAAAGTTTGTCTACCACCAACAGATACCACACCCCCTATAGACTCTCTTAGTAATAACTAAGTTACCTATCAGAGTAAAAATAAAAAAAGGATCTGAAATAACCTCAGGATCAAAACCAATACATACAAACATAAATGGGGTCACATAGGAAAGAGTGGACCCCATATCAATCATATAATATATGCCCTGAGAAAAGAGTTGTAACATACCAGTAACGACATTAGGTAATGCCTCAGATTCCTGCCGAGATACAAGATCATAACACCTATTCTAGCCAGCGCTAGTATAAGAAGTAGGAGTAGATACCAAAGTCATACCACTAGGCGCAGGAGCGGAAGATGAAGCGCCCAAGCTTTGACCACTCCTAAAGCTCCCTTACCAACCAGAAAATTCTTGAGCATATGGCTTGGTTGGTCACACTTAAAATACTTGTCCCTCCCTTCATCATATAACCCCAACAAAGATGACCAAAAAATCGACAAGGAGGGCATAAAGAAACTAACTGACCCCACTCACCTGGTATTGAACATCCCATACCCAAAATTATTACCACCCTACTGACGCCCAGCTACCTCAGATAAGGAGCACTAGTAGTAGAGAAGAAACCAAAACCCCCTCACTTTCTTTTGGCCATTTATATTTATCGCGAACACCTCCCTAATCAAAAAACCTACTCCTCTTACCCTGCCTATATCCAAACTCCACCTATTTCCTCTTCTTATCCTCTACCTACTGCATGCAGACAACTACCCTCAAAATTTCCATATCCCTTATCAGCAAAGCAGTCTTGCTTTCTAAGATCAAATCCTAAGTCAATCCAGAAACAAACTTTTTTATCCTCGCTCTCATGTCAGCCACCAAATTAGGAGCACACCTTGATAGATGATAAAACCTCAAGGCATATTCCTTGACAAACATTCTCCCTTGCTTAAGATTCACAAAATCCTCCATCTTCTATTTCTCATCTCTTGAGGAAAAAAATGACCAAAAAAAGCACCAAAAAGCATACAATAATGATTACTCCTCCACATCTCGTTTATCCCTATCCCACTCTTCATACCATTGCTATGCAACATCCTTGAGCTGATAAGCTCAAAGTTTACACCTTCCATATTAGTGGCCTACATTACCTTAAATATATTCTCTATTTTATCTAAGAAACCCTGAGGATCCTCCTCCACCTTTACACCAATAAAAGTAGGAGGATTTAGTTTCATAAATTGGCCAACCCTTGTGGCTTTAGCAGACAACCCACCAGATATATCCCACTTAGCCTGCGCAGTAACCGAGCAATAGTATGAAAAAATTGATGAAATTTGTATAAGTCACCTCACCCTAAGGAAGACTAGTAGCAATCAGAGAAACTCCAAAACTATCAGGGATAGGACCTTGAGATTTAAGACAAACTCCATACGTAGGACGTACCCCATCAACATTATCCCCAGATAGGACTGAAGAGTTTCCCTGTGTTCTAGATCATTGAGGCATGATATGAAAAGTGAACAACCAAGGATTAGAGAAGAATTCTAGTACTTAGACTTAAAGCTTAAAAATAGAATACCAAGAAAGTGAAATATTCCTAAATGTCTTGTAGCCCATCTCTTACGAGTGTGGCGCACTACATACCCTTAAAAGTGACTTTAGTAGACACGGCTTTGCAAACTCCCAATTGACCCTGAACCAAAATCTCTAATACCAATATGACCTAACCCAACTGGGGGCCTTGTTATAATGGGCATCCCAAGTCCGACAAAGACCAGGACCACCCTCATTTCCCAACCCAACCTTCATTCGCCTGCCCTAAGTTGGCTGAATTTTAAGTATATAACAAGATAGTATAAAAACTCACATGAAGACTCTAGGATAGGATCATAACTGTGACCATCCCATCTGAGTCCAATCATCCCATACCAATCATCCAACCATACCAAACCAAACTAGTACCGAAATAAGGGACATAAACTAGGACATAACCAAATAAGTTCCAAAACATAATATGATTAATCCCAAAATGAAATATGATGAAACAGTAAGAAATTATACCCAATGATGTAAGCCCTAATTCAAATGCAAATATTAAGGTTGACACTAGTACCGATCCCACACATTCTAACCCATAGCAGTACCACAAAGCTTCTAACCCAAAGAGTAAGAATATCTGGTTTGGACATGTCCCCAACAATAGCCAAAACCATTATCCAGAAATAAATTAAATGTCTAAAACTATCCATAGCATGAAATGGAGCTTTCTAGAAAGATGGAAGCTTACCACTTCAATCCAACAACTGTCCCCAAGTAAATCACTATGTAAGAGGAGTAGAACATTCGATTGCTGTATAGCTTAGGTGTACAATTACCCAAAGATGAGTTAGCGAGTGATCACTAGCATAAACTCAGGAAAGGATAAAATAATGCCATTTATAAAACCAAGTAAAACTATCCATGTGCACACAACCATACATACATATATATATATAACCATGCCACTAAAAGGAACTGGGTTTAGCATTTCATTAATACCTTTACCTTGTTTGTGTAGCTTTTCCATCCTAAACTCCCTACGGGCTATATGGGTTCAGTTCTCCCTACTGAAAGGGCCCCAACACTTGAAGCCGCATGACCAGGGAAGAAAATCTTGGATGACTAGTAAATCCCCCAAAATTTAGTATGACATCATGCACATGGTCACTTGGACCAAATATCATATCGGTAAATATGTGTTTCTATTTTAGACCCCCCTCATTTTGTTGGATATTTTCTATGTCGGTTAGCAAAAATTCAATGTGTTCAAGCGCCTATATCCCACACACAACACCGCTTAAATTTTTTGGAAGGTCCTTGTCCTCGTTTAGACCATCAAAATCTCAATTTTCATTCAACACTTTAGCTGGCAAATGATTCATCAATTTACTTTGCCTCAATAAGTTGGGGAACAAGTCTAATAATGATTGCATCTTGGTAAAAAATAGGCCTCATCAAACATAGGTATGTTCCAGTCATAAACCTTCATAATACCTTCTTCGAGTAGTAGCTCAAGAGCCAAAAAATATTTTACGTTTATGTTCATGACTGCAAGAATTTTCTTTGCCTTGATCTAGTCCTTACCGTGTAGATATTTCCTCTTTCTTCTAACATATTTAATCACATATTCATCCCATTCAAAGCTAGAAACTAATGAATCAAATTCTGGGCCACTGGGAGTTGATGCTAGCAGAATGAGATCATCGTACCTATTCTTAAAATCTTTGTAGGAGCTGAGGTTCATTATTCTATCGATAACATCATAAGCATTCGAGTACATTAATTGCCTTTCCCTCATAAGGCGAAGAATTTCATCAATATAACATGATATAATAAGATAATTTTTAAATAGCTTAGTAATTTTAAAAAAGAAAAGCAAAGTGGAAAGATTCAATGAATAGTCCATATGTTGCATAGGGTTCTCTAAATCTATTAACAAATTACCATCTAATGCAACTTATGCAACAAATATATAATCTATTGCAATAGATGAACCACCAGTTGCACCAGAATTCCCAGTTATTACAACAGATGACACATTTGTTATGCAAATTATTCTTCATAAAGTAGATTACAAGGCTAGGTCAGGAAAAGTAAATTTACCGTATCCCTACCACACTTCTATATTTGTTATCTTCTTGAAGTCTTAGGGGAAAAAGGCATTCATGGTGAAGGTTTTTACGTGTTTCTTGGAATTTTTGTACTTTGTAAGAACAACCTTCTGTTTGGAATCAACTTTCGTGTATATGTTCACCTTCTTCAATGGTCCCTGAACTTCATCAATTTTTGGAGGAGGAGGAGCTGGAATTTGTTTGGTTTCATAGTTGAGAGTATATGTCTAATTTTTTTTTCTTCTTCCTAACCTCCACTATAAGAGTGTATAAATCTCTCACCTTCTTGGATGGTATGATAGCCCTCTTGGATTTCAATTCCTTGACAACATTAGTGAGAGCATTTATTTTTTGAAAGATTTTATCCTATCTATCAATGCACTCTTAGTATTTGTAATGAGAATATGAGCATGAAGAGGGGTGAGAGAGACCACTGTAAAGGGTGATTTCAAACATATTTGTTTTTTCTTGAGCATAAATATGCTCATCATCATGACTGGCAGCAACATCAGCATCAGCATGGCTGCCATCAACATCAACAATTCCACCAGCAACACCCCTAAAAGTAGAACCCAGCAGGTTGGTCATGAAGAGCCTCAATATGAGGCTGACCTTGCTTAACTGCTCTTCTTATGGTTGTTGCTCCAACCAATTCCTTCTTTATTAAATCCACCATTGGGTCTGTTATAGTATCAATAAGAACTTGAGTAATGAAAAAATTCATCCCTAATTCTTGTTCAGTAGGTACGATCAATAGATGCACAACCTTAAAAAAAGGGTAGATACGTTTAAATCAAATAATAATTTTCAACTAGTTGGGTAATATGTTAAAATAGATACTTTGTGCAATAGATGATCTTTATGTTGCAATAGATGATTCATATGTGGCAACAAATTAACCATCTATTGCATTGGATTATTCATTTATTACATAAGTTACAGTAGATGGGTAATCTGTTAAATAAGGTTTAGAGAACCAAAGCAAAAGATGAGTAATCTATTGCAATAAATTACTTATCTGTTGCACCAGTTCTAGTAGATGGGTAATCTGTTGAGATAAATTACAACAAATGAACCATCTGTTGCAATAGATAGACCATCTGTTTTAATATTTTTCTTTGAGTAAAATTATTTTACATAAAAGAAGACTTACTGCATCATTCAGAGGGTTAAAGTGATCAACCACCTTAATTCTTATGTTGCTATTTATAGCCAACCACCTAAGGATCCTTGGATGAGAAACCTCATCTGGGTAATCCTTGACTAGCTTTCGGAGGGGAGGAATGGCTTCAAATGCGCAAGCCTAAAAAATATAAATAGGAGTAAACAAAATAAAGTCATACTAATTATTCGATATAAAATAATGAAAGAGAAAACAAATAGTGATTAAATTTACCATGAAAGCCCAAGGAAAGCCGTATAAGGTGATCCTCTTTGGGGATAATTTTGTCAATAAATATTTGATAGTCAACTTGTAGCTATCATATCTCCAGGGATAATTTTTGAATTTCTCAAAATCCCTAGCAAGCTCCAATAAATCATCTTCAATGACTTTGTAGACGTCTCTATAACAGAATGGGAAAACTAATCTAAGCACAATTGATCCTTGTACTTCTTTGGTATGGATTTATCCTTGGGATCTTTGAACAACGTCGTGGTTTTATAGACACATCCAGCAATGTCCAATAACCCATCAATTTTTCCATGCATTTGTTGGTTTTGGTGCATGGTCGCTTGGACAATATCTTGCCTTTATTTGATGGTGGTGATTTGGCTGTCCTGCTTGCCTTGAACCTTTTTAAGGGGTGTTTCCTTGATGAGAGATTTTTTTGGATGATGGAATCTCAAGCCTGTCACTATGACAAACTCTATCATGCCAAAACAAACTAGCATGCCACAGTAGTTAATTAAGATTTCATCTATTTTTTTGCCCTCTCTTTCAAATCTTTATCATTCCCCACCTACTTAATCCTGCAATTGAGACACCATTCTCTTTTTAAATGGGTATTGTTGTCCTCTAGAAGCTCAAGAAAGTGTTCAAAGCAGCTCTTCTTAAAAAAAATCCTCTAGTTTTTTCCTTCTTCATAGTATTCCTAAAATTATCAAAAGATTTCCCTAACAGAGATTTAACTACAAAACCACCAGTTAATTATACAGGGTTATCTATTGGCATCTCCACTTAAAACCTATCAATACTAATTGTTTTGACACTATCATGATGGGATTTTGATCTTAATTCACGTCCCATGGATAATGAATCATCATCATCATCTTTCTCACTTTCTACTTCCTCATCTTCTTCTTTATCTTCTTCTTCTTCTTCTTCTTTCTCCTCACATTTATTTTCCTTACCACTCTCTACAGACCCTTTTCCACCTCCCTCAATATTATTTTTATAACTTTCCTCAATTTTACTTTTAAGATTATTTAGGAAGCTCCTTTAAATCCATCTGTACCCTAGCCTTTTTTGTTAGGTGGTTAGAAGTTGATCCACTTTCACTTTATTTTCTTTTGGGAGGCATATTTTACCTACAAACAAGATAAAAAAAAATACATTACAATAAATGTCTGCATAATTTTTTAAAAAAAGGTAACAGAAAATTCAATAAATTTTTATACAACATATTACAAAATATATTTCAACAAATAATCCATCTGTTGGAACAGATGAATCATCTAGCTATGAACTAATCCTTAATTCTAGATAAATCAATTTAGATATTTCAAACCTTGATTTGAATCGTTTCAACTTAAATTGATCAATTGATGACTCTAGTCAGGACACAATACGAACATCATGTAATTGCAATGACTCAATTGAAATTATAGTTGAGACTATGAATTCATCCCTAATTATAGATAAATCAATTTAGATATTTAAAACAATGGATTGTTGAATCATTTAACCTCAAATTGATCAATTGATGACTCCGATCAAGATGAACACAATACCAACATCATGCAAATGCAATGACTCAATTGAAATTATAGTTGAAACTATGAACTCATTCTTAATTCTAGCTAAATCAATTTAGATATTTCAAAAAATGGCTTGATTTGTATCATTTCAACTCAAACTGATCAATTGATGACACCGGTCAAGACAAACACAATACCGACATTATGAAATTACGAAGACTCAATTGAAATTGTAGTTGAACCTATGAACTCATCCTTAATTATAACTAAATTTATTTATATATTTTAAATAATGTCTTGATTTTAATTGGTTCAACTCAAATTGATCAATTTATGGCTTCGGTTAGGACGAACACAATACCAATATCATACAATTGGAACGAGATTAATTGAAACTATAGTTGAATCTATGAACTCATCCTTAATTCTAGATAAATCAATTTAGATATTTTAAACAATGGCTTGAATTGAATTGTTTCAATTCAAATTGATAAATTGATGACTCTAGTCAGGACGAACACAATACCAACATCATGCAATTGGAATGACTCAATTGAAATTATAGTTGAACGTATAATCTCATCCTTAATTCTAGCTAAATTAGTTTAGATATTTCAAATAGTGGCTTGATTTGATTTTTTTCAACACAAATTGATCAATTGATGACTCTGGTTAGGATGGACATAATAACAACATCATGCAATTGCAACGACATCAATTGAATTTATAGTTGAACCTATGAACTGATCCTTAATTCTAACTAAATTAACTTAGCCATTAAAAATAATGGCATGGTATGAATAAATTGTGGACTAACCTATTGCAACAAATGACATATCTATTGAAAATTATTAAACAATTATAGACATCAATTAAATTAGATGTTCAACCTGTTACAACAAATGATCTATTTGTTGGTCATTATCAAACAGATAATGACATTTGTGGCAATATATGACTTATCTATTGTAATTATCAAATATATAATGACATATGTCGCAATATATGACTTATCTATTAGAAATTAAGAAATAGATGTTCCCATCTGTTGCGATAGATTACTGATCTATTCAAAAAAATTTCAATATATGTAGACATTTGTTGCTACAGATGACTTATCTATTTTTAATTCTTTTTAATTTTAAATCGATTTTCTGTTCGAAATAAAAAAAAATACTAAGGCAGTAAAAATTTTTGTTGGATAACTCAAAAATCTCCTCCTTGAGTTGTCTTATCTTATTTTTTTAATGTCAATGTCATCTTCTACTCTTTCTCCTAAAAGAGTTTCAACACCATAAATTTTTAATAAATATTTAAACCCATCTCCATAATTTTGATCTGTAAGACCCCATAAAATCCTAGGTCATTTCAGCTTACTATTGCATGTTAAAGGGTTCAAAGACTTAGAAAATTTTACTAGGTGTTAATATTTAGTCATTTTCTAAACCCCCTTAAACTTTGATGGTATTATTTTCAACCTTCCTATCCTTATAATGTCCATTTTAAGGTTGATTCATGATCGGGGATGTCAAAGGTACATCTCGGGTGAGATTCAGAATTTTTAGATGAGGTTTGGACCATTTTTAGATGTTAAATATAGCGAGGTATCTCAATAGAGCTGGGCCGTGATGGGTATTTGACCTAGGTTAAAGGGTCGCGCCACGTTAGCTGCTTGACCCAGCCAGAGGTCGCGCCGCGTTGGCCATTTGAGCCAGCCAGGGATCACGTTGTGTTAGGTGGCCTCCTCCAGCTTCTTGAACCCTCATCATTAAGGGCTCTTGGGTCAATTTCTCCACCCAAACTTGCCCATAACATGAGATTTAGTGTCCTTAGGTGCATTATTTTCCCCTTTATTCACAAATCCTCTCAAGAGAAAGCAATTTTCTCTTAAGAACAAACCCTAGCCTCTTAAAAAATTCAAGCTCAAACTTCAAGAAATCATCAAGAACCTTCATGAATTCTTCAATTAAGGTATGTTAGATGTTCATCCATGGGTCATTTTCACCCATGGAGCCTAAGAATTAATTTTCAGGTTTAAAATCAAGATCTTTACATATTAGCATGAATTATATCCATGAACTTCCATGAATTCGATTTGTATACCATGTTTTCATGTGCTTTCATTGAAATTAGACCTTGACATGTTTGAAGGATGAAATTGCATGTTAAATCCTTAATCCATGATTTTAGTATTGAAGTTATGTTATCATCCTATGAATTAAACTATTCCCATATTTAAACTCATGGATTCCAAGTTTTTGATAAAATGCCTAAAGGATTTGGGTTTTGAACAAATGACTATTTATAGTGGTTTTCGAAGATTCAGTATATTGTTATTGTTATTTCCATTAATCCTTGGGGGTTATGAATATCCAAAATTTACCTGTTTACCTAGTTTCCAGTATCTACAGAACGATTTCAATTATATCATGACTAATATCATTAAGTCAGTAATATGGTCAGTTGTGAGTCCAATTAAGCTCAGTTTAGTCCATAAATTATTGTTTTTAGTTGGGATACACTTAACACCAAGTGAACTTAGGGATGGGGTCTTCCCTATTAGATAGGCATGAGGTGTTAGTAGCAGTCCCTAGGTTCTTGACCTACGGTGCTACCATAGACTTTAAGAGGTCCCCGTTAGTTAGGAATGACACCCTCGTCCTTTAAAATATTAGATAGTAGATCCACATAAATAGTGTTAGTTCCCATGACACAGTACGGGCACCCTTCCAACTGGGGTTATAGGTTGGACCCTGATAATATATTGGGGCATGTCAATTATAGCTAGCTCCCACAGTTTTAGTTTAGTTTTTAGTGTAATCCAGTTTAGGTTTCTATTGACCATAACATACAGTTATCAATTATTCAGTTACTGAATTTTAGTGCTTTCAATTAACAGACTATTTCAGTATCATGTTATATGCTTGGTCATGCATTCTTAGATTTTTCAGCTTTCATGCATACTATGCATCAGTTATCTCATGCTATTCATCCAGTCAGTTATTATTTCTGTACATGCTCCTATGCATATCAGCATAACCTTATCTAGTATAATAGTACATTCAAAGTACTGGCTGCATACTCATTTTTTGTGCTATGATGTCTCATATCATAGGTGTGGACACTCAGGTTCCTGACCACACTTAGATATTCTAGCATATCAGCATAGTAGCAGTGGTAAGTCCTCATACTTTGAGGATCGATTATATTTAATTTAGTATTTTATTTTTGGTAGATAGTTGGAGTTAGTTGGGGCATGTTCCATCAACTCTTATTCACTCAGTTTTAGAGGCTTTCAGACACTTTCAAATAGCCAATCAGTTTGTCATTGTTTTTATTAGTTTTCAAACAAGTTGTTTTTAGAGCTACACTTTAATAATGTTTTAGTACTTCAAACCTTATGTCAAATTCAGTTATTTCCACATATGTGTATCTTCTGTCATTAGTTTTCATTTACTGGTCATAGTAGGTACCAGCTCATGGGTTTGCTTGTTCACTTATGGTGGTAAGTACCGTGTGGCATTCAGGGTGCACTCCTGAGGCATTACAAACTTGGTATCAGAGCCTAAGGTTTTAAAGTGTCCTAGGGTATTTGAAAGTTGCATCGAGTAAATTCTTGTGCATAGGTGTAAAGCGTGCCACACTTATGGGCAAGAGGCTAAAAATTTTTTAGAAAAAGTTTTCTTTCTTTTAGTATTCATGTCTTGTGAATATGCATGAGCTCAATTTAAACTCTCTTTAGTATTCAATCTCATTTTTATTTATAAAATATGCCTCCCAGAAAGTATAACGGAAAGAGAAATGGAAATCAGCCTGCACCTCCGCTTGTTTAGGAAGATTCCATAAATAAGCATGTCTCTCATTCCAAGTTCAAAGATACATTTACCATTTTAGACCACTCTGTAGAAACATAGAATAATCAATAGATTGCTACCCTATCTATTCTAGTGGTTAATACCGCCGCTTCTAGGATTCAAGACTTTACCCAAATGAATCCTCCTTTGTTTTTGGGATGAAAGTCTGATGAGGATCTACTGGAGTTCTTTTATATTGTGCAGAAGATAACAGATATCATGGGTGTCACATCTAATAAGAGTGCAGAGTTGGCTTCTTACTAGTTATAGGATATATCTCATACTGGTTTAAGTAGTGAAAGAGGCATAGAGGTGTAGATATAAGGCCTATTGAATGGGAGAAGTTTGATACCACCTTTTAGACAGATTTTTTTCCTTAGAGTTGAGGGATGCTAAGGTATTAGAGTTTATTAATTTGAAGCAGGGTATGCTCCTCATGTGGTGGCTGATAATAGGTCTAGGATGAGCAAATTTGTGTCTAGTGTATCTGATAGTATGGTTAAAGAGTAAAGGACTGCAATGTTGATTAAATAGATGAATTTGTCTAGGCTTATGGTCCATGCTCAATATATTGAGAACGAGAAAGTTAAGGAGAAAGAAAAAGAGAAAAAAAGGGCTAGGATATATAGCTTTAATTTTAATTATCTGATGTTGGAGGGTGGTAAATGTCCCTAATTCTATCAGAAATCTTCAGCTCCAGCTCTATCTTCAGCTAGTGCTCTAGTGCCAAAGTTAAAAAATAATAATCTAAATGAGGCACTAGGATTTAAGACTCTGGGTAATGTGAATAGTGGTTGGACTAATCCCTTTTGTCAGAAGTATGGTCAAAATCATTAAGAAGTATATAGGGCTGGTAGCGATGTGTGGTTTGGATGTGGCAAGATAGTCCAAAGATTGAAGAAATCTCTGATGGGTATGTTTAAAGGTAGGAATGATTGCCAGCAGGGCCAGACTAACTCTTCAGCAGCACCAACAGGACTCCCAATTCAGCAGGTCACTACTTCCAATACCACCAGCGGTCAATGCCAAAATAGATTGTATGTATTCCAGTCCTATCCTAATAAGGAAAGTTCTCCTGATATTGTAACAGGTATGTTACATATCTTTCATTTACGTGTTTATGCTTTGTTAGACCCCGGAGCCTCTCTTTCTTTTGTAACCCCTATATAGCTGTGAACGTTGGTGCCAGTCCTAAGACCTTAGAAGAACCCTTCTCAATGTCCACTCCAGTAGGTGTCTCCATTGTAGACAGGCAAGTATACAGGAATCATCCAATCATAATATCCCAGAAAGTCAATTCAGTTAATCTTGTGGAGTTAAAGATGACTGATTTTGATGTCATTCTCAATATAGATTGGTTCCACTCATGCTATGATTCAGTTGATTTTAGAAACAGAGTTGTTCATTTTCAATTTCCGAATGAACCAGTCCTTGAATGGAAGGGTAGTACTTTAGCGCTTAGGGGTCAGCTTGTTTTGTATCTTAGAGCGATAAAAATAATATCCAAGGGGTGTGCTACCATCTTGTCCGAGTCAAAGATTCTATTTCAGAGAATCCCAGTCTTGAGTTAGCTTTAGTGGTGAGGAAATTCAGATATGTTCCCAGAAAATCATCCTGGAGTCCCTCTCGAAAGGGAAATTGACTTCAAAATATACCTTCTTCCAGATACCCAGCCCATCTTCATTCTACCCAAAAAAATAGCTCCAACTGAGTTTAGAGAGTTGAAAAAGTAGTTGAAAGATCTCTCAGATAAAGGATTCATCAGGCCAGTGTTTCCCCATGGGACACTCAAGTTTTTTCATGCAAAAGAAAGATAGTTCTCTCAGAATGTGCATCGATAACCATCAGTTGAACAAATTTACAATCAAGAATAAATATCTACTCCCTAAGATTGATGACTTGTTCACCCAACTTCAGGGTGCAACTGACTTCTCTAAGATAGACCTCAGATCCGGCTATCATCAGCTCAGAGTTAGAGAATGTGACATTCCAAAAATAGCTTTCAGAACTCGGTATGGTCATTTTGAATTTCTAGTCATGTCCTTGGTCTAACAAATTCCCCAGCAACTATTATGGACTTGATGAACAACGTGTTCAAACAGTACTTGGACATGTTCCTCATAGTCTTCATAGATGATATCCTTGTCTATTACCCTAATGAAAGTGATCATGTAAACCACCTCAAAATAGTATTGCAGACTCTTTGAACCCATTAGTTGTTTACCAAATTAAGTAAGTGCAACTTTTTTCTAAGATCAGTAGCTTTTCTTGGCCATATTATTTCCCATGATGGCATTAAAGTTGACCCTCAAAATATCAAAGCAATGAGAAATTGGCCCAGACCTATTTCTCCATCAGATATTAGGATTTTCTTGGACTTGGTTGGCTATTACCAATAATTTGTTGAAGGGTTTTTGTCTATTGTATCCCCCATGTACAGATTGACTCAGAAAAAAGTCAAGTTTCAGTGGTCATATTCTAATATGAAGAGTTTTCTGGAGTTGAAGACAACTCACTTCATCCCTAGTCTTGACCTTGCCAAATGGGTTTGTTGTTTACTGTGATGCTTCCAGAGTTAGTTTGGGTTGTGTTTTGATGCAGAGAGGCAAGGTCATAGACTACGCCTCTAGACTTCTTAATAAAGTTTCATGAATCAAAAAAGTTTACAGTATTTATTTATGCAAAAAGATTTAAATCTCTGTCAGATAAGATGGTTAGAACTGTTGAAGGATTATGATATGAGTTTTTTTGTATTATCTGGGTAAGGCCAATGTAGTGGTAGATGCCCTTAGTAGATTGTTTATGGGTAGTATTTCTCATGTTGAGAATGAAAAGAAAAATTTAGTTTAGGAGGTTCATCAGTTGGCTAGATTAGGTGTTCATTTAGTTGACTCAGCTTAGGGTAGTGTATGGGTTCAGAATAGTTCAGAATCCTCTTTGGTTACTAAAGTGAAAGAAAAGCAAGATAGGGATCCCAGTCTAGTAAAGTTAAAAGAGCCAGTCATAGATCAGAAAGTAGAGGTTTTCTTCCAAAGAGGAGATTGTTTGTTTTGATTTTAGGGTAGATTGTGTGTGTTGGGTGTGGATGGTTTTAGATAGACAATCCTTGCAGAAGAGCATGGTGCATGTTATTCTATTCACCCAGGGGCCACTAATATGTATCGTTATTTATGAGAAATCTACTAGTGGAGTGGCATAAAGAAAGATATTACAGAGTTTGTAGCAAAGTGTTCTAATTGTCAGCATGTTAAAGTTGAGCACCCAAGGCCTAGTGGCATGATTTAGGAGTTTAGCATTCCCACTTTGAAGTGGGAAGAGGTGAACATAGACTTTGTGATAAGGTTGTCCTGTATGCATCATCAACACGACTTGATCTTGGTTAAAGTAGACTGAATGACCAAATCAGCTCATTTCTTGCCAATCCATACTTGTTATTCAACCAAGGACTATGACAAGCATTATCTTAGAGATTTAGTTAGATTGTATGGAGTCTTTTTGTCTATCATTTTGGATAGAGGTACTTAATTTACCTCTCACTTTTGGGAGGTATTTCAAAAAGGTCTTGGTACCCAAGTTTATCTCAGTACAGCCTTTTACCCTCAGACAGATGGTCAGGTAGAGAGGACCTTTCATACCTTAGAGGACATGCTGAGAGAATGTGTTATCGACTTTAAGTGTAGTTAGGATGGCCACTTTCCTTTGATTGAGTTTACCTACAATAACAGTTATCACTTAGTATTCAAATGGCTCTATTTGAGGCTCTCTATGGGAGGAGATATAGATCTCCTATTGGTTGGTTTGAGGTAGGTAGGAATATGTTGATAGGCAAGATTCAGTGTTTGATGTCTTGAAGAAAGTTCAGTTGATCAAAGAGAGGCTTAAAATAGCCCAAAGCAGACAGAAATTGTATGCAGATGTAAGGAGAAGAGATCTTGAGTTTGAGTTTGGCTACTTAGTCTATTTGAGAATCTCTCCCATGAAGGGAGTGAAGAGGTTTGGCAAGAAGGGGAAGCTAAGTTCCTGATATATTGGCCCTTATAGGATCTTGAATTGTTATGGGAAGGTAGAATATGAGTTTGAGTTGCCCGCAGATTTGGCATCCGTTCACCCAATATTCCATGTTTCTTTATTAAAAAGGTGTATTGCTGATCCAGTTGTAGTTGTTGCTAGAGAAAGTATAGATGTAAGGATAGCCTTTCTTAAGAAGAAATCCCAGTTGAGATCCCAGATCGTCATATTCGGAGTTTAAGAAACAAAGAAGTTCCCTTGGTCAATGTTCTTTGGCGGAACCAGTTTGTTGAGGGAGCCACTTAGGGAGAAGAATCAGATATGCGAACCAAGTACCCTTATCTCTTTTTCGGAAAATCAGACTCAACTTAAGGTAACAATTTCTCCTTAGATTTTTCTCTTTTCAATTCTCAGTTATATATCATGTTTCAGTCTCAGTCATGTAACCATGTTTTCAGCTATGCACATTCAGCATGTACTTTTAGTACCTTAATTCTCTCAGCTTAATCAGTCTCATTCGAGGATGAATGTTCCCAAGGGGGATATATTGTAAGACCTTGTAAAATCCTAGCTCATTTCAGCTTACTATTGCATGTTAAAGGGGTCCAAGACTTATAAGATTTCACTAAGTGTTAAGACTTAATCATTTCCAAAACCCTCTTAAACTTTGATGGTTTTAGTTTTGACCTTCCCAGCCTTAGAATGATGATTTTAAGGTTGATTCATGACCGGGGATGTCAAAGGTACATCTTGGGTGAGTTTTGGAATTTTTTGATGAGGTTTGGACCCTGTTTGGATGTTCAAAACAACAAGGTATCATGATGGATCCATACCGTGATGAGTAGTTGACCCAGGATCAGGGTTGCACTGCGTTTGCTGCTTGACCCAGCCAAGGGTCGTGCCGCATTGGCCACTTGACCCAGCCAAGGATCGCGTCGTGTTGGGTGGCCTTCTCCATTTTCTTGAATCCTCATCATTAAGGGCATTTGGGCCAGTTTCCCCCACCCAAAATCATCCATAACACAATATTTAGGGTCCCTGGGTGCATTATTTTCCCCTTTATTCACAAATCTTCTCAAGAAAAAATAATCCTCTTACAAGAACAAACCCTATCTACTTCAAAAATTCAAGCTCAAACTTTAAGAAACCATCAAGAACCTTCATGAATTCTTCAATTAAGGAATGTTACATGTTCATCCATGGGTCCTTTTCACCCATAGAGTCCAAGAATCTATTTTCAGGTTTAAAATAATGATCTTTACATGTTAGTATGAATTATATCCATGAACTTCCATGAATTTCAATTCTATACTATGTTTACATGTGTTTTCGTTGAAATTAACCCTTGACATGTTTGAAGGGTGAAAATTACATGTTAAATTCTTAACCCATGATTTTAGTATTGAAGTTATGTTATCATCCTATGAATTAAACTATTCATATACTTAAACTGATGAATTTCAAGTATTTGATGAAATGCCTAAAAGATTTAGGTTTTGAACAATGACGATTTATTATGTTTTCGAAGCTTTAGTATATTCTTATTGTTATTGTCATTGAGTGATGGGGGTTATAAATATCCAAAATTTACCTGTTTACCTAGTTTTCGGTATCTACAGAACCATTTTAATTATACCATGAGTAATATCATTCAGTCAATATTATGGTTAGTTAGTCCAATTAATCTCAGTTTAGTCCAGAAATCAGTGTTTTCAGTTGGGAGTAACACTTAGCACTGAGTGAACTTAGGGGTGGTGTCTGCCCCATCAGTTAGGCATGAGTCATTAGTAGTAGTCCCTAGGTTCCAAACCTACGGAACTACCATAGACTTTGAGGGGGCCCCCATCAGTTAGGCATGACACCCTCGTCCTTTGGGACATTAGATAGTGGATCCACACAACCAGTGATAGTATTCGTGACACGGTACTGACACCCTTCCAACAGGGGTTACAAGTTGGACTCTGATAATATATTGGGGCATGTCGGTTATAGCTAGATCCTACAATTTTAGTCTAGTTTTTAATGTAATCCAGTTCAGGTTTGTATTGACCATAGCATACAGTTATTAGTTATTCAGTTACTGAATTTCAATGCTTTTAGTTTATAAACTATTTCAATATTATGTTATATGCTTGGTCATACATTCTTAGATTTTACAGCTTTCACGAATACTATGAATTAGTTATCTCATTGTATTCATTCATTCAGTTATAATTTCTATACATGGTCCTATACATACCAGTCTAACCTTATCTAGTATACCAGTACATTCAAAGTACTGGCCGTATACTTATTTCTTGCACTATGATATCTCTTATCATAGGTTTGGATGCTCAGGTTCCCGATCGCACTTAGATATTCCAGCACATCAGCATAGTAGCAGTGGTGAGTCCTCATACTTTAAGGACCGATTATGTTTATTTTAGCATTTTATTTTCATTAGACATTGGAGTTAGTTAGGCATGTCCCATCAACTCTTATTCAGTCAGTTTTAGAGGCTTTCAGGCACTTTGAGACAGCCAGTTAGTTTGTCATTATTTTTATCAGTTTTCAGACAAGTTTTTTTCAAACTTATACTTCAATAATGTTTTAGTACTTAAAACCTTATGATGAATTCAGTTATTTCCGCATATGTATATCTTTTGTCATCAGTTTTCATTTAGTGCCTATAGCAGGTACCAACTCATGGATTAGCTTATGGTCACTTATGGTCGTAAGAACCGTGTAACGTCCAGGGTTAGCTTGTGGTCACTTGTGGCTGTAAGCACCGTTCAGCCTTATCAGTTTACACCTATCAAACTTAACTATAAAATGTAGGATTTTTTTGAAGGATCAATGCCTAATCGATAAAAATTTGCATTCACAAAATCATTGTTCGTTATGTGTATTGTCACAATAACCTGATCAGTAATACATAACTCGCACGCATGAAAGTGGATCCATCCATCTGTATGCACCTTATTCTTCCTACCCCATCAATGTTAAATAGTGTTTAATCTTCATTTCTCATTGTGAAGTAGTATACAAAACTATAGAGGCTCAAAGGTTAACCTTCTTCAATGTCAAAGGAATAGATGTCCGTCAAGAAAAAATAAGTGTTACGTATGTAATGCACCATGATTATTGTAATAGTAAACTTGTGTTGTTGTTTGTTATGGACTTTGATAATTTTAACTCACTGTTGGGGATGTAAATGTTAATATTTATTATGTAAAATATGTTTTTATCAACTTGAGTATCAATAAAAAGAGGTAAAACAGGAACTAAATATGATAAACTACAAAATTTATTTTCAACAGATTACCTATATGTTACAACAGATGGTCATTTGCTGGAAGAACACAATACAACTCATCAATCTAGATTACATTCAACCAACGGATGACCAATATGTTGCAACAAATGGATAATCTATTGGAAAAACTCAAAAACCCCTTCTTCGAACAGTTGGCACATCTGTTGCAATAGATCTATTGGAACAATATAATACAATTCTTGCCATTGATTTGTGTTCTTCCAATAGATGACAAATCTGTTTCAACAGATGGTCCATCTGTTGGAAAAACTAACTAAACATAGTTATTAATAAAAAAAAAAAGGGTTATTGAAAGGGTGAAAAGTCATGACTTTTAATTATTTAATAAAGAAAAATGGTTCATAAATAAATAATAAGGAAATAAATTCTAAATACAGTTTAAAATCATAAAAAAATAGTTATTTAATTTTAATAACTGATGTTAATATTAAATAGGCAAAAAGTTGTGACTTTTCACCTTTTTATTTATAAATTTATTTTTTTAATTTAAATAATTAAAAAGTCACCAGTTTAAATTAATTAAGGTATATGATTATTAAAAAAGAGGTGAATGGTCATGAATTTTTATCTAACACATTCAAAACAGTTGATGAATCAAGTTCCCCATCTATTGTAACTGATGAATCAACTATTGGAAGAAATCAAAAATAGCTCCTCCAACAGATGGTCCATCTGTCGCAATAGACAACCCATCTATGTAATAGATGGCTAATCTATTGCACACATGGACCATTTGTTGCAACAGATGGTAAATCTATTGCGATAGATGGGTCATTTGTTGCAACAGATGGACCATCTGTTGCAACAACACTAAAAATGGTTATTATTAAAAGAAAGGGTTATTTAAGAGGTCAGAAGTCTTTGATTATTTAATTAAGAAAAATAGTTATTTAATTTTCAGAACTAATTAATATTAAAATGCTTAAAAGTTATGGCTTTTCACAATAATCAAAAAGTCACCAGTTTGATTAATAAAGTCATGCCTTTTCACAATAATAAAAAATTCACCAGTTTGATTTAATTAAGGCATTTAATTAATAATATGGAGGTGAACAGTCGTGACTTTTTGCTTCACACATTCAAATTCAATCCTCTGTAAATAGGTCCCTCCTTACTCATTCATTTTACTACACTTTATTTATTTGTTGCATCTTGTCTTTCATATTACATCTTCAACCACTTCTCTTCAAAGAGTAGATTCCTTTTTCATTGAAGTAAGCTTTTTTGTGTGTGTAAATCTACCAGTTGGTAGTATATATTGTATTACATTCAAACTCTTTTCTTTACTTTTGTGTTTTATATTTTTTTTTAATGCATGAATATCCTAGATATGGCTGATCCTGTTTGGGACATTGTTATTCTGTGCGACACCGTGCGATAACTTTAGAGGCAGGTTAATAAATTCCAGTGAGAGTTGGGCATTGTGTAAAGAAGGATGCTTCTAGAGATTCGCAGGCTGAGGAGGGCCCTGCTGCTGCCAGTTGACGATTGACAATAATAATACTAGTTATAATAATAATAATAATTAGGTTATATTTTTTTAGCATATGTATTTTTTCTATATCTGATCTACCTAAAACCTAATGTATTTTGTCTTTGTTTGATGAAAAAATTTATGTTTGGTCGACTTTGACTTTAATATGTATTTAATTTTCATTCTAACTATTTCTTCTTCTCAACATGTCGACGGTTGGAAGTAAGGATTGAGCGTTCGGCATAATTTTGAATCCAGTAGCAATAACAAGAGTTTTGTGTTCTTTCAATAGATGGACCATCTATTAAAACAGATTGGTCATCTGTTGGAAAAACACAAACTAGTGGCAAGAGTTGTATTGTGTTGTTCCAATAGATTACCCATCTATTGCAATAGATTACCCATCTATTGCAATAGATTGGTCATCTGCTAGAGGAACACATTCCAATTTGATGAACTATATTGCGTTCTTCTAGGAAATGTCCATCTGTTGCAACAGATGGGTAATTTGCTGAAAATGTTTTTGTAGCTTGTGGTATTTAGTTCCTGTTTTCCCTCTTTTTATTTTTGTACAAGTTAATAAAAGATATTTTATATAATAAATAATAACATTTACATTCACAACAATGAGTTTAAAATATCAAAGTCCATAACAAACAACAATACAAGTTTTACTATTACAGCTATCATAGTGCATTACGATCTGGGCATGTAGTTCATTTGTGGCCAACGTTCTTACACATGGAGCACTTGTTTTTCTTGATGAAAATGATTCTCCAACTCCATGCCTTTTCTTATATCGCATTCATCCTGATTTGATAGTTCTTGGGTCAATAAATGGAAGAGGTATTAATCTCTCCAAAGTTTGTACAGGAACAAACCAAGTTTCTTCAGGAGGCACCAGATTAATATTCTCACTATATACCATTATATATCTTTTCATCAAATAATATGAAGATGAGTAATCCTAAGTTTAAGTTCCATATTGTGTACCACATTAGGCTCGAAGCACTGTCATAGCATATGGATAGGGCATTTTATCCATGTATAAGATCTTATTTGAAGATCACAACATCACCATGACTATCGATACTGAACTTGTAATCTTCTATTTGATGAGAAAATAACCTATTTCCCAAATTGATGTTAGTTGATATTTATTCTTCTACTTCTAAAACAAATCTATTTCTTGTGTCCGCAAAATGCATATGCCTTTCATGAAATAATATGGCATACCTCTTGTTTATTTCCTTAAACATTACCACAATGGTAAATTCTCTTTTAATGTCAACATTAAATTTAATGATTCAACTATGTTTGATGTCATAATATTATACCTATAGTAAAATTCCTTACTATGATATTATACAATAAGTATTACAAAGTTGTAACTCAAACAAGGCATTAAATTCATAAGAATGTATCTATTTGCTGGACAAAATGCTCGGTTCTATCTCTTGAAAGAGACACGTTTGAGATGTTATGTTGCCTTGGGATGTATATCCCTTATTTGATTGAAATGGTCAAAAAACTTAGCTCTATTATATGATTTAGCTGCTATGTGAAAAAGAGTCATGACCCTTTCATTGTAAAAGTTATTTTGAATATTTTCTCTAATATGCCTCATGCAACAACCGAGGTGAGCTGAAGTGAGGAAAATTGAACCCATCTTTCGGATATATGTAGGCCTAGCCGAAATTATACACAACTCTTTGGTATCATCAACACATCTTCGTATTTGTTCAAAAAATATGCATATGAGGCATCACCATTCCTTGTCCAATATATTAAAAGCGACGAAAAAGATATGACTCTCAGCATCTTGTGCCACCGCCACTATCAAAACTCCATTATACTTGATTCTCAAGAAAGTCCCGTCAATGGTTATAAATTTTATCAACTATTGAAAACCAAGAATCCAAGCACCATAGGATACAAAAAAGTGCTTGAACCTACATGCAATACCGTCTTACTTCTAGGATTTGTGGACTCAAGCAAGTAATGGTAGGCATCGAGAATGCTTACTCGTGTTCATGTGTCCCCCTAACCAAGTCCTTGACAATCCCCATATCCATATAAATATTCTAATAACTGACTGTAACACCCAATTCTATACGGAGTTGATTGGCCATATCAGTTGTAAAATGGCCTTTACCATTGATCTATCTTGAAAATAACTACAGAGAACCTTTGTCGTGGCATGAGTATTTTGGCTTGTAATATGCTCTGAACCACATGTGTGATACTTTTGATAAACATTAATGGTGAATCTGTTGAAAATTAAGTATTTCACATCCCTCAACCACCATTTGCAGTCTAAATTAGCACATCTAAAAAAAAAGACTTTGCTCAAATTAATCACCTTATTTAGTCTGAAATCTTTTTTCAAGCAAGAAATAAACATAGAAGTAGATATTTCTATATTAACCTTGAATGACATTCTCTTGTAAAAATCAATCTCGTTATCTTGACGATTGTCCAATTGTGTTAATTGAGAAGAACTACCCACCATGTTTCTCACAACAACGAGCGTAGATGTTTGATTATCATTTGGAATATTCATGTCCAGATCATCCAATTTATCATCAAACATGTCTTACTATTATTGTTCAATATTCTGGTTCTTATTCTCTCTTGATTTTTCATTCACATACACCCTTAACACCGGCCTAGCTGAATCACTCAAATAAGCTTGCAATCAAACCTGATAAGTTATCTTGAAAGATAGTACCATCTGATTTTCAAAAGAGCTGAGCATGTAGCTGATGATGAGTTCTTTTGATTAATAATTCAGTCCACAATAGCTGATGATTAAGTTCATAAAATCATCATACGAAAGATCACTTTGAACTTTCATAGCTATTGTCTCTATCATTTCACTCTCCTTCTAATGCAAAACATATCGATTACTCTTCTCAATCCATTCACAATGCCAATCTACCCCTATTGTTATTGGTGCCTCCATTAGTGGTACCTAAATAAAGACATTTGTTTTAAAAAAAGTTAATAATGATATGAGAATGAAATTAATAGTGATTGTAAAGTACTATAACACGAACCCTAATAGATGAGTAATTTCTTACAACGGGTGAATAATATATTGCAACAGGTGAGTTATATGTTGCAACAGATGAGTCACCTGTTCCAACAAATGACTGATCTATTGGAATCAACTTCAGGTTCTATTGTTATTGGTCCCTCCATTAGTGGTACCTAAATAAAGACATTTGTTTAAAAAAAGTTAATTATGACATAAGAATAAAATTAATAGTGATTGTAAAATACTTTAACATGAACCATAATAGATGAGTAATTTGTTGCAACGGGTGAATAATATGCTGCAACAGGTGAGTTATATGTTGTAAAAGATGAGTTACCTATTGGTATTCATTTTACGGTACTATATATCCTGAAGTTGATTCCAATAGATGAGTTATTTTTTGGAATAGGTAACTCATCCGTTGCAACAGATTGTCCTTTTATTACAATAGATGACTTACTTGTTAGGATATACTATAGAACCTTTAAAACTAATTCCAACAGATGAGTCGCTGATAACGCTCAAACTACACCTCTCATGTGAGAATGTAAGCGATCGTTGTCAATATATAATCCAACTAGGTTGGGATCGAATCCCACAGGGAATATGGTGTGAACTTAAGCCGTTTGCAATTTAATCAACTGATCGTTTGATGTTTCCTCAAATGGGGGTTTTGGAGATTATCGAATAATTATTGGTCTCATTAATTACATTACTTGTAATCAAGAGTTTATAGAAAACCAGAATTATGTTCACTATGTGTATTGGGATTTAACAGACACTAGTAACGATTCAAGATTCTTATGGTAGGTAGGAACAGCAGATTATCCTTATCGAATTTATGCCTAAGTATCTCTCAACCTACTTAAGCATTTAACTACCTAATTCTCTCAAACTTAGGGATTTTATATTTCATAACAGGATGTTATCTCAGGTTAATTAATCTTGCTACAACATTAATTATTAAATGGAAGGTTAGTAGCTTCCAAGTCCCTGTTGATAATTCGCTTCTTACTAGTAAGCAGGATCTATAGTTTGCAACCAATATATAAAGTGTAAAGCAGAGGGATTACCAAGAAGATACTACCACCGTTAGAATCCTGAACACTTAGTTGCGTTACAAACCCAAACCCATGATCCCATAACTCGGGTTAAGGGGTTTAGCTACTCATACTGTAAAGAGCAATACAACTTGTTAAATTTATAATGCTATGGAATAATACTTACAACAAAAGTGAATAGCAACAGTTTTATCTCAGATTAAATTTCAATAGAAAAATCCCAAAAAATAATATGATAATCTCTCCAAAGCTAACTGTAAACTTGTATCAAAAGCTAGAGAGCAAACACGTGAAGTTAAAGTCCAGAATGTCAAGTACCAGGCTCCAAGAAAACCCTAAACAATACTTTAAATAGTTCACCTTAATTATGGAAATAAAATCACAGATTTCAGTAATTTCTCAGACAGGTGACGACATTTTTTGATGCCTTATCAGAAGTTTGAAGAATTATCACAGATGTTGTCAGCTCCTCTTCACTTTTGACATTCGATGCCTTAAGCTGGCGATAAAGCATGATGGCTTATCAGATCTTTAACGACTTATCATAGATGTTGTCGATGATTTACTTTATCTCTCATAATTTGCCTTTGGCTGACGACGATCTTGATGGCTTATCACAACTCTGACAGCTTATCACATGTCATCGTCACTTCTTCCAGGTGGATCCCATTCACTGTTTAAGGTTGACGATGAAGCTGATAGCTTATTAGAGTACTAAAGACTTATCAGGAATGTCATCAGCCACACTTCTCTTCTATTTGCTTCAGATTTTAACTTTTTTACTTCTATCATTGTTGGTTCTCTTGCATCTTAACTTCTACTGCAAAATCAAAGAGAAAACAATCAAAAATGACAAAAGTTGCTTAAAACTTTGCAATTATTCTCAGTTAAAAGTTTCAAATGTGTTAGCATCTGCTCACACATCAACACCCTCAACTTAAAACAATTGCTTGTCCTAAAATAACTAGAACACAACCAAGAGGATACAAAGTACATTTGGCAGTAAATCATCTATATTATCTCAAAACCATCTTTACCTTCTCCATGGACAATTAATTCTAAATCAACTGTGTATGCTACTGAAGAACAACAATGGGACATACAGGAATCAAGATATGGCATCAATTCAACAACAACCATGCATGTATCAAGATTACACTATCCAAACAAGTTAGCAACTAGCAACGTAACTAGTGTGCCCTTACAACAAAGAAGTCTCAATTCACTTATATCAGATATTACATATGTAACCATGGGGACAATCACTAGACACTTACTCTCAGAATGAATTTCCAATCAATGTATGCCGAATACCATAGGCTTGCCCTTATTTTCATTACCAAGACTTTCAGACAAGTCAGATAGAATCACTATAGGTCTTCTCTTTGGCTTGTAATGTAGGCTAGGGGCTGGTATGATACTCAATGATATTTAAAGTGACTAAGCCTCCTTGACACTACACTAGCTTTTGGGGTCTCACTCATTTACCTTTTTCTATTCTTCTCTTTCTTGATCACATTTATTTAGGATGGGTACAGTTCTTTTCTACAATCACTTCTTTTTTTCACAACTTTTCTTTGCTTGTTCTTTTCCACCGCACCCAGCTTTTTATTCTTTTCTTTTAGTCTACTTTTTTTCATACTTATTTTATATCTCACACCCCTAAGTCAAGGTATATAGTGTCCAAGGAGGACCAGGGCCAAAACAGGTTCATTATGATATAAAAATGGGATGGTGATAGGTATCATAAAAAGAAATAGGCTATTCAGGCTCAAAATAGGGATCAAGGGATATTATGCATACAGGGAAGGCCATTTAGGCTAAAGTGGGCTAATATCAAAATGGTATATGATCCTTTCTTAACCCCTATCCTTTAACCTAGGTAAGACTAACCAGGGAAGTTCTGAATCCAACATACAAAGGGAACTAAGTAAAATCTCACATGCACATGGCACACAAGCATATCACAAGTTACTACTTATCTAGTTCATGCAATTGTTTAGCAATGGTTATCAAGTTACTAGAAATAATACCATAAAAATATGAACAGTGGTCACAATTAGATGCAAATCACACAGTTAAAGAATTAGACCACTTGAGAGGTGTTCAAAAAATAAAAAAACCATGTTAACTACCTCAGGTACTTGTATTTCTCCTAGTCAACTACAAAATATTACAATAACAACTCACCCTACACCTTCAACTTAAAATCAAAGAAAAACTAAACTAAGGGTTAGGGTATATCTGGAGTAGATCAAGCACGGGGATCATGGGTCCCTGACCCTGCTGCTGTATCCTTAGCTGCCTTATCTTCATTGGGAGTCACCCCCCATTCAAACATATCTAGTGTAGCAGTTGTTAGAGACCTACTATTTGAGGCACCCACGGCTATCGTTCATAAGGCCTCCTCCCATTTTTCATTGTCAGTTAGCGACCTAATCATCGCCTTCCTTGTCTCCTCTTTTTTAGCCTTCTTTCTTTCCCTCTTCTCTGCTTTTCTTTCTTCATCTCTATCAGGCTTTTCTCTCTTACCCTTACCTTTCTTCTCACCCTTCTTCTTCTTTTTCTTTATTGGTTCCCCTGTGAGATCAAGCAATGGGATTTCACCCTCAGAATCATCAATAGCTGGACCTGCCGACACCATAAGTTAGTGTTGCTGTAATACCCTAATATTCGCCTTCACCTTGTCTAGGGCTGCTCTAAATTTTTCAAAGTCTGAGACCGACATTTCTCTTACCCATGTATTAAAATGATTTTCTAAATCATTAATTCGACTAGACAAGGCTAGGAAGGGCTCCAGCGCTACCTTAATCCTCTTATCTACCGCAGAGGAAAATTGCTTGGTAAAAAGTTACAACTGAGCCTCACACCACTTGGCTTGTTTTACCACTCTTCTAAAATTCATAGGGTTGAAGGAAAATTCTGTGGTTGACACAGAAATTAAAGGATTTGTTTCATTTTTAGGCATTGAATCTGCTATTATTGAGGAGGTCGGTGCTGCAGCCTCAGAATATTGCATCGCTACATTAGGTCCAGAGCTGGTACCTGTAACTAGTGGGGTCTGTTTTAAACCCTGCTCCTCTATCAAGGGCCAGTCTCAGCTGATTTTCATCATACCGGATGGGGTTGTGGGTCTTCTTGGAAAGAAGTTCTTTGTCTAACCCTATAACCTTAGATATTGGTACTTGGTGCAAAATTCAGCATAACAAGTACCATAATTTAACTCTTGAATCTGAAGGGATTGTTTGGTGGCCTTCCTGGTGATGATTCAAACATGAACTTAGGGAACTTTATCGCCATCTGCAAATATTTTGATAATTTGGGAGTGAGCCAGAATGTGATCCGAATAAGATTGTTTCCATTGTCTCTTTCTGGAGAGGCAATAATGTGATTAAATGAGCTTACGCCTGATTCCATCACCCACTGGAGAGATTGAAAGAAATGTTCCTAGAATGGTTTTTTTGACCCTCCAAGAGGGTACAGTTGAGAGATGAGATCAACAACTTTAGACAACTCCCTATTGAAGATTTTTATGAGACATGGGAGAGGTTCAAGGAGAAGCTGACACAGTGCTCGAACCATAATATGACAGACCTACACTTGATGGAGACTTTGTATAGGGCTCTCAACTCTGTAACAAATCCAATTGTAGATTATGTTGTTGGTGGTTCTTTTGTTGATTTGTCTTTTCAAGATGCCTTAAATATGCTGAATAGGATGACCAAACAGAGTCAGACTTGGCATACCAGGGATTCTGTGGTAGCTAGCTTGACTATTTTTGTTGGTATGTCTGCTGAAAAACATAAGAGATATAAGGAGTGGGATCAAGACATGGCCCATCTAAATACTTAGATGAACCTTCTCACCAAGCACTTATTATTGGGGAAGACTGAGAAAGTGAAGGCTGTGACATCTCAAGACCGAGTTGATGTGGATTCGGAAGAAGAGGCAAATTATGTTAATAATCAGGGGGTTTCTGAAGAAATATCCAAGGGGATCAAGGTTGAAACGTTTAATACAAGCCTGGTTATAAAGACAGGGAGCAAGGGAACTAGAGAAGCAGTAATGATAGAACTGGTTTATATGTTCCTCCTGGAAATTGGGAAGCTGCTGCAACTAGCTCTGGAAAGATATCTATAGAGGATAAGATAGAGAAGCTGTTGAAGATAGTTGAGGCCACAAACTTTGGTGTGACCACCATGAATATTGATTTGATATCTATCAGTCAGTTGGTGCACTCACACTCCACTGCAATCAAACAGTTAGAGTAGTAGATGAGCCAACTTTCCACTGTAGTCAACCAGAGAAAGAGCAAAATGTTACCAAGTGATATGGTGCAGAACCTGCAGAATGATGGCTCATACATGGTAATTACCACTAGGAGTAGTAAGATCTTACCTAGCCTTTTTGTGGGAAAATCTGTAGATGGTGAGGTAGTTGTTGGTGAATCCAAAGAAAATAACCTAGTGGAACCTAAAAAGATGGATAGTTTTGTTGTTTCTTTGAAGAAGGAAAAAAATAAGAAAGAGGAAGTGGTGTTGAGAACTATTTTAAGACCACCACCTCCCTTTCCTTAATGATTGAAGAAAAAGGTTGATGATGCAAAATTCAGCAAATTCATGGCAATACTCAAGCAATTGATGATAAATGTACCTTTGGTTGAAGTACTTGAGAAAATACTAGGATACGCAAAATTCATAAAGGACCTTGTGACTAACAAAAGAGCTGTGAGCTACGAATTGGAGGAAAATCTCTACCATTGTAGCGCTATTTCTATAAAGACCTTGGTGCAAAAGAAGCCAGATCCAGGCACATTCACTATTCCTTATACAATCAGGACTATGGAATTTGCCAAAGCATTTATGATCTGGGAGCAAGCATTAATTTGATGCCACTGACTATTTATAGAAAGCTGGGTCTGGAAAATCCCACACCCACCAACATGAGACTCATGATGGTGGATAGGTCAGTAAAGCAACCTATTCATATTCTGTATGATGTGTTGGTAAAGGTGTCCAACTTTATATTCCCTATAGACTTTGTCATTTAGGATTGAGAGGTGGATTTCGAGGTGCCCATTATCTTGGGTCGACCTTTTCTCACAATCAAAAGTGTGTTGATTAATTTGAGAGCGAATGAGCTCTTATTCAAGATGAATGATGAAGTGGTACAATTTGATGTGGTCAAATCAATGAAGCAGCATGAAGAAATGAGTGTGTTCTCAATAGTTAATGTTATTATGAGGATGAACAGGATGTTTCCGTAGATAAGCAACTTGTTATCAAACCTTTGGTCGCGGTTACAATGAATTATGATAGTGAAGGCATCGGGGAGTACAAAGAGATATTGTGTGCCTTGATAGGAATGGGTTCATATCCTTATGCTCCTAAAAATGTAGACCTTGATATATCTAATTGACTAACACTACCAGCCAAGCCATCTAATTAGGAGCCTCCAGTGTTGGAATTGAAGGAACTACCTGGACACTTACGGTACATATTTCTGTGCAGCGGGAACATGCTACCTGTTATTATTGTAGCTAATTTGGGTGAAAAATAGGCGAATGCACTTATTTCAGCACTTCAGAGGTACAAGAGAGCTATAGGGTGGACCATCACAGATATTATTGGCATTTCCCCAGGCATCTGCACACATAAAATTCAACTTAAGGAAGATTGTATTCCAACCATAGAGCATCAAAGCCGTCTTAACCCACCAATGCAAGAGGTAGTTAAGATGGATATTATTAAGTGGTTGGATACGAGAGTGATTTACCCTATTTCTGACAGTAAGTAGGTAAGCCCAGTTCAATGCGTGCCCAAAAAAGGGGGCATGACAATGGTTTTTAATGAAAAAAATGAGTTGATTCCACTCAAGCCTGTAACTAGGTGGAGAGTTTGCATGGACTACTGCAAGATGAATTCCTGGAATCTAAAAGACCACTTCCCGATGCCCTTTAAGGACCAAATGCTTGATCGATTGGCTGGAAGGGGTTGGTATTTCTTCCTGGATGGTTATTCTGGATACAAACAAATTTTTATTGCTCCGAAAGATCAAGAGAAGATGACATTCATAAGCCCATATGGCACCTTTGTATTTAAGAGGATGCCATTTGGGCTATGCAATACACCCACCACTTTTTAATGGTGTATGATGTCTATCTTCTCAGACATGGTGGAGGACACCATAGAGGTATTAATGGATGATTTCTTTGTGGTGGGTGATTTATTCGAGACATGTTTGATAAATCTGAATCTAGCCTTGCAAAGATATGTTGAATTTAATTTGGTGCTTAACTGGGAAAAATGTCATTTCATGGTAAAGGAAGGCATCATTCTCGGGCATAAAATTTCCTAAAAAGGGATAAAAGTTGATTGAGCAAAAGTGGAAGTTATTGATAAACTATCACCTCCCATTTCAGTGAAAGGAGTACGTAGTTTTCTTAGACATACTAGATTTTATCGAAGATTTATAAAAGACTTCTCAAAGGTTGCAAATCCACTTTGTAAACTTTTGGAGAAGGAAGTGAAATTTTCCTTCGATGACGAGTGCTTGAAGGTATTTGGATGCCTTAAAAAGAAGCTGATTGAGGCCTCTATTGTTATTACACCTAACTGGGCAAAACCATTTAAGATCATGTATGATACAAGTGGTGTTTCCCTTAGAGCTATATTGGGACAAAAGAGGTACAAACTATTTTATCCGATATATTACGCTAGCAAAGCACTGAATAGAACGCAACAAAATTACACCATCACTCAATAGGAACTTCTGGCTGTAGTGTATGCTTTTAAGAAGTTCAAAGCTTATTTTCTTGGGACCAAAGTGGTGGTCCACACCGACCATGCTGCCTTGAGGTATTTGATTGCTAAGAAAGATGCAAAACCAAGGTTGATTAGATGGGTATTGTTGCTGTAAGAATTTTACTTTGAGGTCAAAGATAGGAAAGTTTGTGAAAACCAGGTTGTAGATCATCTGTCTAGAATAGAAGGTGAACAGGAAATTAGTGAGGAAACAAAGATAAATGATGCATTTCCTGATAAGGAGATCCTGGCTACCGTTGTGAAAAAATTGTCTTGGTATGCTGATTATGCAAATTATGTTGTGAGCGAGGTCATCCCAGATAATCTTTCTTTCCATCAAAGGAAGAAATTCTTGCATGATATGATATATTACTTCTGGTATGAGCCATATCTTTTTCGGCAATGTATAGACAATATTATAAAGAGATATATGTCGGAAGTAGATGTATTATGCATATTGGAAGCATGTCAGGCTTCCCCGGTTGGGGGTCACCATGCAAGTGACCGAACGGTTAGGAAAGTGTTGTAGAGCGGCTTTTACTGGACAACATTGTTCAAGGATGCCCATGAGTTTATGATGAAATGTAACCAATGTTAGAGGCAGCGGTCAATCTCTAAAAGACATAATATGCCCTTGACTAAGATTCTTGAAGTGGAATTATTTCATGTCTGGGGCATTGATTTCATGGGTCCTTTTGTAAGCTCGTACAGGATGAAGTATATTTTAGTTGCTGTTGAATACGTCTCAAAATAGATCAAAGCTATCGCCTTGTTTGATAATAAAGGGAAGAGAGTTGTTGCTTTTCTCAAGAAGAACATCTTCTCTTGCTTTGGAGTAGCACGTACTATCATAAGCGATAGAGGATCTCATTTTTGCAACAAAATATTTCAAGCAGCTTTGGAAAAATATAGGGGGAAACATCATAGAGTGGCTACTCCATACCACCCACAAACCAGTGAACAAGTGAAGGTGTCAAATCATGAGATTAAATCCATCCTAGCCAAAACGGTGAACGCTAGCTGGAAAAATTGGTCTCAAAAGCTCGATGATGCTTTGTGGGCATATCGCACTACTTTCAAGACACCTATTGGCATGTCACCATTTCAGCTGGTCTATGGGAAAGCTTTCCACCTACCAATAGAGCTGGAGCACAAGGCCTTATGGGCACTCAAAAGGTTGAATCTAAATTGGAAGAAAGCAGCAGAGCTGAGACTGGGGAAATTGAATGAGATGGATGAATTCTATCTTAGGGCATATGAAAGAGCAGATCTATATAAAGAAAAGATGAAAAAGTACAATGATTAGAGAATAGAGAAACGAGAATTCCAAAAAGATGACTTGGTGCTTCTGTTCAATTCTAAACTAAAACTGTTCTCAGGTAATCTGAAATCTAAGTGCTCAGGCCCTTTTAAAGTTAGTCAAGTTCACTCATCTGGAGTAGTGGAAATTGAAAATGAAGATGGCAGTACCTTTAAGGAAAATGGGCAATGTGTCAAGCTTTACATTGGCCCTAAATAATTGATGAAAAGTAGCACCATTATCTATCTCGATGAAGTTTGAAGTAATCAATATACCGGAGTCGTGCTGCGATGTTAAATCAAGCATTGCATGGGAGGCAACCCATGACCCCCAAGATTGATCCATTCCAGGTATACTCTAACCCTTAGTTTAGTTTTACTTTGATTTTAAGTTGAGGGTGTAGGGTAAAATGTTGTTGTTAAAATTTATGATAGATAATTAAGAGTAGTACTGGTAGTTGAGGCAGTTAGCTTGTTTTGTGATTTTTGAGTACCTTTCCATTTGTCTGATATATTATTTACTATGTGAATTGCATCTATTTGTGACCACAGTGTATCTTTTTGTGGCATTAGTTTGGCAACTAAATAACCTTTGTTAAACAAATGCATGAACCGAATAAGTAGTGATATGAAAGATACTTGAGTGCCATGTACGTGTAAGGTCTTACTCCGTTCCCATTGTGTGTTGAATCTAGAACTTGTCCTGTTAGTCATGCTATGGTCATAGGATAGGAGTTAGGAAAGGATCATAGGCCATTTTTTATTTTAGCCCACTTTATCCAAAATAACCTTCCCTATGTTCATAATATCTCTTGATCCCTGTTTTGAGCCTAATTAGCCTATTTTTTTATACAACACCTCTCAGCTTCCTGTCTACATCACAATGAACCTGTTTTGGCCCTGGTCCTCGTTGGACACTGTGCACCTTGACTTAGGCAAACAACCTAAGTTGAGGGTGCCTATCATAGGGGTGCGTGATGCAAAATGAGTATGATGAGAAGAAGAATAAGAGAAAAGAATAAAAAGTTGGGTGTGGTGAAAAAGGAATAAGAAAAAAAAATCTACGTAAAAGATAATATGATATTTGAAAAGACCACATCCATCTTGAGCATGTGTGATCAATAAAAGAAAGGAAGAAAAGAAGGTTGGAAGTTAAAACCCCAAGAGTTTAGTATAGTGTCAAGGAGTCATAGTCACTCTAAAATATCCATGAATATCATACCAGCCCCTGACCTATGTTACAAGCTTAAGAAAAGCCCTATAGTGATCCTAACTGACCTGTCTGAAGACTTGGGTACCAAATATAAGGGCAAGCCTATGACATTTGACATACAATGTTTGGACATAGTTACTTTTAATTTGACTGACCTTGGAGATGGTCAATATGTTTTGATCTTAATTGAATAACTGACTGCTGAAAGTACTCTGTATCGTCTTGGTTGTGTTTAGTTGCTTGAGGACAATCAATTGTTCTAAGTTGAGGGTGTTGATGTGTGAGCAAATGCTAACACATTTTATATTTTTATCCATGAATAATTGTGAAGTCTTAAGCAAATTTTGTCATATTTGATTAGTTTTACTTTAATTTTGCAGTAAAAGATGAGGTGCAGGGGAACCAATAATAATGGAAGCAAAAAGGTTGAATTTTAAAGAAAATAAAGGACAAGTATGGCTGACGATATTCTTGATAAGTCGTCAGCCTGGTGATAAGCTATCAAGGCCACCATCAGACTTAACCAGAGAATGGGAGTTAAAGAGAAGTTATGACGACATTTTGTGACAAGGCATCAGGATAATCATCAGCCTTAGGCAGAAATTATCAAAAATGAAGAGGAGCTTACGAAATCCATGATATATCGTCAGACTCCTGATACGTCGTCATCCATATCATCAGCCTTAGGCGGAGCTTGTCTACATTGAAGAAAATCTGACGCCATTCCTGATAAGGCTCAGACCCTTGATAAGGTGTCACCTAATAGCATCACCTGTTCGAGAAATTAACTTAAGTTGTTATTTTATTTCCTTAATTAGACTCAAGTATAAATAGCATCTTTTAGGGTTTTCTAATAATCATTGACATATCTTGCAATATACGTTGTGCATGATTTTTCTCTCTCTCAAGTTCCAGTACGCTCTAGAACATTATTGTTAAGAGAAGATTATCGTCAATATGTTGGGAGTTTTGTATTGAGATTCAGTTCAAGTTACACTTCTTGATTTTCATCATCATTGTAAGTTAATCTGCCCAACTATGAATTCAACTTGTGTACTTGTTTATTGCATCATGAGTGGCTAAACTCCATTAACCTGAATTATGAGATCTAGGGTTAGGTCTTGATAAGGTGCTAAGTATTCAAGATTTAATAGGTGGTAGGATTTCTTGATAATTATAAAGCTTTAATTAACATCTATTGGTTGCATATAGTAGACACACCTACTTTGATTTTCTTAAGATATAAATCAAATATAGTAGGAAGGCAATTATCAACAGGGACTCGGAAATACTTTGTTTCATAATCAGCGATGTAACAAGGTTAGTTAACCTAAGATAAAATCTGGGCAGTGAATAGAAATTCCCTAAGTCTAAGAGGATTAGGAAATTAAATGATTAAGTAGGTTGAGAGACATTTGAGCATAACATCGATAAAGATAGCTTGTTATCCTACCCACCATGAGAATCTTGAATCACCTTTAGCATCTGTCATGTAGCGTAAGCCCTAGTGAACATAATTCTGGTTATTTCATAAACTCTTGATTACAAACATCGAAATTATAGTGACAAACAATTATTCATTCAACTTAAACCCCCTATTTTAGGAAATATTAAATTATCAGTAAATTAAATCCCAAACAACTTTGGTTCACACCTTATTCCCTGTGGGATTCGACCCCAACCTAGTTGGGTTTTATATTGACAACAATCGCTTAAACCCATTCAAGAGTGTAATTTGAGCGTTATCAACCATGATGCCCCATACTGGAACTTTATCCAACAAATGTTGATCCACTAATTTCTCTTCTTCTTTGCAAATATTCTCCAATCGAGCCTGATAGTTTGTATAGAACTCCCGAACTAGTGTAGGGAAAAATGAGCTTCCTCCTTTCGCGGTCCATCCCATGTCATAGTCTCAGAATTTCTGCTCCACTTTAGGGCATTTTCTCAACCCGGTAGTGATGATCCAATTTTCTTCAAAGAAGGGCCTTTTAATGGCTTTTCTTTTAGTTCTTAGAATCCCATCATAGTAGATTTTCTGTGCCTTGGAAATTTGCCACCTAGCACTGTCTCGAACCCCGGGGTTCTTGCATTTAACCAGAGTTTCCAGAATCAGAGATTATTCATCATCTTGTATGTCTCAAACCTCGGGGTTCTTGTATGCCATGACTGACTTTGTTTAGTTATTCTCTCTAGCATTTCTGAAGTTTCTAGGAATGTAAGATCAACAAACAAACCACCACCAGCATTATCTACAATTGGTTTTGTCACAAAGTTAAGAGCCCTATACAAAGTCTCCATCAAGTGTATGTCCGTCATATTGTGGTTCGGACACTATGTCAGCTTCTTTTTGAATCTTTTCCAGGTTTCATGCAAAGCTTCAGTCGGGAGCTATCTGAAGTTACTAATCTCATCCCTCATCTATACCCTCCTGGAGGGTGGAAAGAACCATTCAAGGAACACATCTTTCAACTGTCTCCAGTTGGTTATCAAATCGGGCGTCAGCTCATTTAACCACATTGTTGCCTTCCCAAACAGAGACAACGGGAACAATCTCAAGCGGATTGTATTCTGACCCACTCTTGGGTTATCAAAAGATTTGCAAATGGTGACAAAGTTCACCAAGTGCATACTCAGATCATCGCAAGGCAGGCCACCAAACAACCCCTTTAGATTAAGGAGTTGAATTATAGTACTCGTAATGCTGAGATTTTCCCTTGGTTCTAATAGTGGAGGAATAATTGCACTCGTAGCACCTGCTCTATCCATTCCATCATCATTATCATTGAAATCATACTAGACAGGCTGGCGATCCTGCCTTGCTCTGAACGGACGGTCCTATTGGCATTATGTTGTACTGGTGCAGCTATTTGTTTTGCATACCTTTGGTTACCAGGGTTTACCAACTCCTCGGCTCCCAAATCTTCATCATCAGGATTTGGATACCGTACTTGTTGACCGATATTCTGCACATTCACCTAAGCTCTAGCTAAGGCTGCTAACCTGTTAGCCTCCTGATGGTTTGCCATTCTGCCGATCAGTTGCAATTCTAAATTAAATGGTAATAATGGTCATCCGAAACTTCTGGTTCTTAGCATACACCACAAAAGTCCTATAGAAAACAAAAACAACAAATAAAGGTAAAACTAGGAAACTTGACTAACAGTCAATTATCGCACACAAACTTCAATTTACAACTGTATTTCTCGGTAACGGTGCCATTTTTGATAATGCTCAAACTACACCTCTCATGTGAGAATGTAAGTGATCATTGTCAATACATAACCCAACTAGGTTGGGGTCGAATCCCACAGAGAATGTGGTGTGAACTTAAGTCATTTACGATTTAATCAACTGATAGTTGGATGTTTCCTGAAATTGGGGTTTTGGAGATTAGCAAATAATTGTTGGTCACTTTAGCTTCAGTGGTTGTAATCAAAATTTTATAGAAAATTAGAGTTATGTTCACTATGGGTGTTGGAATTTGACAAACACTAGTAACGATTCAATATTCTTGTGGTAGGTAGGAACAACAGATTACCCTTGTCGAATTTATGCCTAAATGTCTCTCGACCTACTTAAGCATTTAACTACCTAATTCTCTAAAACTTAGGGAGTTTATATTTGATAAAAGGATGTTATCTCAGGTTAATTAATCTTGCTACAACATTAATTATTAAACGGAAGGTTGGTAGCTTCCAAGTCCCTATTGATAATTTGCTTCTTACTAGGGTTGTTTTCTTAGTTTAAGCAAATCACTTGTAAGCAAGACCTATTGTTTGCAACCAATAGATAAAGTGTAAAGCAGAGGGATTACCAAGAAGTTACTACCACCGTTAGAATCTTGAACACTTAGTTGCGTTACAAACCCAAACCCATAGATCCCATAACTCGGGTTAAGAGGTTTAGCTACTCATATTGTAAAGAGCAATACAACTTGTTGAATTCATAATGCTATGGAATAATACTTACAGGAAAAGTGAATAGCAACAGTTGTATCTCAGATTAAATTTCAGTAGAAAAATCTAGAAAAATAATATGATAATCTTTCCAAAGCTAACTGTAAACTTGTATCAAAAACTAGAGAGCAAACACGTGAAGTTCAAGTCTAAAATGTCAAGCACCAGCCTCCAAGAAAACCCTAAATACTTTAAATAGTTCACCCTAATTATGGAAACAAAATCACAGAGTTCAATAATTTCTCGGATAGGTGACGATATTTTGTGATGCCTTATCAGGAGTCTGACGACTTATCACATATGTCGTCAGCTTCTCTTTGCTTTTGACATTTTCTGCCTTAGGTTGACGATGAAGCGTGAAGGCTTATCAAACTTTTGACGATTATCACAGATGTCATCAATGATTTACTTCAGCTCTCATGTTCTGCCTTAGGATAACGACGATCTTGATGGCTTATCGTATGTCTTCATCACTTTTTCCAGCTGAATTCCATTCTCTGTTTAAGACTGACGATGAAGCTGATAACTTATCAGAGTGTTGATGACTTATCAGGAATGTCGTTAGCCACACTTCTCTTCTATTTTCTTCAGATTTCAACTCTTTTACTTCCATCATTATTGGTTCTCTTGCATCTTAACTTCCACAACAAAATCAAAGATAAAACAATCAAAAATGACAAAAGTTTCTTAAGACTTTGCAATTATTCTTAGTTAAAAGCCTCAAATGTGTTAGCATCTGCTCACACATCAGTCACCTGTTGCAAAAGATCACTAATATTTTGCAACAGATTGCTCACTTGTTGCAACAGATGACACATTTATTGGAATCATCTTCAGGTTCTATATTCTGCAACACAAATACCAGTAAGTGAGTCATCTGTTGGAATCAACTATAAGTTTTATTGCAATAGGTGAGTAATCTGTTTCAACAGATGACTCCACTGTTGCAACAAATAACTTATCTATTGCAACAGATGACCCATCTGTTCGATTTGTGTTACAGTACTATAAAAGCATAAATATGATTCCAACACATAAGTCTTTCATTGCAATAGATGACTCATCTGTTGCAACCGATGAGTCATCTATTGAAACAGATGAATCTTATGTTGTATTCATGTTCG
Source organism: Capsicum annuum (assembly GCF_002878395.1). Lineage (NCBI taxonomy): Eukaryota > Viridiplantae > Streptophyta > Magnoliopsida > Solanales > Solanaceae > Capsicum > Capsicum annuum. The sequence goes on along the minus strand of NC_061111.1, from coordinate 35,123,148 downwards.
GGTTCTATCCATTGTTGAAAAAACATGAGCAACAGTGTACCCAGATGAGAAATTCAACTAAAAATTATAATTTTACTTACCAAAGTCATCTATGAAGTAATGTCAAAGTGATGTATAAAATAAAATTTGACCTAAAAAATTGGTCAAGTAGCAGCAGTAGCGGTAACAACAATAACAATGGTCAACAAGAAGAAGATATTGATGATAATGAAGAAGAAAATGATGAAAATTAAGTAGAAGATGATGAATAAAGTAGCAGCACCAATGAACAACAAAAATCATAAAGAGAGAGAAAACAACAATAAATGAGAAGAGAGAGAAACATACGTTTTTTCCTCTATTTCTAGCTATATTAGGTTTTACTTGGATCAAAGTGTAAATAAAAAAACTTGTGGACTATTCTCAAACTTTTTTAACTTTCTTAATCCATAATAAAGTAATTGTCACCTACACTCAATTTTTGAAACTTGAGCCACCTACACACCATTTCAAAACTCTTTTTTCATTTTTAACAAATAATTCCCCATCTAACTGGGTAAATATTTTTTTATTGAGTTAATACATAAAAAATGACCCTAAACTTGACACCAAATTATAACTTTGACAGTGCACAAATATGACCTTTAACTATTCAAAGCTGCACAAATATGACCTCCAATCCTACATGGCAAAACGTGTATTCAACACGCAAAACTGGGCGCGTCCAACTTAAAATCTAAGGGCACAATACATAAATATGACCTTAAACTTTGACAGTGCACAAATATGACCTTTAACTATTCAAAATTTCATAAATATGATCTTTAAATGACTCTTCGCTATTATTTTTTCATTATTTTCGGCTCAAAGATGAAAATGGCATCTAATTTCTTTTGTCATTGCAGAAAAAGAGCAATATTGAAGATTTATTAATTAGGCGAGTCAGCCCCATATGAAAAAATCGAGCGGGTATGTATATATATATTATAAAGCAGAGGACAAATTTAAGTTATATAATATATCTAAATGTTATTTATTTAAATATTAAATTAAAGATGAAACTAAACTAATAATAATAAAAAATTATAGTTTTAATAAAACGTTATTAAATTAATGTTATTAAGGATAGTAGTAGTAGTATATTAAACTAACGTTATCAAATTAATATAATTAAAATGTTATTAAATTAACTTTATTAAAACGTTATTAAATTAACGAGGGGTAGACCTACGTGGTTGCCATGGGGTTAACCCGAACCTCCTCGGTAAAAAAATTACGTTGTATATATATAAGATAGAAAATGTATATTTATGTACGTATATTAATGTTGAACCAATGAAACAAGGCACTTAGATAGCCCAGTGGTGTTATTTGTTCTTCTTGGGCGCTTCCTTCAGCCTACTGTACGGGTTCGATCCCTGCTAGTAGCTGTTTTTTTTTTAATTAAAAAAAGCTAGGTGTTGCTGCTATAGAAATAAATAAATAAAAGAATAATAATATTTTTTTAAATTAAAATAAAGTTAGGTGTTGCTACTATAGAAATAAATAATAAAATTATATTATTATAATAATAATAATAACAATAACAATAATAATAATAATAATAATAATAATAATAATAATAATAATAATGACGTCGTTTTAACACAAAAAACAAAACTTTGACAGTACACAAATATAACCTTTAACTATTCAAAACTTCACAAATATGACCTCTCTCCAAGTCAGCCCTTTTAACGATGTGGCACCGTGTGATTGAATTACCTTTCCACATAGGTGCGAGTGAGACTCACGCATGGGGTTGCAAAATCGGAGGTCATATTTGTTTAGATTTTGAATAGTTAAAGGTCCTATTTGTGCACTATCAAAGTTTAAGGTCAAAGTTATAATTTGGTGTCAAGTTTAGGGTATTTTTGATGTATTAACTCTTTTTTATATATGCATAGAGTTAAGCTCACATGTAATAATATTTAAATAATTTTGAATAGTAGATAAGACAATTGATGAGAGACATAGGACATACAAAATAACTATATATAAGGAGTTGAATAGGGTGGTTGAGCTTTTGATTAGTTTGTCGGATAGAGAAAGCTAAAATAGTTTGATATTTTTTAAAATGTTTTTCAAACAAGAACATACCTTAGGAAAGAACATGCAAAATAAAATTGATTTATTAATATTTAAATTAAGCTGATTACTGTTATATTAATTATTCAATAAATTTGAATGATTGGTACGACTTGATTCTCTATCATGGATTCAACGTCAATCATGATTCACTCTTGGATTATTGGTGATGAAGCTTAGGAAACTGACTAAAGAGTTAAAGAAAACTTGATAACGTTACTAGAATCTAAGGAGACTATAACTATTCTTGGATTGAGCAAATTATCCGAATAAATAGGATTGTGCAATCGTAGCAGGAATACAAAATATTGGGTGTTACTTAATTATCAAATCCTTTTTCATGATAAAAGTAGTTATAAATTCTCCAGAAAATAATATTTTGATCACATAAACAATTAGAGGATTTCAATTGATCCTTTTTTGAAAATTAATACCAAGCATCGAACCATTCATTAGTCTCAAAAAAATCATCTTTTGGCAAGACCTCATGCCATTCTACTCTTTGGAACATTTGACTCACCAAAAGCTACCATCATTTTAGCAATTAATCAAATGGAGTAATGTTTCAACTCAAAACACTATCATGAGAGAAATGGAATTATTAGTATTACTAATGACGAGGTTGATAATCGTGATGAAGCTATACTTTTAATATATACCACTATTATTTACATAAAATGACAATATACTGATGGTCCTTTTATTAATAAGCCCAGCCAATTACATGACAATATCGGGATGTCATTTCTATCCATTTTTAGGAGAATGATCAAGGTTATTACATGAACTCTTAGCTATACAATAAGTATTAGTTGCCAATTACATAAATATGGTTTAGTGTTTTTTGAAAATTTCTGTGGATTCAAAGAGCCAAAGATCTAAAGATCCTTAAATATATTAATTATATTGTAACGTTATTTAAAATGACGATAGGTTATTGATTAGGGAAGAATGGGACATGCGACATACCTATAGGGAGCAAAATTGAATATTAATCTATAGACGAATCATAATATGATAACATGATAGTTCCTCCTTTTATCTGTCCATCTTGGATTCACTAGGGGCGGATGAATTACGTTCATAGATCCACTCGTATAAATAAATATTTTATGTGTTCCAATTAGAAAGCTAGGTCTTTTTAATTTTAGGAGAAATTATTGAAATTCAGTAATGTTGATTTTACTGTTCCATTCTGTTTTTACTCTTTCATTACGTATTGTAGCTACTGCAGTTCCTAGAGTTAGTTAGAAAGTTAATTAGGTGTTGAGCTTTCATAGTTAGTTAGAGGCTAAGCTGTGAGCTTGCAGTTGAACTGTACAAGAAGCTTGTAGAAGCTCAATAGAAGATATTTCGTAGTGTAGATACTTTAGAAGCCACAGCTATATAAACTAGTGTAAACCTCCCATTTTGTAATCGATCATTCATTTTCTTCATCTATCAATAAAACATCCTTGCATTTCTTCTTTATTCTTTAAGTATTGTGAAGGAGTTTTGAGTGTTATTAGCTAAATCATGATATCAGAGCAGTCAATCATGACTCTTTAGAAAAAGTGTTAATCAGAATTCACATCTGTGTTATAGTTGAGTTTAAATCTTGATCTCTGGTAGTTGTTTTAGTCTAGTTTTTTCAACAATGGCTCCTTTGAAGATTGATCAGGATGATCCTTTCTACATTGGTCCATCTGATGTTAGAGGAGTTGGGTTGATTCCAATTAAGTTGACTGGATCTGAGAGTTATGGGATTTAAGTTGATCGATAAGAGTCGCACTGTTCGGGAAGAGTAAATATGGAATTTTTATAGGAGATTGTACTACGGAATTGTAAAAGGATGAATTTCATGAATAATAAGAGACATCTAATGCAATCGTATGGTCATAATTGAAGAACATAATTAGTGAAGAATTGCTAGGTGGTGTTATCTATGGTTGAAACACAATTAGCAAAGAATTTCTCAGTGGTGTTATCTATGCTACAAGTGCATTTTAGTTTAGGAAGATTTGGCAGAGAGGTTTGATAGGGTAAATAGAACGAGCATCTATCAGCTACACAACACTTTCACAAGGTACTGATTTTGTCTCATAATACTTTACTAAGTTGAAAACCTTAATGGAGTGAGAATGATGTTGTTGTACCATCACCTAGCTGCAATTGTCCAAGGTCAAGAGAATATAGAGATCATTTGTCATAAATGGGGTTAATTTAATTTTTAAGTGGTTTGAGTGAGTCTTATGATTAGGAAAGAAGGCAAATTTTATTGGAAGAAGTGACTCCAATTATAAACCATGCATATGCTATGATAATACAATATGAAATTTAAAATTTAACAAGTATGGATATTGTGGTTGAAAAACCAAACCAAATTGTTATGAATGTAAATAGAAGAATTTCTAAGAGCTGAGGAAGAGACTACTATAAAGGAATGAAATTATCATTTTACTGGCCGCATTGAGGAAAATTGCTACAAGTTAATTAGATACCCCTTAGATTGGAAGAAAAGAAAGAAAATGGGTGGAAATGGTAACTATAGAGGTTCATCCACCTTCACACAACCTGGTAGTACTACAAGATATGGACACAAAGGTCAGGGCAATGTCCATTTTTGTTTCGGAGGACAGTTTCCAGCTAATAATGTCACTGAAAGACTCTATAATCATACTCAAGAAGGTTCTACTAGTCATGATGTAAGTAATGCAGATGCTATAGGGAATGCATGTTTCACAAAAGGTCAAGCATTCCCTGAAAAAGATTACAAATAGATCCTAGGCATGTTAAATAAGGACGTGAAGAAAACTAAACAGGTCAACATATCGGGTATTGTTATTTGCCTAGTGTCACATACTTTTACATAGGATTGGATAGTGGACTTTGGTATCTCACACCATGTCAAATCCGATTGGGAATTGTTGAAGAGTACTCATGATTTAACAAAGTATTAAAATGATCACGTACATTTTCCTACAAGTGATAAGGTGGAGGTTATTCATATTGGTAAAGCATTATAGTAAAAAATGTTTTGTTTGTACCAAATTTCAAGTTTATCCTGTTTTCAATTTCTAAGATCACCAAAGAACTCTCTTATTTTGTATCCTTGTACCCTGATTTCTGTGTATTTCGGGACCTCTTCAATGGTAGAGTGTAGGGGATTCATAATGACAATATGAAATTATATATTTTTAGAAGTGAGTTTGGAATAACGAAGCAAGAAGGAATAAATGGTCACAAGAAGTTGACTATAGGAGTGACTATGAAGGATGCCAAGCTATGGCATAAGACACTTACAAATCCTTCTTTTCAAGTTCTAAGACATCTGGACGTGATAGAATGCCGAAACGATAGTGATATTGTCAATGATTGTCCAATATGTCCATTAGCTAAATGAACTATACTTTCATTTCCTAATAGCATATCTAGAGCAGCTACAATGTTTGATGTTGTTTACATGGATCTCTGTTGCTCATATAAGGATCATGTTATGGATAAAAAGCATTATTTTCTAATAGATATAGATGACTATAGTAGATTTTTATGGGCGCAACTGTTACAATTGAAATTTGAGATTATTTTTGCTCTTAAAAGCTTTATCTTCATGGTGAAGACTCAATTTAGTTCTCATGTCAAGGTTGTGAGATCTAGTAATAGTAGAGAGTTTTTTTTAACTCTTAATGTATTGAGTTATTTCAACATTTAGGCATATTGTAGCAAAGAAGCTGTCCTCACACATCACAGTAGAATGGTGTGATGGAGAAAAAGACACATTCTTAACATGGCAAGAGTTATCAGCTTTCAGTCACATCTACCTATTAGATTTTAGGGTTATTGTATAAAGGATGCAGCATACTTAATGAACAGGTTACCTTCTTCAGTTCTTAATAATTGGAGTCCTTATGAATTAATGTAGTCTGCATAACTTGTGCTAACTCATTTAAGAGTTATAGGATGCTAGAGTTATGTTTCATCCCCACCTAAGGGAGACAAATTCTCAACAAGAGTTATTCCAAGTATTTTGATGGCATATTCAGAAGTATAGAAGGGACCTATACTATTAGACACTAATACTAGTAAGTTATTTATTAGTAGAGATGTGACATTTTAGGAGGAGGTATTCCTTTTGCTGTTACAGCACCAGACTATCAATCTCAGAATTCCTCTCTTCATGGATCTCCATTAGTAATAGTACTTGATGAAGTTTATCCACAAGAAGAAGTAGTTTGTGATCTACAACTACTTTACCATCTCAGGATATTTCAACATAAGTACCAGAAGAAACTCAACTCCCACTTGAGGAATGTGTGCCAGAATGAATAAATAAAGATCATGTTATGCCTTCATTAGTACTTGAGGCTGCTGAAATTCCATTGATAACGCTCAACTTACATATCAATTTTGCGTAAGGCGGTCGTCGTCAATATATTTACCCAACTTTGGAGTCGGGGTCGAATCCACAAGGAACAATGTGAGTGGCTATTAAACTAATTTAAAACTATAGATACAAGTTAAATTCAAACAAATGATACGACAAGATAAAAGAGATTTTTTTAATGATTGAACAAAAGTTATTAACTCTTCAATTCGCCTTAGAACTCAAAGCTTAAATTGCAATTTTTTAATGATTGAACAAAAGTTATTAACTCTTCAATTCGCCTTAGAACTCAAAGCTTAAATTGCAATATTTCAAATCAATGATATAGAAAAAGTAGAGTTGTGATCACTATGATTAGTAATCCTCCATTGAATAATAGTTGTAGTACTGGATTCTCATGACTTGTAAGGAAACACCAAATTATCAGTTTCGACAGTCCATCTAAGTGTTTCTCAACCTACCTAGATGTTGAGCTCCCTAATTCTCTTGAACTTAGAAAAACATTCTATTCATACTGATTTTATTTCGAGCTGATTAATCTTGTTAAAACATTAATCATTAGATGGGAACTTAACCTTTCCAAATCCTTGTTGATAATTCACTACCTTTAATTTATTTCTTAGTTTGAGCAAATCAATGTAAAGCGAGATCTATTGTTCGCAACCAACAAAAAAAATAATTAAGACAAAAGAATCATCAAAATGTTCCCACAATCACTCGAACCCTGATCAACTATTAAGATAATACAAGAGTAATCATAGATCCCACAACCCTAGTTGTAGGTTTTAGTTCCACATGAAAAGAAAGAGATAACAATAACTGAATCAAGCTATAGCATCAACTTAGCAACAACAACCATGCATGTACCAATATTACACTACCCAAACAAGTTAGCAACTAGAAACATAACCAGTGTGCCCTTACAACAAAGAAGTCCCTCCTCACTCATATATGAACTCAAGTATGTCAATGCTTGGACGATCAAGAGACACTCACTCTCAGTAAAAAGTTCCAGTCAATGTATGTCAAATACCATAAGCTTGCCCTTATTTTCATTACCAAAGCTTTTAGACAATTAAGTTAGGATCACTATAGGACTTTTCTTCAGCTTGTAATGTAGGCTTGGGACTGATATGATACACAAGAATATTTAAAGTAACTAAGCGTCCTTGTCACTACACTATTTTTGGGATCTCACTTATCAACCTTTACTTTATTTCTCCCTTTCTTGATTAAAGCACATTCAAGCTGGGTGTAGTTTTTATTCATTCATTTTTTTTCACAACTTTTCTTTTTTTCATTCTTTTTCTACCACACCCAGCCTTGTATATTTTTTTTATTACCCTTCTTCTTACTCACTTTACATCACTCACCCTTATGATAGCCACCCTCAGCTTAGGCTATTTGCCTAAGTCAAAGTGCACAATGTCCAAGGAAGACCAGGGCCAAAACAAGTTCATTGTGATACAACTGGGAAGGTGATAGGTATAATAAAAAGAAAGCTCAAAATCAGGATTGATGGATTTATCCACACATAGAAGATCATTTAGGCTAAAAGTGGACTAATATCAACAACGGCCTATGATCCTTTCCTAACTGCTATCCTACAACCAAGACAAGATCAATCGGGCAAGTTCTGGATTTAACACACAACAAAAACTAGGTAGTATCTCACACATACATGGCACAAAGGTACATCACAAGCTACTACCCATTCGGTTCATGCAATTGTTTAGCAATGGTTATCATGTCACTAGTACTATTGCCATAACAAGATGCACAGTGGTAACACATAATGCATATCACACAGTTATAAAATAGACCATTGGATAGGTATTCAAAAATCAACAAAAACATGTTAACTTCCTAAAGTACTTGTATTTCTCCTAGTCAACTACAATATTTTACAACAAATCACAATACGCCTAAACATGTTGTCTCTACTAGGAACAAAACTCCGAGGAAAAGAGGCATGGCAACAAAAACTCCAAGAGGACATCAACACCCATAAGTAGCCCCACCCTCAACTTAAAATCATGCAATGTCCCCAATGCATCAAACCAAAATAAGAGATTTAGAAATTTACCTGTGGCACCATGGGTGCGAAGATCTGATGTCAATCATATAATATGAATACAAACAACAAAATAACTTGGGTTGCCTCCCAAGAAGTTCCTGATTTAATGTCACGGCACGACTAGCTTATCTTGACTACTCAGAATTCATCAAGATACCTTAAAAGTGCTTTATCCTTTATCCCTCCACTTAGATGATTTGAATCATCAGCCCATCTTTCTATCTTTACATATTTTAGGTGCGTTGGGCAAATATGAGAGCATGATAAGGAAAGTTCTATCATGCCACTTCGAAGACTTGAACTGCTTGCCCAATTTTGCATCAAACTTTTGTATGGGCTCATTTGTCAATAGTGAGATTCTTAAAAAGTCACTAAATGGACATCTACCTTTAAGCTTCTTGGCCTTCAAGATTGGGTTTGTATTATACCCTTTTGGAAAGACAAACTCCAAAATGTAGGAATTTTCCTCCTCACTTCCAAAATTCATCATTTGCTTGGGTGATTCGACTTTCATCACATCTACCAAGCATAATGTTGAAAAGTGATTCGAGTGAGGTATTCTCCTTAATTTCAGAGTTGCATCCTTCTTGAACTCTTCACCCTAAATTGGGCTAGAGTCTTTATAAGAGGTTGGCTTGGTTTCTTCTTTTGCCTCTAGCACCATTTTCTTAATCTTGGCATCATCTCTCATGGTTGGTTCAGTTGGTTGGAAAATTACCAAAGGTTAATAATCATCAAGCTCAACATCAATATAGGGTTCTTGCTCCTCATCTTCACACTCTTCCATTATTTTAAATGATTCTATAGACAAGATATCATCTAAACATAATATAGAAGAATGTTTTGAATGATTGACCTCTATATCCATCTTCTCATGAATGATTGGATTCATGTCTTGATGCATATCACATACGAAACCATACGTTTCTTTTTGGAGATCCAACATTAGTTGAAACATAGCTTCAGTTCCACTCTTTTCGGTTCTTTGTTCTTCCTTTTATTAGCCATAAGACCTATCAAACTCATAAGAAGAACTAGAATTTAGGTTAGCACAATAGGGGGAGGGGGCATTTGGGCAATCACTCCGATGTCCATCTTGACCACCACATAAAGAATAATCATACTCCCAGTAGGATGGAGATAGTACACACATCTCTCTCTGGGGAATATATACAATCTTGCCAAAAGTGAGGTTCATCACAATATGGACATGGATCATCAAGATAAGATTTCCAGCCACCAAGATAATGTTCATTCCACGATGCCATAGTAATAAGTAAACTCAAATAAAAATCTACCTAACACAAGAAATAAAAAAAACTAAAAACAAATATTTACAAGTTCGAATTCAAGAAAGTAGGCTAAAATTCCAAACCAACTTAATACGCCAAATCATTCTCGAGCAACGGCGCCATTTTTGATAGCAATCAACTTACACGTTTTTTTACTGTAAGGCGGTCGTCGTCAATATATTTACCCAACTTTGGAGTCGGGGTCGAATCCACGAGGAACAATGTGAGTGGCGATTAAACTAATTTAAAACTATAGCTACAAGTTAAATTCAAACAAATGATATGAAAAGATAAAATAGGGGTTTTTAATGATTGAACAAAAGTTACTAACACTTCAATTCTCCTTAGAACTCAAAGCTTAAACTGCAATATTTCAAATCAATGATATAGAGAAATTAGAGTTGTGATCACAATGATTAGTAATCCTCCATTGAATAATAGTTGTAGTACTAGATTCTCATGACTTGTGGGAAATACCAAATTATCAATTTCGACAGTCCATCTAAGTGTTTCTCAACCTACCCAGATGTTCAATTCCCTAATTCTCTCGAATTGAGGAAAATATTCTATTCATACTGATTTTATTTTGAGTTGATTAATCTTGTTAAAGCATTAATCATTAGATGGGAACTTAACCTTCCCAAATCCTTGTTGATGATTCACTACCTTTAGTTTATTTCTCAGTTCGAGCAAATCAACATAAGGAGAGATCTATTGTTTGCAACCAACAAAAGAAATAATTAATACAAAAGAATTATCAAGATATTCCCACAATCGCTCAAACCCTAACCAACTATTAAGAAATACATGAGTAATCATAGATCTCACAACCTTAGTTGTGGGTTTTAGTTCCACATGAAAGAGAAAGCGAGAACAATAACTGAATTCATAATTCAAAGTGATTAAACTTACAAAAGACGTAGTCAGAAATTGATTCTCTTCCCAAATTCAAGAAGAATATCCCACAACTAAATCAAAGTCTTGAAAATTGAAATCCAAGTTTAGAGACCAAAGAGAATTAAAGTAGTCTTTGGAATAAGTTCAAGATGTTCAACACCCTTCAATGAAACCCTAAAAGTTGCTATTTATATCCGTAACTTAAGAAAAAATTAAAATTAAAAATTTAGATTTTTCTCCTTAGCTGACGACATGTATGACGGCTTATTGGAGATCTGATAGCTTATCATACCATGTCACCAGACATGATTTCCATTTCTTTCCTTCTGCTTCTGAGTGATGACATTCCTGATGACTTATTAGAGATTTGATAGCTTATCAGGGCATGTCGTCAGAAAATCTTCTACTTCTGAGTGACGACATTCTTGACGGCTTATCAAACACCTAACGGCTTATCAGGGGATGTTATCACACTTCTGCTTTAACTTCCTTACACTGTCTACAGCTGACGATGACTCTGATAACTTATCACAAATTTGACGACTTATCAGCTAAGTCGTCAACTAAACTTTCATAGACACATGTTCCAAATTCACCTCTTTTTCTCTTATTGTCTTTGGTTTTCTTGCATCTTGACTTAACTGCATTATCAAAGAGAAAACAATTAAAAATGAAAAAAGTTGCTTAAGACTTTACAATTATTTCTAGTTAAAATCCTCAAATGTGTTAGCATTAGCTCACACATCAACCATCTATCAGAAGGATCAATAGAGTTACTAAATCAGCTTCTTGATTGAAAGACTATGCTCCTTATGAAAAAGGCAAAGGTTAGAGCAGCACTAGATAACCACTAGCTAATCACCTATCTTATGATCATACTACTGTTCATTGTCAATGTTACCTATTTAAATTTTGATACTCTTATGGATCCTAAAAGTTTTAAAGAAGCATCCAAGGATCAGAAATGAATTGAGGCTATGCAATTGAAGTTAAAGGCTCTTACAGATAAAAATACATGGTCAATAGTTGATCTACCACAGGGTAAGAACACACTTAATTCAAAGTGGGTATACAATCTAAAATATCAAGATAATGATAAAGTTGAAAGAAATAAAAACAGACTAGTTGCTAAGGGTTATAGTCAACAAGAATGCTTGGAGTATCATGTTACTTTTTCTCCAGTTTTCATGATGGTAAAAGTGAGAAATGTTATTGCTTTAGCTATTTCAAAAGGTTGGAATCTATTCTAGATGGATAGTTATAGTGCTTTTATTCAAGGTGATTAGATGGAAAAGTGTACATGGACATGCCTAAAGGGTTCAAAACTAGAAGAAACAAAGGTGTGTAAATTGCTCAAGTCCTTATGTGGGCTAAAGTAAACTTCTAAGCAGTGAAATATAAGGCCAACTGCATAATTATTATCAGTAGGTTTCACTCAGAATGCATGTAACTACCCTCTATTCACTTTGCATATTTAGTCATTATATCCTTAGTTACTATTTACTTTGAGAAAGGATGCATATTTAGTCATTATATCCTTACACACTATTTATTTTGAGGAAGGATGCATATTTAGTCATTATATCCTTAGGTACCAGTCCTAGGAGTACGGGAGGACTAGTAGGGGTTGGTGGCACCCCAACAAGAGTAGTGAAATCAGAAGTGCAGGATTTATTATGAGTCCGCATTTCATGAGTAGGATGAACCTCTTCAGCATTTACCTAGTGGGGATGACAGTTATAGCTGAAGCTATTTGATCATTAATTCTTGTTGAAGATATGATATGAAATATAGAAAAATCAAGAGTTAAAGAAACTCATCAAAACTAGACTTGAGAGCACGAACTAACATGAATAAAAGGTAAACATTCCTAAATATCTTGTAGCCTCCCTGTTATAAGTGTGGCGCATTACACACCTAAAAAAGGACTCTGCTTGACATGAATTTGTAGACATCTTAGGACCCTAAACCTATCTCTGATATCAAGTTTGTCACGACCTGAGTCATGTCCCCAATCGTGATAGACATCCCAGAGCAATGAAAGCTCGAGATAACCCCTTAATCTTTCATCACAAACAAAGTCATAAATAAAGTGTGGAATTAGGCCATATAAGATGAAGAGCAATATCAGATACGATTTCAAAATCAAATCTTGAAGAGTGACATAAAACAGTTGACTGACTTAGGCTACAAATCCTCTGATCAAATGAATAAACATCCTATGTGAGGACATGGCCCTGACTAATACCATAAAATTAAAATAAACCAAGTCTATCTAAAAGGAATAAACATGTCCCTCCAAAATATAGATGGCTCATCACCTTCTAGTTGCCATCATAAGTGAAACCCTAATGTGGAACTGGATTATGGAGATGACCTTTGGAGCCTAATCATGAAAGTATGTAGCGTTCAAGGACGGTCAGTACGATAGGTACTGGCATGTAACCCAAGGAAGGGGGAACCAAAGTAGTTTATAAAAAAATTTTACAATTTTGTGTCATAAAATCATAATAAGGATAAAAATAAGCAAGTGACTCAAAGAAAAAAGGAAACGTAACCACATTGAAAACCTTTAATTTTGGACCATGTAGTTGGCACCGTCATTAACTAAACCATGAGCTATATGGGTCTAGTCTGTACACAACTAGCGGGGCCCTAATTCATATTAGCCACATGGACTGAGGAGTCATATTTTGGCCATCATACCATAGACATAAATATGTACAAGTATATGAAGCAAGCATTCAACAGCTATCCTCCATTAAGGACAAGACCTCCCATGTCGGCAAATAGAGTTTTCGGTGTTGGTCACGAGGACTACACCTTCTGGTGTAACTATACAGTCCTTACTTTTATTAATGAAGTCTTTCATTAAGGCATTCTCATTTGATACTACTATACCGAGACTTGCAAGTCCCCATATCATGACAAAATCATATTCATTACATATTTTAAGACTCTAAAATCCCACTTTTAAAATAATTATATTCATGGTTAAGCTTCCATTAACAATTTCAAACATTCAAAATATGTTTTTCTTTCAAAGATACAAAGGATAGGAAATTAATTTATTTTTCAGTACTTAATTTTAAACTTTCAAGAGGCCCAATGATCATGGAATAAATAATTATTCATTTAACACTCCAATTTTTAAAATATGAAGATTCATCATTTTCAAATATCCATTTTAATCTCAAAACCCCAAACAAAGATTTAAAAATCATTTAAAGAAAAGGGAAAATTTATACAAAACTTTCATGAAAAAATCCTTAACCCTAACTTCAAATCATCAATATATTATAGATAAATAATAATTAAATTCGCAATTTTCAATAGTAATTAAAGTAGGAAGTGTTCAGCATGCCTTCTTGATGGAGAGGAATCGAGTAAAGCTTGAATTCTTAGCCTTGGAGCTTGTACTCTAGTTTATTTTCCTCTTAGGGGCCGTTTGGTAGAGTGTATAAGAATAATGTGAAATATGGTGTGTTAGTAATGCTTGTATTAGTTATACTTGTGTTACCTATGCTTGCATTAATTATGCTTGTGTTTTACTTATGTAGTGTTTGATTTGATGTATTAAATATAACATAAATTGAATAATTTCTAAATTTTATTTTTTTTACAAAGATATCCTCCATATTTATGTTGGAAAGGATGCGGAATTTTTTTGAGGGATAATATAGTGTTTATGTTAATGCATGCTTTGGATCCATTGCATTGTTAATACCATGGATATTGAGGTATTCATAATACACACCTCAATACACAATAGAGTGTAGAACTAATGCAATCATTAGTTATACATAGGGTGAAAAGTATACCAAACATGATATTAGTAATACACATTAAACTAATGCATGCATTAACTTTCCAATACACTCTACCAAATGACCCCTTAGTGTTTTAGGAAAGAGTGGAATATGTTTTGGGGGAATAAAGTGCGTAATTAAGGGTTTGGGTCATCTAGAATATGTTGCGGATGGTTTTTAAATAAAGCAAATACCAAAAGGACTTTAGAATAACAAAAGAAAACAAAATTCCATCAGGCAGGAGGGGTTGCACAGTGTCCCCCATAGCGTCATAGCTAGCTTTATGGTGTATGGCCCACAAGGGAGCTCTTTCGGTGAATTCTCTCAATTTGTAGTATGGTGTGAGGGCTAGGTTATGACCTTTCCCGGTGCATCACCGGATATATCTTCAATGGTAAAGCTTCCCATGACTTACCCAAACCCATCCCAAATGATTTCTACTTAATATATGGGTTATATAGGTTCATTTTTAGGCACTAAAAAGGCATAAAATCTCACAGAGCATTACATTATCTTCTTCTTGATATCATTCATCCCCAAATGATGGTTAATGACACATTTATCATGATATAAGTATTTGTATAGGACCGTACAAAAAAAATATTAAGGGGTTTAAGAGTAAGCCTAAGATTAATACCTTCCAGGACATCATCCGGAGATGCAAAGAAAGGGGGATATCTAGACTTTAGATCATCTTCCAATTCCCAAGTAGCTTTCTCTACCTTTTGAATCCTACATAATACTTTAATCAAATATATTTTCTTGGTACTCAACTTTCAAACTTCCCGATCCAGGATCTCTATGGGACCTTTCCCATATGATGGGAATCTTTCACACTAATATTCTCTATAGGAACTATAAGAGTAAGGCCACACACATATTTCTTAAGCAAAGAAATATGGAACACATGGTGAACCTATGACAAACTCATAGGTAGATCTAACTTATAAGAAATATCCCCAAACATCCTCAAAATATGGTAAAGACCAATGTAGAGAGGACTGAGCTTACCCTTTTTCCCAAACCTCATCACTCTTTTCATAGGAAAAACTTTCAAGAATAACCAACCACTAATTTTGAACTCTAACTCTCTTTGCCTCATATCGGTATAGGGTTTTTTGGCTACTCTGAGTGGTCTTAAGTCTCTCTCTGATAATCGTAACTTTCTCCACCGCTTCATGCACAAGGTCAAGCTCTAACAGCTTAGCTTCTCCCACTTCATACTATCCAATTGGGGATCTACACTTTTACTATAAATAGCCTTAAATGGTGTCATTTAGATATTGGAGTGATAGCTATTATTGTAGGCAAAATCTATAAGAGGTAAATGGTCCACCCAACTACCTTTAAATTAATAGAATAGGCTTTTAGCATGTACTCTAAAGTCTAAATAGTCTACTCTACTTGCCCATCTGTCTAGGGATAGAAAGAGGTGCTAAGATTTACCTGTGTACCTAAAGCTTTCTAAAAGAAATGCTAAATCTAAGAAGAAAATTGCAAACCTCTATTGGATATAATGGAAATCCGGGCCCCATGAATTCTAAAAATCTCTTGAATGTACAACTTATCATAATCCTCCCCCGAATAGGTTGTCCTTACAAGTAGAAAGTAAGCATACTTGGTAATTCTATCACCTATGACTCCAAATAGAATCACATAAGTTGTGAGAATGCAGAAGGCTAGTGATGAAATCCATATTTACCATTTCCCGCTTCCACATCGGAATGGATATATCTTGAGATGTACTACCAGGCCTTAGATGTTCAACCTTGACTTACTGGCGATTTACGCACTTAGAAACAAAGTTAGCAATATCCCTCTATATATTGTTCTACCAATAAAACTCTTTTAGATCATGATACATTTTTGTAGAGACAAGATAAATAATGTACCAAGAGACGTAGGCTTCAGTAAATATCCTCTCTCACAACTCATTAACATCGGTAACACATAATCGTTCTTGCTAACAGAAAATATCATATCCCATAATCTCAAAATCCATAAAATTTTACTGTCCTACGCTCTTCTTGATTTGCATAAGTATAGGATTATTAGTCTTCTTCTACTTAATTTCATCACCTAAGGATGACTTACCAATTTTTTGAATGATTACTCTCTTATCTATAGATCCAAAAGTCAAACTTATCAAGTATATGGATGTATTTTACCAAACCTCTCTTTTCCTCCTCAACATGAAAGAGACTCCCCATAGACAACCTGCTAAGAGAATCAGTAACAATATTAGCTTTACCTAGGTAGTAGTGCAGACTTATGTCATAATATTTTAGCAACTCAAACCACCTTATTTGCATGAGATTCAACTCCTTTTGTGTGAAAACATATTGCAAACATTTATGGTCAGTGAAAATGTCTGCATGTACCTGATATATAAATAGTTTTAATAATTCTTAAATGTAAAGACTACAGCTGCCAATTCCAGGTCATAGGTAGGGTAGCTCTTCTCATGAATCTTAAGTCTCCTTAATGTATAAGTTACCATCCTACCATTATGAATAAGTACATAGATTTTTCCCACTTGAGATACATCACAATATACCACAAATCCCTCAGTACCCTCAAGAAATGCCAACATAGGAGCAAAAATTAATCGGTCCCTCAACTTCTCAAAAATGCCCTCATAAGCATCGTACCACTGGAACTTTACTTTTTTTTAGTCAACTTAGTGGAGAAGCTATAGATGAAAAAAATTCCACAAAAATCCTATTACAACCTACTAGCACCAAAGAACTCCCAATGTCGGTTAGAGTTATTCGGTCTAGGACATTTATTCATTGCCTCGATCTTTAGGGATCAACTCTAATCCCTTCACTAGAAACAAGGTGCCCAAGAAAAGTCACAGAACTAACCCAAATTCGCACTTAGAAAATTGAGCTTACAACTCTTGGACCTTAAGGGTCAAAAGTATGATCTAAGGGTAATTGGCATGTTTTTCTTTACTTCGAGAGTACATCAGGATATCATTAATGAAGACTATGATGAATAAATCCAAAAAATTACTAAACACAATTTTCATAATATCCATGAAGGTTGTAGGTGTATTAGTCAAACCAAAGGACATAACCAAAAATTAGTAATTCCCATATCGAGTTCGAAAAACAGTTTTGGGGATGTCAGCTTCCCTATCCTTCAACTAATAGTAACTCAAATAAAGATCAATTTTGGAGAAACACTTAGCACCCTAAAGCTGGTCAAAAAGATCATCAATTTTAGGAAGAGGGTGCTTATTTTTCACTGTGTCCTTATTCAGCTGACGGTAATCTATACATATATGGAGGAAACCATCTTTGTTTCACATGAAAACTACAGGGGCACCCGAGGCAGAGACACTAGATGAATAAAACCCTTATCAAAGATGTCTTTCAACAGCTCATTCAGCTTCATATAAGCCATTCAATATAGGGGAAGGGAAATGGGTTGAGTATAAGGAAAAAGGTCATTCCCAAAGTCTGTATCCTTATCAGGGAAAATTTCAAGAAAATTATTGGAAAAACCTCAAGAGACTTATTAACTATAGGAATGGACTGTGGTGAGGGATTTTCAGAGTTAGAATCTTTGACTCATACTAAATAATACAAACACTCTTTTGATATCAACTTTTGGTTCCTAAGATAAGAAATAAAATTTCCCTTGGTGCCAAGTGATTACCCTTTTATTCTGTAACTAGTTCATTTTAAAAATGAAAAGTGACCTTTCTAGTTCTATAGAAGAAGGTAGCATAATAAAAATGGAGCTAATCCATCTCTAGAATCGCATCAAAGTCTACCATGTCAAGTTCTACCAGATCCACCATAGTATCTCAATGAAAAATAGACACTATGGAATTTTATAGACCTTTCTAGAGATAATAAACATGACAATATGGGTAGAAATTGATAAGAGTTCGAAAATACTTTCAGGGCCAAAACCTAAACTCAAAGCCACAAAAAAGGCCACATAAAATAGAGTAGAACCAAGGTCAAGTAACACATAAACATCATGGGAGAAAATATGTAACATACCCATAATAACATAAAGTGAGGCCTCTAAATCTTGACAAGTCAAAAAGGCATACAAACAGTTGCAGCCCCCACTTATATCAAATATAGCACTCTTTGCTGCTAGGGCAAAAGACGTAGTAGCTTGGTCCAAATTAACCCCAGCCATTCCCTTTGTCGAGGGACATTATAGATGAAAATGGCTATTTTGTTCTCAAGTATAACATACTCTTACTATAGAAATAGACCTTACGATGAATTTTTTCACAAGTGCAGTAAAGAGAGTAAGATGGAGCCGACTATGCCATAGTATCCAGAGATAGGTACCATGTATCGTAGAAACATTATTAGTCTAGAACTACTAATCACATAAAAGAATAGGAGTAGGTTCACTATATGAGGAATGAGTATTTACTAAGATTTCTTTTTGATCCACAACCTATCTATTTACCATCGTGGTGTTGACTAACATCTTTATATGCATACTTAGCTTTATTAGTTTGCCTCTCTTTTGCCTCAGAATGTCATTTCTTTTCACCATCTATCTGTTACATGTACACTACCAGCTGAAATATATATCCATGTCACTGTTCAGCATAGTCTCCTTACACTCTTGCACCAACTCATTAGAAAGACTGGGGGGAAATTTCCTCATTAGAGACCTCATGCTAGACACCAACTCTGAAGCATAACGAGACAACTAAGTAAACTTTAAAGAATACTTCTTAACACTCATTTTTTCGTATTTCAAGTTCACAAACTCCTCAGTCTTGGCTTCACTTAATTCTTAAGAAAAAAGTTATCCATAAAGGCATTAGAAAATTCTTTACAGATAGTAGGTTATCTCCTCCCATTCATTATACCATTTATAGTCCATCCTTTTTAGCTAATAGACTACAAACTCCACCCCTTAGTATCACTAGCATGTATCACCTTGAAAATATTTTCCATCTTATCAACAAAGAGGATCTTTGTCAATTTTAGACCTAGTCAAGGTTGGTAGGTTCAGCTGTATAAATTAGCTAACTCGAGTTGCATCTGAAGAACCAAGAATAGAACCAATACTACCTTTACGACGGAATTGAGATAACAAAATCTAAGGAAGCATATGAATAGTCTACCTTAATTGAGCATTAGAGACTTTGCCCTATGGGGGTTGTGCCTGTGTGGTGCTATTCTTGGGAGTTTGGGGAGGACTAGTTGGGGATGGTGACACCCCAATAGGATTAATAAAATCAAAAGTATTATCTTTATTACGGGTATGCATCCTATGAGTAGGATAAACCTCTTCACAATTTTCCAAGTGGGGATGGAAGTCCAACTAAAGTTCTTTAATCGTTAATTCTTCTTAAAGGCATGATCTAAATCATGAGAAATCAAGTGTTAGGGGAACTCATCAAAACTAGACTCTATAAAATGAACTAGAACATGAATAAAAGGAAAGCCTTTCTAAATGTCTTGTAGCCTCTTTTTTATAAGTGTGGTACGCTACAAATACATAAAAAGGACTCTACTTGACACGACTTTGTAGACACCTTGGGACCCTGAACCTGGCACTGATACCAAGTTTGTCACAACCCGACTGTGGCCCTAGCCGTGAAAGACATCCCAAACTAATGAAAGCCCTAGATGGCCCTTTAGAATTTTATTAGGAGCTAAGTCTAACTGAAAGGAATAAACATAGCTCTCCAAAAGATTGATGGATCACCATATGCTAGATGTTATTCCAATTGAGATCCTAATGTTGAACTAAATTACAGGGTTGAGCTTCAAAACCTACATCATGAAAGGATGTAGCATTTGAGGACAATTGGTACGATGAGTACTGCATGTAACCTAGGGAAGGGGGAACCAAAGCAGTTTATTTAGCAATTTATACAATTTCATATCATAAGCTCATATTAAGGAAAAAAAATAAGTAGTGATTCAACGCATAAAATAAATGTAATAACTTTGAAAACATTTAAGTTTGGAAAATATAGTTGGCACGACATTAAGTAACCCAGGGCTATATGCGTCCTGTTTGTACCAAACTGATGGGACCCTAATCTATGTTAGCCACATGGACTGAGGTAGTCATATATTTTACCCATCATATCATAAATATGACTACATAAAAATACATAAAGCAAGCATACAACGATCATCCTCTATTCATGATAAGACCTCT
>NC_061111.1:34916159-35099439 GCF_002878395.1 Capsicum annuum | reverse complement strand
ATAAAGCAAGCATACAACGATCATCCTCTATTCATGATAAGACCTCTCATGTCGGCAAATGCAGTTTTTGTGTTGGACATGAGGACTACACCTTCTCAGTGTAACTATGCAGTCCTATTTCAAACTAAATTAAAATATTTTTGCTTACTTTTATTAATGGAGTATTTCATTAAGAATTTAACATTTGGTTTGTTATACCAAGAATAACAAGTCCCCATATCATGTTAAGATCATACTCATTACACATTTTAAGACTCTAAAATTCCACCTTTAAAATCATGAACATATTCATGGTTAATCTTTCATTAATAGTTTCAAACGTTCGAAATATGCTTTTCTTTCAAAGATATAAAGTGCAGGAATTTTATTTATTTTTCATTACTCAATTCTATACTTTTAAGAGACACTATGATCGTGGCTTAGATAAGTCTTCATTTAACACTCCATTTTTCAAATTATGGAGTTTCAAATATCCATTTTAGTCTCAAAACCCCAAACAAATGTTTAAAATCAGTCATAAAGAAAAGGAGAAATTTATATAAAACTTTCATGATAAAATTCTTAACCATAACTTCAAATCATAAATATATTATATATAAATAATAATTAAATTTGTACTTTGTAATACTTATCAAAGTAGGGTGTGTTCAACATGCCTTTTTGATAGAGAGGAATCGAGTAAAGCTTGAAATCTTGGCCTTGGAGCTTGAACCTTAGTTGATTTGACTCTTAGTGCTTTGGGGAAGAGTGAAATATGTTTGTAGGAAATAAAGTACATAATTGAGTGTTTGGGGTCATTTATAATAGGAAGGGGATGGATTATAACTATGAAAAGACTAAAAGGCCCTTAAAATAATACAAGAAAATGAAATTCCATCAGGTAGGAAGGGCTAAGAGGTGTGTCTCTAGAGCATCATAACTAGATGTGCAGTGTGGGGCCTACAAAAGATCTCTTTTAGTGGTCTCCCAACTTGCATCTTGGAGCGGGGGCTATTTCCAGGCCTCCCCAGTGAACCGAGGTACCACTTTTCAATGATAAAGCTTCTCTTGACATACCCAAACCCATCCCAAATGATTCTACTCAATATAGATTCATTTTTAGGCTCTATAAAGGTATGCAGACACTCCAAAAGTTACACTACTTATGTTGTTTTATATGCAATCTTGAACTTTAATTTGTCCTTACATTTACATTTTGACCATAATTGCCTCCTAGTTTTTCATCTTTACCACAATGCAGTAAGAGCCCAAATATTGATGGCCTTACTATGAATCCCACACACTATAGATTCCAGAGATGAGTATAGCAAAGTCAATCTAAGGTAATGATGTATCTTGGAATTTAGTAATTTGTCACAACATATGTGTTTCACCTGATCTAAAAAATAGCCTAAAATTAGAAAACTTTACATCCACATTATAATACTGTCTATGAGGAAAAATAAGTATGTTAGCTGATTTCATATCACAATGGATAACCCCTTTAAAATGAATATGAGTAAATCTAGCTAAGAACTAAAAGAATAGTAAGCAGCCTCTGATTCGCCGATCATTATCTTCTGTTGGATTAAATCATGCAAAGTTCTGCTGGCAGCGTACTCGAGCAAGAGGTTATAAGTGCACTTACCATTTTTGACTTCTGTATCTTCTCTGAAGTTCTAAACTTCATACTTTAACCCTCACAAAATATGCAATATTTTTCCTTTCGCTTGTAGCAAAGATAAAAGGCAAACTTTTACAGATTTCATAGCTGCAAATAATTTAAACAATGAATAGTATTTCAATGGCGTGGAAAGAGATAATGTTTCATAAAAACCAGCTCTGAACACTTTAATGGCCACCGTTGATGAGTATTTATTGATGATCGGTGAGTTTTTCTTAACTATCTACAGTTGATGAGTATTTTTTTATACCTTAATGGATTCTTAGAGTAGGTATTTATAATGTATGGATATAGCTAGTGTAGTTTCTTTTCCTAATTGAAGAATTGTATGAAATCTTAGCTTAACTAGCACACTCTGTTGATTTCATGTAGTAAAGAGAATAATACAAAACAAAATTAATCGTGAATGAAGAGAGAAACTGCTACATTACCTAAATGAGATAAGTAAAGTGATAAATAAAACATCATATTAGTGCTTGGTATATATACTAACTTCTACAACCAAATGACAGTTGTGATAACTAATTGCCAGTTGTAGCAACTTTTCTAACTCACACTAATCTAACTACTTAACTAGACAATCATGTATAAGTAATGCATAGCTGTAGAGAATAGACAATCAAGGCATATTAATACATTTAGATAACTCTTCCACACACAACTTCCTTTAAAATCAATAACACACTCTCAACATGTCCTCTAAGGTTTGAATAGTCCTCTCTGCCTTACCATCTGTCTGAGGATGAAAAGTTATACTGAAGTGAACTTGGGTACCAAAACCCTTTTGGAAAGCCTTCTAAAAATGAGAGGTAAACGGAGTACCTTTATCTGAAATGATAGACAATAGAATATGCAATCTAACCAACTCCCTAAGATAGAGTCTGACATAGTCCCTCCACTGAATAAGAAGTATGAACTGACAAAAAATTAGATGATTTGGTCATTTTGTCTACAATGACCCATATTGAATTATGCTAACGATGCATACGAGGTAACCCTGTCACAAAATCCATGTTCACCACTTCCCACTTCCAAGTGCGAATGTTAATTGCCTATAATGTGACACTAGACCTCTGGTGCTCAACTTTAACCTGCTAACAATTCAAACACTTAGGTACATACTCTGTAATATCTCTCTTTATACCATTCCACCAATAGACTTCTTGCAAATCGCGATACATCTTTGTGGCTCATGGATGAATAGAATACCGTACCCCATGCGCTTCTGCCATAATTCACTGCCTCAAATTATCAACACATGGAACATATAACCTTCCCTGATAATAAAGCACACCATCTCCCACTTAGGAGAAACCTCTACTTATTGATCTCTAACTGATTCCTTCAACTTAACCAGACTGGAATCTTTATCTTACTTTTCCTTCACTTCAGAAACCAAAGAAGATTTTGAACCATTCTGAACCCATATACTACTCTCGGCTGAATCAACCAATCAAACACCTAATCTAGCTAACTGATGAACCTCCCCGACTAACTTCTTCTTATCCTCTTCAACATGGGTAACACTACCCATAGACAATCTAATAAGGGCATCTGACACTACATTGGCCTTGTCCATATAATACAATACACTCATATCATAATTCTTTAGCAACTCAAGCCACCTTCTCTGGCAAAGATTCAAATCTTTTTATGATAACACAAACTGCAAACTTTTGTGATCCGTGAACATATCAACATGAACTCTATAAAGATAATGTCTCTAAATTTTCAAAGCAAATACAACAACAACCAATTCAAGATCATGGGTAGGATAATTCTTTTCATGAGGCTTAAGTTATCTAGAGGCATAGTCTATGACCTTACCTCTCTGCATTAATATACAACCAAGATCAACTCAGAAAATATACAGTGAACTACAAATTCATATGAACCATCTAGCAAGGTAAACACTAGGGCTGAAGTGAGTCGAGTCTTCAACTTCTGAAAACACTTCTCGCAAGAATCTGACCACTGAAACATGACTTTTTTCTGAGTCAGTCGAGATATAGGGGATGCAAACCATCTATAATAGCTAGCCAAACCCAAAAAACTCCTGATATCGAATGGAGAGATGGGTCTAGGTAAGTTTTTCACTACTTTGGTCTTTTGATGGTCAGCTCTAATGCCATTACCAAAAATAATATGGCTAAGGAAAGCTACTAATCTTAGCCAAAACTTGCACTTACTGAATTTGGTGAATAACTAATGAACTTTAAGGGTCTGCAACACAATTGTCAAATAGTTTGCATGATTATTTTCACTACAGGAATAGATAATAATATCATCAATGAAGACTATGACGAATATGCCGAATACTGCTTGAACACTCTTTCATTAAGTCCATGAAAGCTGTAGGGGAATTCGTTAGTCCAAAAGACATAATTAAGAATTTGAAGTGATCATATCGAGTTCTAAAGGCTATCTTTGGAATGACACATTCTCTGACTCTAAGTTGATGATAACCGGATCTGAGGTCTAACTTAGAGAAATAACTAGCACCCTAAAGTTGGTCGAACAAGTCATTAATTCTGGGGAGTGGATACTTATTCTTAATTATGAATTTGTTCAACTGACGGTAATCAATGCATATTCTGAGAGAACCATCCTTAATACGCACGAACAAGACTAGAGTGCCCCGTGGGAAACACTAGGACTGATGAAACCTTTATCTAAGAGATCTTTCAATTTCTCTTTCAACTCCCTAAGCTCAGCTGGAGCTATTCTGTAGAGCAGAATAGTGATGGGCTGGATATCTGGAAGGAGATCTATTCTAAAGTCAATTTCCCTTTCGGGAAAAACTCTAGGAAGATCTTTAGGGAACATATTTGGAAATTCCCTAACTACTGAAACTAACTCGACACTTGTAGTCTCAAAATTGGATTATTTGACTCAAATAAGATAGCAAACATACCCTTTGGGTATCATCTTCCTCTCTCTAAGATATGAAATGAACTGGCCTTTAAAAATTAAGGTATTACTCCTCTATTTAATGACTGGTTTATTGAGAAACTAAAATTGAACGACCCTATTTTTGTAATCAACTGAGGCATAACATAAGTAGAGCCAATCCATGTTGAGAATGACATCAAAATCAGTCATATGTAACTCCACAAGGTCAACTGAGGTGACCTACTAGAGGAACATACTAAAGTAGACATTGAGAAGGGTTCAACTAATGTTTTTGGATTAACACCAAATTTGATGACTATATAAGGAGTAATAAAAAAAGTGAAGCTCTGGGGTCTAATAAAGCATAAACATGAAGATAAAAGACCCATAACGTACTCATAGCCACATTAGGAGACTTTTTTGATCCTGTTAGGACTGAAAAGTGTATAACTTGTTCTGGTATTGCTTGCTGGTGGCACCAGAAGTAGCACCTTATTGGGTTGGACGACCTGATGGTGTTGCTGAAGAGTTAGTCTGACCCTGCTAGCAATCATTTCTGCCCCTCTTTATAACTGTCGAGCACTTTCAGACTCTATGGCCTAGCTTGCCATATCAAAAATACACATCACTAATGACTCTACCTACCCTTTGATAATTCCTGCCATACTTTTTGTGGAGTGGATTAGTACAACCACTATTCAAAATACCCTGGGACTTAGAGCCTAGCGCCTTATCCCTGCTGTTATTCCTAAACTTTGGCATTAGCACACTAGCTAAAGACGGAGCTGTGGCTGAGAATTTCTGACAAAATTGAGAATATTTACAACCCTTTGACCTCAACTGAGAATAATTAAAGCTACCTATTCTGGCCATCTTA
Organism: Capsicum annuum; assembly: GCF_002878395.1. Taxonomy (NCBI): domain Eukaryota; kingdom Viridiplantae; phylum Streptophyta; class Magnoliopsida; order Solanales; family Solanaceae; genus Capsicum; species Capsicum annuum. The sequence goes on along the minus strand of NC_061111.1, from coordinate 35,094,007 downwards.
TTCTATTTTTATTTCTCCTTATGCTTCTCTTTTGCAATCTACTGAGCATGAACCATAAGACTAGATAGGTCTATCTCCTTAATCAACATAGTATTCCTACACTCCTTAACCATACTATTTGCTACCCCAAAAACAAACTTGCTCATTCTAGACCTATTATCATCCACCATCAAAGGAGCATACCTCGCCAACTGAGTGAACTTAAGTGAGTATTCCTTCACACTCATATTACCTTGCTTCAAATTGATGATCTTCTGCACTTTAGCTTCCCTCAACTCTAATGGGAAGAACCTATCTAGAAAAGTTATAGGAAAATCTTCTCACACTACAGGCCCTACCTCAGCACCCCTATTATCCTTTTATTGCTTATACTAGGTATGATCTATATCCTGCAACTGATATAAAGACAACTCTGGGCTGTTACTCAAATTGACACCCGTGATATCTGTCACTTTTTGAACCATATCAAGAAACTCCTACGGATCCTTCTCAGACTTAGATCCCAAAAACAAAGGAGGATTAATTAGGGTAAATTCCTGAATCTTAGTTTTATCTATATTCGCCACTGGATTAGCATGGGAAACAACCTACTAATTGTTCTGAGTATCTACTAAATGAGCTAAGGTAGTGAAAAAAGCTCTGAATTTGGCATAAGAGACATGCTTGTTCAGAGGATCTTCCTGAATAGGTGGTGGTGCAGGATAATTCCTATTTCTTCTTTTGTTGTTTCTTTTGAAAGGCATTGTTTAAAAATAAAATGAAGTATGAGTTAGATAGAGGGTTTAAATAGAGTTGATGCTTATTTGCATGACATAAATACTGAAAGAAGGGAAAATTTTGCTAAAATATTTGGTATCCTTTTGTCCATAAGTGTGGCGTGCTTTACACCCATCCACAAGACTCTACTCAATATGGCTTTAAAACTCCCTAAGACATTTTAAAACTCTGGGCTCTGATACCAAGTTTTTTCACGACCTGAGGCTACCCCTAGTCGCAATAATGGAGCTTACGATCACAAGTGACCACAAGCTAACCCATGAGCTAGTACCCACTGTGAGTACTGAATAATATATGAACATAACACATGTGCGGAAGATAAACTAAAGCTGAAGTATAAATGTGAATACTAAATAATAAAATCAATCATAAGTCTAGAACATCTGGTAAATCTAAAAATAATTGACTGACTGTCTAACTGACTATTTGAATGTCTAAAAGCCTCTAAACTGACTGAAGAGTTGATGGGATAAACTCCTAACTAAATTCGACTAACTGAATAAAATAAAATATTAAAATAGCTGAATAATCATAACATGTCCTTGATGGACTCACCACTATGGCTGCTGGATTGCATTGAACGGTCTAACTATGGTCAATAAACTAAGCCTTTGAACCTATGATATTATACATCATAGTGCAAGGAAAAGTATGCGGTCAGTACATTGAATTTATTGGTATATGAGATAAGGTCAAGCTGATATACATAGGGTACTGTGCATATAAAATAAGAACTAACTGAAAAGCATGAGATAACTGAACATGAATGCATGAAAACTAAAATATCTAAGAATGCAAGAGTAAGTGTATATCCAATATGTTACTGAGATAATCTGAAATCTGAATGACTAAAAGCTATAAAACTTAATATCTGAAAGTCTATACACTTAGACAAGCAAAGCTAAAATGAAAATACATTTAATATTGTACTGAGATTATGGAAGGTATCATATAACCAACATACCCTAATATTATCTAATTGGGGTCCAACCTGTGACCCCAGTTGGAAGGGTATTAGTACTGTGCTAAGGGTACTAACACTAGCTATGTGGATCCACTAAAATGATGTCCAGAAGAACTAGGTTGTCAAGCCTAAACTTATGGGTGACCCCCAAGAGGAAGTCAAGCCTAAACTAATGGGTGACCCTTCATATCCTATGCTGGCTATGTAGTTCTGGAATACAGTGACTGCTACTTACGACTCTACCTAACTGACGGGGATCCTGCCATCCCTATATTTGCTCGATGCTAAATCCTACTCCCAACTAAACTAACAATGGTACTGGACTGAACTAAACTCAACTAATTGTAATTATACAATTGAAAGTGCTCATCATGAATATGAATATCTAAATATACTAATAAGGTTCATGGATTAATTGTTTAAATTCTTGAAAAGCTAAATTTATGTAAATCACATTGGTATCAGGTGTTCATAACCCACCAGCACTGAATGGAATTAACAATAATGCCATATTAAAGCTTTAAAATCATTGTAGGGGGTCATTATTCAAGACAACACTTAGGCATTTCATCAAACATATGAGAGTTATGAACTTAAGCATCGGAATGGGTAAAGCATGCAAGAATAACATAATTTCAAGACTAAAATCATAACTTAGGCATTTAACATGAATATTACAACATTTAAAATATGTAATGGCTCATTCCATTGAAAACACTTATGAACATAACTTAATAATTGAATTAAGAAGAGATTCATGGAAATATTTCAACTTAAACATGAAAAACTCATAATTTACAACCAAAAAGGATTCTTGGACTCCATGGGTGAAAGGAACCCGTGGATGAATATCCCACATACCTTACTAGGTGAATTCGTGAAGATTCTTAGGAATTTATTGATATTCAAAGATTGAATTCCATGATTTCTTTAGAATGGTTTAAGGTTTGTTCTTGAGGTTGAAGATTGTTTTCCTAAGATATTTTATGAATAAAGGGGCAAATAATGCCCCTTGGGAACTTAAATTTCATGTTATGGATGAGTTTGGGTAAGGGAAAATGACCTAAATGCCCTTAATTAATAAGGAACAAAAAGTTAGATGAGGGAAGAAGGGCGCACAACAGTCTTTGGTGTGGTGCAATGGAGGGGGCACAGTGGACTCTAGTGTGGTGCACTAGAGAGAGCTCTGCAGGCTCATCCCGGTGCTGCTACTATTTTGGTGATCCAAAACACCCCTACACTCGTCAAAAATTTTTGAAACTCACCCGAGATAAACTTTGAACAACCCTGATCATGAATCAACTTAGAAATTGATGTTCTAAAGTTGGGAAGGTCAAAAATAAAATTTTTGAAGTTTAGAGGTCTTTGGAAAGACTAAGTATGCAACACTTAGGTAAATTTTCAAGTTTTAGGCCCCTTGAACGTGCAACTGAGAGATGAAATAAGCTAAAGACTTTTAGGGGATATTGCAGGAAATGTCTAATTATTCTGTCTTCCTTTATTTATACTTGATGATATTGATTATACATGTTCCTCTTTTTTCTACTTGTATGGGATATTTTGTATAGTCATATCGCTATCTGTTGTTTTATTGTATTATATATGGATATTATAGAACTATATAGTGCAAACTGTGTAGGGTAATGTTGTGGGATATTTTTGATTGCAGGTGATGTGCCATTAGTATGTATTTTGTATGATTTATTTCTACTTTGCTCGATCAGCCTATGATACCTATGAGTACAAGTGGATCATACTCACGCCTACTGTGCCTTTTCAGTGCAGGTCCTAGTTTGAGTAAGCTCCAACTTCATTGATTCAGGCGAGATTTAGTGCTTTCAATGTAGTGGTTGATCTTCAAGCGTACGGATGTATTCTACAACCTTTCTTATAGACTATGTCTTTACTTTCACTTCAGAGACAAGGTTTTCTTTTGTATTTGGACATCTTATGTATTTTATTTGGATTCGAGATATACTAGATACGTTCTTATACTGTTGATACCAAGTTTTGGGAGATATGGCTGCATGTGTTGATTTTATTCTTTCCTCTTTTATCATATCTATGTAGTTTAACTTTGTTCTAGAAGCCTTACCTTAGGTATTTCTGTCTTTTTTTCTTTGTGTATCAGTTTGAGTGATAGGCTTACTTGTCAAGGTTTAGTGCGACAAGTGACATCATGACCCTTATATTTTAGGTCATGACAAATTAGTTTCAGAGCAACCAGGTTCATTGGTCTCAATGGTATAAGAATGGTTTGTATTATAAAGTCTCATGGATCGATACATAGACATTTGTATCTATCTTTAAGAGGCCATGGAAAGTCTTTAGGATAACTTTCCTTATTTTATTCCTTATCATTCAAATTCCTTTCATACCCCATGTTCTTAGTTGTGTTTCACTCTTTCTGCATAAATGATGTTGACTAGGTCTCATGAAGTTAGTGATATAGAGCCTACTTTTGTAGAGAGAGTTTAGTCGAGAGGGCGAGCCTTAAGTCATAGATGGACTCGAGGTAGGAGATAAGCCCATAGTTTATCCCTATCTAGAATGAGTTCTAGGGGCTCTCCCTTGAGATTTTGTGTTAAGCAAGTTAGAATTATGAGTTTTTGTAATATCCCATAAGATCCAAATCTCTGTTCAGTTGTAGTTGCATGCTTAAGGGGTTTAAAGCTTGAAAGTTTCACTAAGTGTTAAGGACTTAGTCATTTTCAAGACCCCTAATCCTGAGACCTTGGTTTTGAGTTGATTCATGTTAAGGGAGGTAATAGTATTTCTCGGGAGAGTTTAGGATTTTTAGATGAGGCTTGGGATGCATTTGGATGGCTAAAATAGTGAGACAATATGATGAGCTCGTGGCTCATTTGTCTCTCCCATGGTAAAGTGGTCCACAACGTATTGCTTTCCCCCAGAGTAAGTGTGCGGAGCATTGCTTTCTCGTACTGAGAGAAAAATGTGACCTGTTGCCGTCTTCCATCCACTTTTATAATTTAAGAGACCAAGGGGCGTTGGGGTTATTTCCCTCAACCCAATTCATCCTTAACAATATTTAAGACATTCAAAAGGGCATTATTTTGTCCCTTTCACTCAAAATTACTCAAAAGAAACTGTCCCCCTTTCCCAAGAAAAAAATTGAAGCTCTTTCTCATGAAATTAAGAGTTCAAGCATCCAAGTTCAAGAAACCCTCAAGAAATCTTAAAAACCAATCTATTATGTTATGCAGGTATTCATCAATGGGTCCATTTCACCCATTAGACCCAAAAACACTATTTTACTTTAAAAGTATTAATCTCGTCATACTTTATGAAATTAATCCATGAATCTCTTGTTAAATCAATTACAAGCGATGTCTCCAAGTGTCTCCAAGTGAATTAAGATATATTTATGTTTTGAGTTGCAAGTTTCCATGCCATGCTCCATTGATTTAATGTTAAGTCCCCAACTTATGAATTTAGCCATGTACTCATGTTGTGTTCTCATGTTTATCACACGCCCATTTTCAAGTTCATGCTTCTTACTTATTTTATGAAATTTTTATGTCTTAAGTCTTTTAACCGTGATTCCATACTACAGTTTTAAGCTTTAATATCATATTTTAAGATCATTCAGAGCTGGTGGGTTATAAATACCCGATACCTACTTGTTTTACATGATTTCAGAACTTCAAGTAATAAGTCATTTAAGCCATGAATATTATCATTATATTCAGACATTTATAATCATGATGAGCACTATCAGAAACATTATTCAATTGAGTTTAGTTCAGTTTAGTACCAGTGTTAGTTCAGTTGGGAGTAGGATTTACATTAAGAGAATGCAGGGATGGCAACTCCCCTGTTAGTTAGGCAGAGTCATTAGTACCAACCCCTAAATTCCAAAACTACGTAGCCAACATAGGATATGAGGTGTCACCAGTAAGTTTAGGCTTGACTTCCTCTTATGGTCATCCGTTAGTTTTGGCTGGACAAATTAGTGGATCCACACAGCCAGTGTTTGTACCTATGGCACGGTACTGACACCCTTCCAACTGGGGTTACTGGTTGGACTCTGATTAGCTTGGATTGGGGCATGTCAGCTACATGATACCTTTCACAATTTCTAGTTAATATTTTTGTATATCTCAAATTCAGGTTTGCTTGAGCAAGTGTACATATCGTCAGTTATTCACTTTTACAGAATTCAGTCTTTTAGATTACAAATTATCTCAATAACATGTTTATGCTTGGTCTTGCATTCTTAGATATTATATGTTCATGCATTCATGCTTAGTTATCTCATGTATTTTAGTCAGTCCTTATCTCATTTACCAATACATTTAAAGAATTGACCGCTTACTTTTCACTTTGTGCTATATTGTCTTAAAACATAGTTTTGGAGGCTCAGTTTCCTGACTATTCTTAGACAACTCAACATTATCCAGCAGTAGCAGTGGTGATTCCTCATCCATTGAGGACATGATATGCTTTTACAGTTATTTCAGTATTCTCTTATGTTCAGTCAGTCAGAGTTAGTTGGGGGTTTGTCCTGTCAACTCCTTATGATGTTTAGAGGCTTTTAGACAGTCAGTTAGATAGTTAGTTAGTTCTTTTAGTTTTATTAGTTGCTTCATATAAAAAATTTGGTTTTAGTATTTTATCAGATATTTCAGACATGTTATTGATACATATTTCAGTATTTAGATGTACAGTACCTTATCAATTTATCTTTTGCTCATATATTATATTATAATTTTACTCAGTGCTCACAGAAGGTACTATCTCATAGGTTAGATTGTGGTTTCTTATGTCCGTAAGCATCGTTGTCAGAACTAGGGGGTAGCCTCGGGCCATGACAAAACTTGGTATCATAGCCTAAGGTTTTAAAGTATCCTTGGAAGTTTGAAAGCCTCATTGAGTAAAAACCTGTACATGGGGGTGAAGCATGCCACACTTATGGATAAGGGGCTACGAGATATTTTAGGAAAGTTTCCCTTCTTTCAGTGTTCATGTCATGTGAAAGAGCATGGAATCTATTTAATTTCTCTTTCTAATTCATCCTTTATTTTGATTACAAACAATGCCTCCTAAAAGAAACAACGGAAGAAAGATCGAGGATCATCCCGCACCGTAGCCTATTGAGGAAGATCCCCTAAATAAGTATGTCTCTCATGCTGAGTTTAGGGCCACTTTCATAACTTTAGCCTATTCTGTAGATGTTTAGAATAACCAGGAGGCTATTTCCCCAGCTAATCCAATGGCAAATACAGCCTCACTTAGGATTCAAGATTTTACTTGAATGAATCCTTCTCTATTTTCTGGATCCAAGTCTAAGGAGGATCTGCAGGAGTTTTTGGATATAGTGCAAAAAGTGACATATATCATGGGAGTAACTTTGAGTAAGAGTGCAAACTTGGCTATGTATCAGTTGTAGGGTGTAGCTCATACCTAGTTTATGTAGTGGAAGAAGGACCAAGGTATTGATATAGGGCCTATAGAGTGAGAGAAGTTTGCCACGACTTTCCTAGATAGGTTCTTTCCCCTTAAGTTGAGAAAAGCTAAGTTTAAGTAGTTGATTAACTTAAAGCAGGGTAGTATGAGTGTGAAGGAGTGCCCACTCAAGTTTACTTAGTTAGCAAGGTATCCTCTAATCATGGTGTCTAACTCTAGGTCCAAGATAAGTAAGTTTGTGTCTGGTGTATTTGATAGTGTGGTCAAGGAGTGTAGGACTGCCATTTTGATTAAGGAGATAGACCTATCCAGACTTATGGTCATGCTCATCAGATTAAGAAAGAGAAGCTAAAGGAAAAAGATAGAGAGAATAAAATTATCAGAACAGGTAGTTTCATATTTTCTCAGCCAAGGTTAGAAGATGGTAACTATTCTCTATTTCATAAAAAAAATTTTAGCCACAACTCCATCTTTAGCTGCTGTGCCAGTGCCCAAGTTCAGGCAAGATAGTCGAGATAGAGTGCCAGACTCTAAGTCCCAAGGTAGTGTGAATAATAGTGGTATAAATCTGCTCTACAAGAAATGTGGTAGGAATAACCAGGGTGAGTGTAGAGCAGGTAATGATGTGTGTTTTTAATATGGAAAGCTAGGCCATAGGATTCGAGAGTGTCCGGTAGCTGCTCAGAGGAGCAGGAGTGATCGCCACCAAGGCGAGTCAAATTTTTCATCAGCTCCAGTAGGTCACCAAACTCAACAGGGTGGCATGTCCAGTTCCACCAATGGACAGTGCCAGAATAGGTTATATGCTCTCTAAACTAGGCATAATTAGAAAAGTTCTTCTGATGTGGTTACGGGTATGTTACAAGTTTTACATCTTCATGTTTATGTTTTATTAAAACCTAGAGCTTCACCTTCTTTTGTAACTACTTATATAACAGTTAATTTTTGTATTAGTCCTGAAATATTAGCAGAGCCTTTCTCAGTGTCTACCCCAGTGGGTAAATCTATTATAGTCAGACCGGTATACAGAAATTGCCTAGTTAAAGTATCTCAGAAAATTACCTCAGTTGATCTTGTGGAGTTAGAGATGATTCATTTAGATGCAATTCTCGGCATGGACTACTCATGCAATGCCTCAATTGACTGTAGAAATATAGTCATTCAGTTTTAATCTCCTAATAAACCAGTCATTGAATAGAAGGGTAGTACTTCAGTGTTTAGGGGTCAGATTATTTTATATCTTAAAGAAAGAAAGAAAGATGATATCTAAGGGGTATGTTTACCACCTTGTCCAAGTCAAAGACTCAAATTCTGAGACTATAGGTCTTGAGTTAGTTTCAGTAGCAAGAGAATTTCCAAATATGTTGCCTAAAGATATTCCCAAAGTTTCTCCCGAGAGGGAAATCGACTTCGGAATAGATCTCCTTCCAATCACCTAACCTATCTCTATTTCACCCTACAGAATTGCTCCAACTGATCTTAGGGAATTAAAGGAACAATTAAAAGACCTTTTAGATAAGGGTTTTATCAGGCCTAGTGTTTCTTCATGGGGCACTCCAATTCTATTCGTGCGTAAGAAAAGGGGTTCTATCAGAATGTGCATCGATTATTGTCGATTGAATAATGTCACAATAAAGAATTAATATCCACTCCCCAGAATTGATGACTTGTTCGACCAACTTCAGGGTGCCAGTTATTTATCTAAGATAGACCTTAGATTCGGTTATCATCATCTTAGAGTCAGAGAATATGACATTCAAAAGAAAGCTTTCAGAACTCGGTATGGTCACTTTGAATTTTTGGTTATATTCTTTGGACTAACAAATACCCTTACATCTTTCATAGACTTGATGAACAGGGTGTTCAAGCAGTTCTTGGACATATTTATTATAATCTTCATTGATGATATCCTTGTCTATTCCTATAGTAAGAATGATCATGCAGACCATCTAAGAATTGTGTTGCAGACCCTTCAAAATCATCAATTGTTTGATAAATTCAGTAAGTGCAAATTTTGGACAAGATTAGTAGATTTCCTTGTTCATATTAGTTTTGGTAATGGAATGACCCTCAAAAGACCGATGTAGTCAAAAACTGGCCTAGACCTAGCTCTTTATCAGATATCAGGAGTTTCTTAGGTTTGGATGACTATTATAGATGGTTTGTTAAAGGGTTCTCTTCTATTGCTTCCCCTATGTCTTGATTGACTTGGAAGTTTAAATTTTATTGGTCTAATTCTTGCAAGAAGTGTTTTCAGGAGTTGTATAATTAACTTAATTCTGCCCAGTATTGACTTTTCCAGATAGTTCAGATGGATTTATAGTTTACAGTGATGCTTCCAAAGTTGGTCTTGGTTGTGTTTTGATACAGAGAGGCAAGGTTATAGTCTACGCCTCTAGACAACTTAAGCCCCATGAAAAGAATTATCCTACCCATGACCTTGAGTTGGCAACTATTGTTTTTGCTTTAAAAATTTGGAGGCAATATATTTGTGGGGTTCATGTTGATGTATTCACTAATTACAAAAGTTTAAAGTATGTGTTCACGCATAAAGATCTAAATCTTCATCAGGGAAGGTAGCTTCAGTTGTTAAAATATTATGATATGAGTGTGTTGTGTCATTTGGGAAAGGCCAATATAGTGGTAGATGCCCTTAGTAGATGGCCCATGGATAGAGTTGCTCATTTTTAGGGAGATAAGAAGAAGTTAGTCTGTGAGGTTCATCAGCTTGCTATATTAGCTGTTCGGTTGGTTGATTTAATTGAAGGAAGTGTATGAGTTCAGAATGGTTTGGAATCTTCATTGGTTGCCGAAGTGAAGGAACAAAACATAGGGATCCCATGGGTAGAGTTGCTCATTTTTAGGGAGATAAGAAGAAGTTAGTCTGTGAGGTTCATCAGCTTGCTATATTAGCTGTTTGGTTGGTTGATTTAATTGAAGAAAGTGTATGAGTTCAGAATGGTTTGGAATCTTCATTGGTTGCCGAAGTGAAGGAAAAAAACATAGGGATCCCAGTTTGGTTAAGTTAAAAGAGGCAGTAAGAGATTAGAAAGTAGAGGTTTTCTCCCAAGTGAGAGATGGTGTGCTACGTTATTAGGAGGTTATGTGTTCTGGGTATTGATGGTTTGAGACAATGAATTTTAGTAAAAATGCATAGTGCACGATATTCTATTCACCCTAGATCCATTAAGATGTACCGTGACTTGCAAGAAATCTATTGGTGGAGTGGTATGAATAAGAAAATTATAGAGTTTGTGGCTAAGTGTACAAATTATTAACAGGTCAAAGTTCAACACCAATGGCCTAGTGGTATATTGCAGGAGTTCAATATCCCCATATTGAAGTGGGAAGTGGTGAACATGGGTTTTGTGACAGGGTTTCCTCACACGCATTATCAACATGATTCTATATGCGTCATTGTGGATATAATAACCAAATAAACTTATTTCTTGCCACTTCATACTTTGTTCTCAACTGAGGATTATGCCAGGCTTTATCTTAGGGAGTTGGTTAAGTTGCATAGGATTCCGTTGTCTATCATTTCTGATAGAGGTACTCAATTTACCTCTCACTTTAGGAAGACTTTTCAGAAGGGTCTTGGCACCCAAGTTCATCTCAGTATAGCTTTTCATTCTCAGACAGATGGTCAGGCAGAATTGACCATTCAGACTATATAGGACATGTTGAGAGCCTATGTTATTGAATTTAAAGGTAGTTGGGACGACCACTTACCTTTGATTGAGATTGCCTATAATAATAGTTATCACTCTAGTATTCAGATGGCTTCTTTTGAGGCTCTCTATGGAAGGAGATGTAGCTCTTCTATTGGTTGGTTTGAAGTAGGTGAGGCTGCTTTGGTAGGGCCAAATTTAGTGTTTAAGGTGATAAAGAAAGTTTAGTTAATCCGAGAGAGGCTGAAGACAACCTAAAGCAGTCAGAAATCTTTTATGTACATGATGAGAAGGGAACTTAAGTTTGAGGTTGGTGACTATATATATTTAAAAAAATTTCCTATGAAGGAAGTGAAAAAATTTGGCAAGAAGGGAAACCTTAGTTCCTTCTATGTTGGCCCATTTAGAATCTTGAACCATTTTGGAAAGGTAGCTTATGAGTTTAAGTTTTCTACAAATTTGGCATTGGTACATCCAATGTTCCATGTTTCATTGTTAAAGATATGCATTGGTAATTCAACTGTTGTTGTTCCTTTAGAAGGTGTGGATTTTCAGGATAGCATTTTCTTTGAAGAAGTTTCAATTGAGATTCTTGATCGTTAGATTCGTAGACTAAGAAATAAAAAAATTTCCTTGGTTGAAGTTCTATAGTGGAATTAGTCTGTTGAGAGAGATACTTAGGAAGAAGAAGTAGACATGCTAGCCAAGTACCGTCATATTTTCCCAACAAACTCAAATTCAGCTTGAGGTAATGATTTTCCTGAGATTGACACATTTTTATTCTCAATTTTTTCTATTTAACCATTCTAATATCAGTGCATGCATTCACAAAATTAGTTCAGTTCATATATCATGCTTTAGACTCAGTTATGTAATCAAGTTCCAAGTCATGCATGTTCAGTATATGATCTCAGTTGCCTCAGTGTTCTCAGTCTAACCAGTTTCATTTGAGAATGAATGTTCCCAAGGGGGAGATATTGTAATACCCCATAAGATCCTAAGCTCGGTTCAGTTGTAGTTGCATGCTTAAGGGGTTCAAGGCTTGAAAGTTTCACTAAGTGTTAAGGGCTTGGTCATTTTCAATACCCCTAAAATTCAGGGATTTTATTTTGGCCTTCCTGACCCCAAGATATTGGTTTTTGAGTTGATTCATATTTAAGGAGGTTATTATTATATCTCGGGAGAGTTCTGAGGTTTTTAGATAGGGTTCAGAACGTGTTCGGATGGCTGAAATAATGAGCCAACACAATGAGCCTGTGGCATGTTGGTCTGTCCCAAGGTAAGGTGGCCTGCAATGCATTGCTTTCTACCTCAGAGTAAGTGGCACAGTACGTTGCTTTCTCCCATGGAGAGAGAAAGACATGACACATTGCTCTCTTCCATCCAACTTTATGATTTAAGAGCCCAAGGGGCATTGGAGTCATTTCCCTCAACCCAATTGGTCCTTAACATGATTTGGGACTTCTAAAAGGGCATTATTTACCCCTTTCACTCAAAATTACTCTCAAGAAACCCTCCTCTTTTCCCAAGAACAAAACCCAATCTGTCTCTCAAGAAATCAAGAGTTCAAGCTTCCAAGTTCAAGAAACCCTCAAGTAACCTTCAAGAAACTATCTATTGAGGTATGTGGGTATTCATCAATGGGTCCCTTTCACCCATTGAGCCCAAAAACCCTATTTTAATTTAAGAGTAATAATTCCATCCTACTTTTTGAAATTAATCCATGAATCTCTTGTTAAATCAATTACAAGCCATGTTTATAAGTTTTTCCAAGTGAATTAAGCTATATTCATGTTTTGAGTTGCAAGTTTCGATTCCATGCTCCATTGATTAATGTTAAGTCCCCAACTTATGAATTTAGGCATGTATTCTTGTTGTTTTCTCATGTTTATCACATTCCCATGTTCAAGTTCATGCTTCTCACTTATTTGGTGAAATGTTTATGTCTTGAGTCTTTGAACCATGATTCCATACTATAGTTTTAAGCTTTAATATCATATTTTATGATTATTAAGTGCTGGTGGGCTATGAATACCTGATATCTAATTGTTTTACATGATTTAAGAACTTCAAGTAATAATTCAATTGAGCCATGAATCTTATCATTATATTTGGAAATTTATGGTCATGATGATCACAATAAGAAACAATATTTAGTTGAGTTTAGTTCAGTTCAGTACCAGTGTCAGTTCAGTTGGGAGTAGGATTTAGCACCAAGCGAATGCAGGGATGGCGGCTCCCCCATCAGTTAGGCAGAGTTGTTAGCAGTAGTACCTAAATTCTAGAGCTACATAGCCATTATAGGATATGAGGGGTCATCTATTAGTTTAGGATTGACTTCCTCTCAGGGGTCACCCATCAGTTTAGGCTTAACACCCAGGTCTTTTGGAATAAAAGATTAATGGATCCACATAATCAATATTAGTATTTATGGCATGGTACTAACACTCTTCTAATAGGGTTACAGGTTGGACCCCGATCACCTCAGATTATGGTATGTCAGTTACATGATACCTCCTATAATTTTGAGTCAGTATTTCAGTATATCTCAGATTTAGGTTTTCTTGACTAAGTGTACAGATTAGTGGGTGGTATCTCAAGCTGCTAGATTTACTATTCCTCCTCTTGCTGCGATACTACGATGACTTTGAGGATCAAAATAGCTTTGAGAGATTTACTCATTTTGGTCCTCCTAGATTCAGTAGTGTTGTGGACGAGAATGCCTATGAGTTTTTGATTTTTTTATCAAAAGAAGTTAAATAACCTGGGTTCTATTACGTAACATGGAGTGGCTTATACTACCTATCAATTGAGGGATGCTGCGAGAGATTGATGGAGATCGTGTGTTGGTTGTAGACCTCTTCATGCATTTGGTTGACTTGGTTTCAGTTTACTAATGCCTTTCTGGAGAGATTTATGCCTTATAATTTGAGAGATTAGATAAAGGATAAGTTTTACTGACTATCTTAGGGCTCTATGACTGTAGCAGAGTATGAGTCACGCTTTCATGCCTTGTCTAAATATTGTTATTCTAGTATTTCACTGATTTTGAGAAGATTCAGAAATTTATAAAGGGTTTAGATATCTTTCTTCAATTAGCTATATAAAAGATGGTTATATTTAGGGCATATTTTCATAGTATTGTGTATCATGACAAGATGACAGAGGATATTTTAGAGCATCTCAAAGAGGCTCCCAAAAGGTGTGATATTTTGGTGAGTTCAGAGGTCAGTCTTCTCATGGTAGAGATTTTAGAGGTTTTCATTGTTATCAGGGTAGGACAGTGCAGCTGATGTTGTAGAGTTCTAGTGAGAGATCTTCTGGTGTGGGAGTTTAGGGTGGTTATTCGATCCTAATTGTATCTTCTTCGGTTAAGGCGGGTCGTAAAGGGTGCTTTGTTTGTGATGAGATTGGCTATCTGACCAAGGATTGTACCGGTTTTGTAATTTAGGCTAATCTTATTTTAGCTGTATGAGATAGGGGTACTACCAGAGGCGCGAGGGGCAAAGGTATTGCAGCTCGTGAGGGTGATCAAGGGGTCACTCAGGCAGTTGGTGGTTATGGGTAATATTATGCTATACCGTCTAGTCCAGAGGTAGAGGCTTCCCATGTTGTCATAATAGGTATCATCCCCATTTGTTTTAGATTTGTATTTGTGTTATTTGATCCCGTATTGACTTTCTCCTATATGTCTGTGTATTTTGCTTTGGGTTTCAACTCTGTTAGTGAGCCTATTTCCATGCCTATTTGTAATACCCCAAAAATCCAAACCAATATTAGAGCCATGTACCAAGCTCATGCATAGTACATCATGGTTCTTTTATAGTTTTATGAGTAGGTTAGATGTATATTAAGGCTTCAAATAACTCCCAGCTATCAGACAAATCAAAACATTCCTTACCGATTGAATTCTTGAGAAGGATATCGGTATAGTCAACTTCAAATGAGTATATATATCATTATACTTGGAATTTTTGAGCTCATGACCTATCAACAGATAGAAAATTGAATTAAGTTTCCAACAATACCAATTTTGCCTAAATTCGATATCGGAGCAAAGAGTTATTACTAATTTACTCCAGAATGTTAGGCTGGAAACAATGTGACGACATTCGTGGTAGCGTACCACATTTGTGACGCCCTACCATGAAGGTCGTCAGCCTTAGGCAGAAACCAGCTCCTAAGTGATGAAATTCTTGGTATCTTACCACATTTGTGATGCTCTATCATGAAGGTCGTCAGCCTTAGGCAGAAACTAGCTCCTAAGTGACGACATTCGTGGTAGCTTACCATATTTGTGATGCCCTATCAAGAAGGTCGTCAGCCTTAGGCAGAAACCAGCTCCTAAGTGACGACATTCATGATAGCTTACCACATTTGTGACGCCCTATCACGAAGGTCATCAGTCTTAGGCAGAATCCAGCTCCTGTGTGACGAAATTTTTGACGGCCTATCAAAGTTTTGATGCCTTGTCACAAATGTCGGCAGACTTACACAGAAACCATCAATTCCAGCTCCTCTATGATGACATTTTTGATGGCTTATCACATTTTTGATGCCTTGTCACAAATACCGTCAGCTATGATTTTCAGCAATTGGGAATTTATTTCATAAGGGCATTTTGGTCTTTTCCTTTACCTTCCACGACTTATAACCCTAAAGAGGCATAATTTTTCCTATTTTTTTCTTCATTTAAGCATCTCAGAAACCCTCTCTTATGCTCTCAACCACAAGATTAGGGTTTCCATCAAACTCATCTCTCAAAAGCAAGATTCAAGCCTTTTTCCAAGATAATTGAGAATTAAGTTTTCCAAATCCAAGAACTCTCCAGTAAATCATCAAGGTTTTGTTTCTAAGGTATGCGTAGTGTTCATCTATGGATCCAATCCATTCATAGAGCTCAAGAACCATGTTTTAAATACTATTTTGTGAACTTTTTGTGGTGATATGAGTATGTACATGTTGATGATTGTTGTTTAAGTTTCAAAATGATATCTAAAGGTTTTTTCATGGAATATATGTGGTTGTTAGTTGAAAAACATGAACTTTAGGTGGTTTGATATGATGCAAGTATGAAATCCACTTATGTCTTAAAGAAAACATGCAAGGTGTTTGATAAAATGCCTAGGATGCTAGAAATTCATATTCACAGATTCCATGAAATCTAGATTACAAGTCCATGTTAGTTATACATTCCAATATAAATTCCATGCTATTTATGTGTTGTTATTGTTGTGGTGTGAAGCATGTATGATAATGGAGATATGAATTATGTACAAAAAATATATCCATGCTTTCCCTATAATGTTTAAGATGTTGAATAACTATATGAAATATGATATCCCATACTTATGATATTATGAACTGTGGACTCAAATGTTGTGATCAAGTCATGTCATGTGTGTCAGTTTCCTTCTATCGAGTCCTGGGGGTATTCGTACCCAAAAAACATAGTTGTGTCCCTAAAGCCATGTCATGTTGTCATGATAATCTCATTCAAGCTATAATCTATAGAACTCAGTCAGTCATATGACTCAGGAAAACCTCAGAAATCTTATGATCTCAGTTAACTCTCAGATAATAGTACTACTCCGTCAGTCAACGGAAGTCAGTTAATCTGTCCATATACAATTAGTTGAATTATGTTTATTCTCTTCAGATGGGAGTAGAAGTTAGCATCGAGTAAACCTGAGGACAGGGACTCACCTATCAGTTTAGGGTGTGATTCTTAACTACCATCCTTGTGTTCCAGAACTACGTAGCCAGCATAGGTTAAGACATCTTATCCTATCAAATTAGGGTTGATGAGGTGGCTTAACCTGTCAGTTTAGGGTTCCCACCATTCTCCTTTCGAATACCTGCCAACTAAGGGTCACCCACAACTGTGCTTACCAGTGGCACGATATTAACACCCCTCCAGTTTCAGTAGAGATTGGATGCCAACTTAGTTATATGCGTTATTGGGGGACAATGGTTAAAAACTACCTCCCACAGTTTTAGAATCAGTCTCAGTAAAAGAACTCAGATAGGTCTTCAGATTTTAGTATATCAGGAATGTCGGGTACAATCAGACTCAGTTACAGTACGAAACTTAGATAGTTCCATCAGATTCAGGATTCTCAGATAAGTTGCCCATGTTATTAAAATTTTAGTATCGGTCATGTTAGACATCAATAAACCATATATTAGCATACATGACCAGCTATCATGCACCCACGATTTCAGTTACTATGTATGCATGTTTGTACTCTTATGTTCATGTCAGTCAAATAGTTAGCATTGTTCATGCATGCAAACCCTGTTTATATTTATCCTACCTCACTCGTATACTAAGTACATCACCTCGTACTGACGTATTTGTGCTATGGTGTTTTCTTTTCATGTTACACCATAGGTCCAGAGACACGAGCTCCAGATCGGCAGTAGCAATAGCATTTCTAGTTACAGAGATTCAGTGAGTCCTCTTCATTTGAGGACAATATGATTGGATTTATTCATTATTAATTTAGCCAATTATCAGTTTACGAATAGTTGTAGAATATCTCATAAATGAAAATATAACGTGGTAGAGTTAACTCTTGCCTCTAAGGCAATAGTTGTAGAACATCTTATAAATGAAAATATAACGTGTAGAGTCAAGCCCATGGGGCATAATTTATTATTTGATAGTACTTGAGCTAAGTCTTGCCTCTAAGACAATAGTTGTAGAATATCTCATAAATGAAAACATAACGTGGTAGAATCAACTCTTTCCCGTGGGGCATAATTTGTTGTTTGAAAATCCCTGAGCTAAGTCTAGCCTCTAAGACAATAGTTGTAGAACATCTCATAAATCAAAATACAATGTGGTAGTGTTGACTCTTGCCCATGAAACATAACTTGTTGTTTGAAAGTCTTTGAGCTAAGTTTTGCCTCTAAGACAATAGTTGTAGAACATCTCATAAATGAAAACATAGTGTGGTAAAGTCAACTCTTACCCGTGGGGTATAATTTATTGTGTGAAAGTCCCTAAGCTAAGTCTTTCCTCTAAAGTAAGAGTTATAAAACATCTCATAAATCAAAATATAACGTGGTAGTGTCAACTCTTGCCCATGAAACATAACTTGTTGTTTGAAAGTCATAAGTCTTGCCTCTACAATGTAGTAGTGTCAACTCTTGCCCATGAAACATAGTTTATTGTTCGAAAGTCGTAAGTCTTGCCTTTATAATGTGATAGCGTCAACTTTTGCTCATGAGATGTAACTTGAATGGAAGAAACCGAAGAAAAGAACATAAATAATAAAAATTGTAAAAAAGAAAGAAAATGAAGAAAAATATTAAAAAAAATAAAAATCAAATAAAATGTAGAAGTTGAGAGAGAATAGAAAAAAGATAAAGGTTGATTAAAAAATATTAAACAAAAATAAAGGTCGAGAAAAATTTAAAAAGAAAAAAATCAAAGAAAAATAAAAAAAAAAGCTTTTTTTCTATAAAAGTAGACGTTGAAAGATGTAAAGAAAAAAAAAGTAAGGGTTGAGAAAAATTAAAAAGAACCATAAAAAAAAAAGGAAAGAAAAAATAAAAATAATATAAAATAAAAAAGAAAAAAAAAAGAAGTTGAGAGGTAAAAGGAAAAAAAGGAACGGTTGGGAAAATTAAAAATAAAAAGAGAAAAGAAAAAATAAAAATCAAAGTAAAATTAAAAAGAGGAAAAAAAATAAAAGTTGAAAGATATAAATGTGGAGTTGTTATCCATTATGAGGATTATTTACGTAATTTACTCCATTGATCGGGGGCAATTTTGTCCCAAAAAATATTAGTTAATAGGTAAAGGCTATTTTAAGGAAGCTTTTTTATTTGGGGCTAAAATTTGAAAGTCACCCCAATTCGGGTCTATTTTTTAGATTCATAAAAAATCCTTACTCTAATAGTGTATATAACTAATACTCCCTCCATTTAAAAAAAGAATGACCTACTTTTCTTTTTGTTTGTTTAAAAAAGAATAATTCTTTTCTTTTTTGGCAATACTTTTAGTTCAATTTTCCACATGACATATTTAAGACCACAAGATTAAAGAGCATTTTGGTACATTTGACATAACTTTAATTTAGGAATCCTGCTCCTACCCAATTTGCCCAAATTCTTGCTTAGATTGAAGACACGTGTCATAGTTTAAAATTAATTATTGAGATTTAATTAGTTAAATTAAAATTTTAGCTATAGTTATCTACTTCAATATATTTGTTGCTTAAATATTATCCATTATATCTTTTTTAAATATATTAAACTATTTTCTTTCTATCCTTCAACAATTTCTGTTGGATTTTTACTTTTTCTTCTTGGCTAATGTTTGTCATTTTTCTTAAGTAACATTTTTTAAATAAAAAAAATAAAGATTGCAGCTTGAAGTTTTTATAATTTTATTTTCTTTCTGTGTCAAATAAATTCATTATACGTGTGTCAAATCATCTATAAAAATAAATCCATTATATTTTCTTTATGTAGCTCTTTTGAATTCTCAATTAAAAAAATTAAAATTTTAATTATATGATGAATTTAAAAAAAAAAATATATATATATATATATAGGAAAAGTTTTTTATATATATATTTGTGGCAGTAAATCTTTTTTTTTTAAATATGAAGTAAAAGATATAATGAATATTTAAGGAATAAATATAACTAAATATATGAAAGTAGATAACTATGGTTAGAATTTGATTTAACTAATTAAATCTCAACTATTAATTTTAAACTATGACATGTGTCTTCAATCCAAGCAAGAACTTGGGGAAATTGGAGCAAAGGAAATGGAGAGGAGCCGGATCCTTAATTTAGGACTACAAGATTAAAAAATCTTCCTTATTTTTTTAAACTCATGCCAAGTCGAAAGATCATTCTTTTTCAAACGGAGGGAATATAAAACAGTTTACTGAAGATCTTTGATCCAGTCTAGCATTTCATTACTACTCAATGCATTCAAATTGTGCGTTGATGAGCCTAATATAACGCCAAAGATTGTGAAGTAATTGAATACAGGCAATGGCAAATTTATAGGTAAAAATATGGGGTATGTGAACCAGTGATCTTTACGTAGAACTAGATATTTTATGTACATATTTTCTAAAATTGGTATAATATTTTATCTGGTGACACTCGTGCTAAAAGAAAACCAAATGCACCTAATTGAAGGTTGAATTATTTATCTAGAGACTTGGGATTAATTCCTACTAAAAACACTTTCTCCTTTCCTTTTTATTGGTGTACCCATGTTTTAAAAATCTGATATTCGCCTCTGTCATATAAGTATGAGAAGCATAATAAAAGCTTTTTTTTCCTATGATGGTGCTTGTGCATGTAGAAGAAGCAAATTTTGAATTATCAACCCCTCCTGGCCTACCCTCCCCCCACGCATAACAAAAATAGAAATAACTACCACACTATATATCAAGTACTGCTTAACCTTTTCCGTCGATCAATTAGGAGTCTGCTCTTGAAACGCATTCAAGAAAAGAAAACAAGAATGATGAAGTGGAATTGGTATATCACAAAGAGGTTGTGGATAGAATGATCAAATGTAATATGTTTCCAAGGTCTGACCAGCACCGATAACTACCAAACCGACCATTACACTTCAAACTGAGATCAATCTAAGTTTGATATTACATGAAAAAAATGCAAGGGAGAAGGTAATCCAGAAAAGCTATGGTTTATGGCCCTTACATCTTATAGCCTGCCTTTATTTATTGCAATTCTCAATCATCTTCTCTTTCAGGTGGAAGGCCACACGGCAAAAGCATTTTCTGCAGAAGCGCAAGCAACTACGCATGGTTAGTAATAGTATCCGACCAAAATCAAGGAATGTATATTCACAATCTATCATACATACATCATATCAAATGATATAAATCCAATACTTTTGCTAGTTCTACGTCTATAAATGGCAAGAATATTAGCAAGTAGTAATATTTCCGTGGGCAGTGAAAGACAAACTTGAACAATCTGTCTTCTACGTGAAACAGATAACCCTTTCATCAAAACTAAGATTATTAAGGAAGTGGTTGGATCTCCAGATTAGTAGCTTAAAAAGTATTGCATTTAACACAGTGACAGAGCCAAAACTTTTATGAAGGGTGTTCAAGCGGTACATAAGTATATAGAGGTAAGAACTTATTTTTCTTAAAATAATATCAAACAACGGGCGAAACGGTGCGAACGGAGCGTTTTCGGACTAAATTGGTGTGCTATAGCCCAAGGTTTCGGGAGTGGGCCCGGAGTTCGAGCGTGTTGTGGGCCGAAAATCACCCGGGGTATGCCAGGGAGCGTCTTAGTGTGGTCCGTTTGTGTGGACGGGGCCATTTGGAAGGTCAAACGGGCGAAACGGAGCGAACGGGGCATTTTCGGGCCAAATCGGTGTGCTATAGCCCACTGTTTTGGGAGTGGACCCGGGGTCCGGCGTGCTGTGGGATGAAAATTGTTCGGGGCGTGCCAGGGAGGCTGAGGAGCATCCTAGTGTGGTCCGTTTGTGTGGGCGGAGCCATTTGGGTGGTCAAACGGGCGAAATGGCGCGAACGGAATAT
The DNA here is from genome assembly GCF_002878395.1 of Capsicum annuum. NCBI lineage: Eukaryota > Viridiplantae > Streptophyta > Magnoliopsida > Solanales > Solanaceae > Capsicum > Capsicum annuum. The sequence goes on along the minus strand of NC_061111.1, from coordinate 35,072,610 downwards.
TTTCGGGCCAAATCAGTGTGCTAGCCTACGGTTCCGGGGGTGGGCCCAGGGTTCGGGCATGCTGTGGGCTGATAATCACTCGGAGCGTGCCAGGGAGGCTAGGGAACGTTCTAGTGTGGTCAGTTTATGTGGGAAGGGCCATTTGGGGTGGTCAAACGAACGAAACGACGATAATTTATTGCCCTAGATCTATCGGGCAAAACCTATCTATTTTGGGCACTTTATGCCAAAATTCAGCTGGATATGATAGGTCTGGCAGACAACATCAAGGATAAAAAGTAGGCAACTAATCAAGACTATATCAAAGCCATGATATTTCTCCATCATCAGCTCAATGAGGGATTGAAAATGAAATATCTCATTGTGAAGGATCCTTTTATACTGTGAAACAATTTAAAAGATAGATATGGCCACCTGAAGATGGTTGTTCTTCAACAGGGACATTATGAATGGACTCATTTGAGATTATAAGATTTTAAAGATATAATCGTGTATAATTCTGTCATGTTTTGAATTAAATCACGATTAAATTTATACGGAGAAAATATCCCATAAGGGAGTCATGAGATTTGGCAAGACGATCAAGCTCAACTTTCGTTATATTGACCCCTTTGAGGCTCTTAAAGATATGGGTTTGGTTGCATACTTATTAGCTCTATTACTGGAATTGTCGGAAGTCCATCTGGTATTTTATGTATTTTTGCTCAAAAAGTACCGCGGGGATGGAGACTATATCATTAAGTGGGACTCTGTGCTTTTAGATATGGATTTGGCTTATGAGAAGGAACTAGTAGCGATTCTAAATCGGGATATTCAAAAATTGAGGTCGAAGAAAATTTGTATAGCTAAGATTCAATAGAATCATTGTCCGATTGAGGAAGCCACTTGAGAAACTGAGAAAGATGTGAGACAAGTACCCTCAATTGTTTGAGAATACAAGTACTCTATTCTTTTCTTGTAGCTTATTTTTTGAATTTGATCATTCGAGGATGAACGAAGGGTAAATTGGCATTGATGGAACGACCATTTTTATAATTATGTATAAATTTTTTATTTAAAATTTCATATTAAAATTCTTCCCAGATTTGAAGTTGTAAATTTCAGACTAGGCTAGTTTCAGATGAAATCAAAGAAAGACATGGTCAAGAGAAATCTAAGAATGATTTAGAAATGTTTGGTGATGTTTGATTTGATTTATAATTAGCTAAGATGATAAGGAATGCATAGAAATTTATGAAATTGAATTTGGATAAGTAGAACTCTCGAGATTGATCTTAGCGTAAAGAAAATTGTTCTTGAATTTAAGGTATGTTGCAGAAAATAGAATATTTGGGCGAAATTGGATATTCTGTCCCGTTGATATCGCTATAGCAGAAAATTTTCCACTATAACGATGGTCAACTCAGTCAACAATCGCTATAGCGTTGCCATAATAGTGTCGAAAGTTGCAGTTTTATGTTTAAAATTTCTCAAAATAGTTTCTTTTTCTATAACTCATTTAGGGTAAAGGAGGATCAATTTGGGACGATTTCCACCAGAGTTTCTCCTTTAGTCTCCATTAAGGTAAGGATTTCATTTGTGTTATCTAGTAATTATTGATTGAGCCTTAAAATTGCTAAATTACAAAGTTCGAGAAGGGTTTTATGGATGTTTTCAATTATTTTCTGGTGCAAGAAAGTGAATTAAGTAATAAGATAATGGGTTATGACTATTAATAATTAATTTACCCTTTGCAATCCGTCAATTCACTAATTAATCCATGAAATTGATAACTTTAGGTGAATTGCGGTAGAAAAATCCTCAAACGAGAGGAAAATGGTCTTGAACTTGACCTTAGGGGTTATTCTTGGCATGGTAGGTCATTTTATTAATTATGTATTTATATGCGTATTCCAGACTAAGAGTAAGCGAAACTTGCACGAAAAGACAAAGATATGGCTTAGAGGAGTAGTGCAAGCTTGGTTTGAGGTAGGTGATGATATAGTAGTTTACTTCAATTTGTACTATATGTGCATGTTAACTGCTTTGTGGTGTGGCTTGTAAGTGCATGTTGTTTGGTATAATCACTACAAGTGATTTTACGCGTTGTATGATTTTGACCCACCTTATTGTTAAATGTGGAATATTTTGGTATTTCAAATATTGTCATGGGTTTTTTGCAAAATAAGGTTCGCAGACACTTGTGTATGGGTCTTAGTACACGGACGGAACTTATCCCCTGCAGGTCATGACTAGAGGATAAATGTATTACCCATAGTGTACATCTATGAGGGTTAGGTGAGTTTGATGGTTCCTTGAGCGAATCGGAGAGTATAATTATATATAGATGCTTGATAATTGTTTGCTTGTCTTGACATGTCTTGACTTGGCTTGACTGAACATGACTCAATGATATTTTATTGACTTATTGGTTTTAATCCTAAACTGTTTATTTAGTGTTGATATGCTTGTTTATTTGGTGTTGATATGCTAAGTGTATGTTAATTCGGAACATGGATTAACTTGTTGTACTATATTTTAGTTACGTCTTCACATTTTCATCTTGTGTTGGCCAAATGAACCTATCAGTACATTATTATTTTCTGCTGATAATACACTTGTACTTACTTTTATAAGTGTAGCGCATATTCCAACAACTCTTACTAGACCTCACTTGTGATTTTAGCGGGTGATTTCAGATTTCAGGGTGAGCGGCATATCCATACTACCATGAGGTCTTTCCTTTATATCATAGTGCTTTGTTTTGTACGCCATACACTTTCTTTTAGTTTTGGGGTTGCATCCCCTTCTTGACAATCTTATATGTGTTGGTATGGAAGATTTCGGATCCTAGGGATGATTATTTTTATTTAAGTATAATGTTCTACAAAAAGCGTACTTTGAGTTTTATTTTAGATTTGAATAGCTATTGATGGATTAGTTCTAATTATCTCTTTTAAGTGTTAATTATGGATTAGTTATTGAGATAGTTAGTTCTTCTACCCGGCGAGCAGCGTGAGTGCCACTCATGATGAATTTGGATTGTGGTAGTCCATCCATTTCTTTGCTTATTTTAATCGATTCACACAACAAATAACATTATTCTCCTCCCTCAAATGCACACCCATTTTTATAATTTTGAATCATCAATAAACATACTCAGTCATACCAACTTTCATTAATTCCCCCATTCTCCCGATCTGAATATTGATGTCTGGTTTTCGTTGTTTTTTATTGTGATGATTAAGTTGTTGATTATTTTCGTTAAAGCTTCATCGGAGTTTGTTCGGAACATCAGAGTTTCATTGTCGTTGAGCTTCGATGGTGTTGTGGGTTGGTTGCTGAAATGGTGTTTAGGTGGTGGAGTTCACCAAATCTAGAATCACGGTGGTGGTGATGTGGGTTGTAATGGTTGTTTTAGGTGGTTGATGGTCGGAGTTCGCCATTAAGAATAATGTATTTGGTTGAAAATATGACAAAAATATGTACTGAAATTTTTTTTGTATTACTGATATATAAGACTTATGTATCGAAATGAGATTTGTTTTATTCATACACAAGAATTTAATTTTTGGGTAAAAATAGCATAAAAATGACATTTGATTGAAAATATAACAAGAAATATGTATGGAAATTCTTTTTTGCGTTACGATATTCAAGACTTATGTATCAGAATGAGATTAGTGTTACTAATACATAAAAATTTAATTGACTAGTTATGCATCAGAAAGTGACATATCAAATTCTCGGTAATGCATCTGAAATTTTAAAATTCAAGATTTTATATAATTTTTAAAAAAGTGGATAAAATATAATAAGATGCTAAATAGTTGCGATTTATGTTGTTTGCTCAAGAATCTATGAACATATGTAGCACTGGACATATAATAATGAGGTGAAGAAAATTGAATATGCTCTACTACTTTCACATGAGAATTTCACGTTATGAGGTCAAATGTCAAAGGGAATTGACATAATAAATTTACTAAAAAAAAGAATTCATCATCTTGTTCCCCTATCAATGTGGGGTAAACATGACCAATTTCATTTTATTTGGTACACTTCACTCCTTTGACCATGAAAATAGCACGGGTATTATTTTGGTTAAATTGATAAACCAATAAAAGTAGGTGCGTCTTCGATATTTCTGCTTGTGCTACCTGCTTCAGCTGTTTCAATCGTAATTTTATTATATTATTCCTAATTAATTAATATAAGTCATTTAAGTATTTAAAAAATTAACAATATTTAATAAAAAAGATAAAATAATAAAAAAACATTTATAGTAATTTTGTTTTATCACTTCTAATTAGTTGTTATAAGTTATTTAAGATATGACTGCTTCGTTGTTTCAATTGTGATTTTATTATATCACCCTAATTAACTTTTATGGTCATCTAAGCATTAAAAAATTAATAATATTTCATAAAAAAGATAAGCAGGCACGTCTTTAACATGTCTGCTTGTGTTGCCTGCTTCAGCTGCTTCAATTGTAATTTTACTATATTATCCTTAATTAATTAATATAAGTCATTTAAGTATTTAAAAAATTAATAATATTTAATAAAAAAGATAAAATAATAAATAAAATAATATTTATAGTAATTTTATTTTATCACTTCTAATTAATTGTTATAAGTTATTTAAGACATGTCTGCTTCGTTGTTTCAATTGTGATCTAAGCATTAAAAAATTAATAATATTTCATAAAAAAGGATAAAATATACACAAAATGATATGTCTAATATAAAATATTTGTTTGACTATCAAATTTATATTAGCGTCACAAAAATTACGATGGGATAGAGAAAGACATAAAATAACATATATTATTTAAAAATAAGAAAACACGTAAATTGGGATTGAGAGAGTATTAATATCTTATTGAAAAATTACACTAAAAGCATTATAAATCACATATTTAATACTTAAAAATATAAAAGATATAAAATATTCGATTGACTCTCGAATTTATAGCAATGTCACTTAAATTGAAATAGAAGAAAAAGTATTATAAATCACAATAATTAAAATTTTAAATTATTTTAATGATTGTTTATCAAAATTATATTTGTGTCACATAAATTAAGACAAAAAATAGTATATATTGGATGTTGTGTATATATATACACACCAAACTATTAGATTTTAATTATTTATCGGTATAGTACAACTAATTATGGATTTATTAGTAAAGTATTAGTCTTTCCTATTTCTAATTAATGCACTATAAAAATCAATTGAGATTTTAAATTTAATAAGTATTTTATATTCGTTTATAACATAAAAAGTACAAAAAAAATAATTTTGCATATCTTTTTTTATAAAATAGTGTCTCACTATAATAATTACTCCCTTTGTCCCAAATTACCCGTCCCAAATTGAGATGACACATTGATTAAGAAAAATAATTAATAACATAGCTAGTTTACCATAGTACCTCTATTAAATGATGTTTACATTTTAATTTGAAGAAAAAATAATTAATGCAAAGGGTAAAACATAGAAAAGAATTTTTGTCTCTTCTTGATTAATGAAAAAGACAAGTAAAATGAGAAATTAAATTAAAAAATTTGGGACGGATAATTTGGGACGGAGGGAGTATAAAACTTTTAGACAACATTATCATTATAGAAAGATTTGACTGTCCCGATAAAGCGATACTACTCTGTAAAAACCCATATTTTTAATGAGGGGTGAATGAGTAATTTAGCTTATATTATTAATATTAATTAATGGAATTAAGGTGAGCAAGCCAAAAGCCAAAACTCTCTCCCTTATTTAGTTTTTCAAAATTTCACTAATAAAAGGAGTAGAATATTAGGTCAATTGTTTCTATTAGCTATATTTTTCTATTGAAAGAAGCAGTGCTTTATTCTTTTTCTACGGACAGACATACAAACTAGCAGAAACACTCTAATTTCACATTCAGGTATTGTGAATTACTTTATCTCCTTAACATATAGTATCTTAAAATGTAAATTGCTTTTAGTGAATTCTTTAGGCAAGTGATTAACAAATCAAAATTTCTTTAAATAACTTCTGATCGTAATCTTTATCGATTTAATTATTATGTGTGTCTGTTTAAGTGGGAGTAGCAACGGTGATGCAGTAGTGAAAAGACATATGATCTAATAACAGGGATGATTGGGGTATTAAATTGTTAATTACTAGTACCATGTTAATTGAATAAATAGGCAATTGGGTTTTGTTATTCTTGTTGGAAATTGGGAAATTGCAAGTGGACACCGTGATAAGTCAATGGAAATTATTTTTAGCTATGCTCTGTGTACAATTCTTTTGTACACATTCATCACCTTTTTCAGTGGTGTAGTAAGAGGAATTCAGTGGAGTAGTAAGAGGAATTCAATGGAGTAGTACTTTGATAGTGGCTTCACTAATTGAGACCTAATCTCAACTAGTGTAATTGATATTGTTAATTGATATTTTTACATAGATTAAATCTATTCAAGGTTATTCGGTTGATGTTCTACCTGTTGCAAGATTGAAAAACTTGTCATTAGCAAGGTAAGTGAGACTTTAAGCTTTGGTGCTTGCTTTTCAAACCTGCTTTATAAAAAAATGTATTTTTCTGCCTAGTCCATATGTTGGGACAAGCGTGTGCTTGGTAGATCAGTGGTCTTGGATCAACCGCAAATATGTATTTTGTTAAGTATATTGAGAATCATTTGATGGTGAGTTGTGAGGTGATGTTGGGATATTGGACATATTTACTAGCGTATATGTGCTGTCGTAATATGTTAGGGGCATACCTATGCTGCCGTAATATGTTAGGGGCCTTGTACTTATTGTCGTGATATATTTACTAGGGACATACATAGCTGTCGTAACATGTTAGGGGCACTGTGTATGCTGCCGTAATATGTTAGGGGCCTTGTTCATGCTGTCGTAGTATACTTTGTGGGCATTGTGTATGCTTCTGTGGCCTTGTCAGGGTGCTAGGCTGATCACCTTCACTGCTATTTATGACAAACCGTGAGAGTGGATGGAGTTGAGAGATATATAATGACTTTTGAAACATTTGTTGGAACTTATTGAGCATTATATTATAAGATATATGTTGTGCATATAATTTATGTAATCGTGGTGCGTTGTATTTTCTAACACTTATTCCAGGGGTATTAAAGTAGCGGGTCGAGGATCTTACTGAGTTATATTTTTATATAGCTTACTCCTTACTTATATGTCTGCAGATACTACCACGCAAGGTGAAACTAGTGGGTGATGATTTCTTCGTAAGGATTCTAATGCTAAGGTGAGCCTTCACATTGTTCGTGGGGGATTTTGTTTCATCTTTAGCTATTTAGATTACATTTCCTTTCATTGGGTTAGCATGCCCAAAAGTTGAACTCATGTAATTCTATTTTAGATGCTCCATGGTCTCAGTGTAGGATTAAGGATAGAGAATTAATTCAAGAGTAAGTGTTGAATTTATAATTTAATTATGAATTTTTGTTGAATTATTATTCTTTATTTATTTAGAAATTGGAGTTGCACATACCTTATCCTACTGCTTATTAACTGGTAAAGTGTATAAAAGATTGGTTCTCCCGACAGGTGGTGTTAGCAGGTGCCAGTCACGTCTAGGAATGATTTTGGGGCGTGACATACTCTCGACTACTATTTTTCAACACTTAGTAGCCTACCATTTCTACTTTTATCAAATATTTGTCATTTTTAATAAACAGACCGATTGATACGCTAGGTCAAAATATATACTCCCTTCGTTTCATTTTAGTTGGTGTTCTTTCTAAAAATATTTGTTTCAATTTAGTCGTTCCTTTTGATGAAATCAAGAGTATTTTATTATGTTATTCCAATACTAACCTCAACATTAAATGACTAAACAAAGTATATTTACTTAAATTTATATTTTTAAAGCATAATTAATAAGGCTAATTTGGTAAAATAAACTCTTAATAAATACTTTCTTAAGGGGAGTGCCAGGTCAAAAATGATCAACTATATTGAAACGGAGGGATTATGTATTTATTACTATCTTCTACGTAGTTATTGACCTGTAGAGCACAATAGTTCCTTTACAGCTTAGATCATCATATGATATACTCCCTCGATTTCATTTTATGTCATAGTTTGACTGGACACAAAGTTTAAGAAATAAGAAAAATCTTAATGATTTTTATCAAATTGCCCTTTATAAAAAAGTGTACTACTATTATTTTTAATTAAGTGGGAGCTTATAAGTGTGACCAATAAGAGTAAAAATAAAATTGTATATTTAAATAGTTATCAAATAAGAAAAAATGTCATTCTTTTTTAAGAAAATGACGACACATAAAATGAAATGGTGTATATTTTTCTATATAATCAATTCGTACTATCTAAAGGAAGTGGTCCTTAAAAGAATCTCATTTCTGCCAGTTCAAATTATTTCAACCAGAGAGGGCCATAAATCTACACATTTCCTGTAATGAGTGTATTATGAGTATCAATAAATCAAAAGAGAATTTTAAAGGCGAAATGGCCTCATGGACACTTGTACTTATCCTGATTTGTAAAGTAGACATTTCTACTTACACTTTTGTCATCTGGACCCTTTAACCCATTAAAAATGAATATTTTAAACCTTTTTTTCCCATATGTGGTATTAAATTGATGATTTGAAAAAACACATGTAAAACACGTGTTTTTCAGCGAGTGAAGTCAATTTTTTTTATTTTAAAATCTATTTTCTTTTAAATGATCGTAAATTTAAAAGAAAAATCCACCTTCTTCTTCATTTGACCCCTTTCCCCGTCCCCCCACCCCCACCCCGCACTAGCCCCTCTTCCCTCGGCCCTCCCCCTCCCACCCCATACTAACCATCCCCACCCCTCACCCCCACCCCGCACCAGCCTCCTCTCCCTCATCCCCGCACCCTACACCAGTTCCCTCCTTTTACCCCATCCCTCCACCCTACACCAGCCATTCCCCCCGCCCCCAACCCTCACCCCAGCACACACACACACACACACAAAACCAAAAAAAAGAAAAAGATTTCACAAAAAAGAATAGTTTTCAAATTCAAGAATTGTCCAAAAAAATTGAATAAATTATTTTGATACGTAGCAATTATTTTGATCATTTTGCTTGGATTATTGAATAATACTTTTTTTATTATTGAAGGGGTGGATGAGTTTTGAATATTGGTTTTTTGATTGTTGATTATTGAAATATTTAACAAAAATATTTTTATATTATTAAACAAATTTTTTGATCAATTTTTTGTAACATAAATGAGTTTTGAATGTTTTATAACATAAATAACCTTTGATTATTTAAAATTAAACGATTTTATCTATTGCAAAGGTTTTAATAAAGTGCAGAAAGTTCAAATCACTGCTCAAAAATATTTTACACTTTAATATAATAATATAAACATAACATATTTTTATTGTAAGCACATATATATTTTATCACCAGAAGTTTCAAGTAATTAATGGATCGTCACTTTTGCATTTGTCATGCAGTACCTCTTTTTCTTGCTGCTAGAAACTAAGAGAGACGTATCAATTTGAATCATATATGTAGTATGATTTTTTTTATTTTTTTTATATTTAAAATATTTTCTTATTTTTAAAGTTAAATCTTTAGAAACTTTTTTACTATTTAAAACTTTTAAAATTTGGTACTTCTTATACTTTTCTTATTCAACGCTTTTGTATTTATTTCTAGAATTTTTTATATCTTCTTAAAATCAAGTTAAATCGATTTAGAATTCTTAATTTACGGTCAAAATCATAATGATCATCACAATTTATTTCATAAATAATTTAAGTTTTGATTTGTAATTATTTCAAGTCAAATATAAATGAATCCAAATTTAATATTCAATCTTCTAATTTTCAATTGTTAGATTTTCAACACAAACTTTTAAAATGACACAATACATAAATGTATCTTTTTAAAGTAAGATGATTAGGTTAATATGCTGGACAACTATTTGACTTTAATGAAATTGAGTATGTCATTATTTTTTAATTCTGTTTTACAGATTAATTAATAAATAATTTAAGGAAAAATGTAATAAGACCATTTTATATGTATATAGCAATTAAAATAATTAAAAGTCGTGAAGCAATAAATAAATTAATTTCCAAGAGTATCAACAGACAATCAAAATACAAATATCAAAATTTTAACACACATTAAATAAATTAATTTTTAAGAGTATCAGTAAACAATCAAAATACAAAATGAAGATAACAAATATCACAAATTTTAACATATATATTATAATAATTAAGATATTAGAACAATACGATTAAACCTAATTTTTAAATAAAAATTTCTCGAATTTCATCTACCATCTGTATTATGTAGAACATAGCATCAAACACACATCAAACTAGTAGCAATAATATTATTAAACATGTGATGCAGGTGTATAACAAAAATAACCATACCAAAAACAAAATTAGACAAAATGATAAAAAAAAAAAAAGTGAAACAAAACATTTACAATATAGACAGGATCAAAGGCAACATGTTTGGTTCGTTTAAATTTTTTTATTATAATTTTTCAGTTGAAAGAAAAACATGAGAAATTATCAAAACGTGATAATTTATTGTGATCCATTGTTTATTATTGTATAATTCATATATAAACATGAGAATTCACTGTAATTAATTGTTGATTATGTATAATTCAAAGGATGATGATGATCAATGCAAGAATACGGTAAGAAGAAAAAACAGTAGTAGAAGAAGACGTATGTCTCTTGTTAATTTTGACCCAAAATATTACTTAATAGAATTGTAGAAATTATTTTATTATATAAGGTAAAATTCTAATTAACTTAGAAGTGCTAAATATTGTAATTTAATGAATTGAATTTTAAAAGATGCTAGATACATTAGGACTTTGTGTATAATTTAAATGGAGAAGAATTTAACCATTAGAATATTTTTTAGTAAAACATATTAACCATAGTCGCGTCTACTCTAAAAATGAAATTAAGATTTTTTTACCTAATTATTCAAATAAATAAATATTTTTATAATTCTCTTATAAATATCTTATATTACATGATTCGAATAAGGAAGAATCTAATACGTAAAATTTATTTTTCACCATATATTTTAGGATTACTTAGTTATTAACTTTTTCGATACTTCTTACCATACTTAAACCCCTTACCATATATTTTAGGATTCCATAATTATAAAGAGAATAATTAATTAATAATTTAAATAAATTAGTAAATGACAGTTTTGTCTAAAGAAAATTTTTTTAATGAAGGGATAAATGTTCAATTCACTTTTTAAGGGGCTTCACACCTTTAATATATTATTATAGATATATGAAATTGTCATTTTTTACCAACATGGGTTGTGGTGCAGCGGATCAGACTGCTCCACCCTCAATCAGCGGTCGAGGGTTCGACCATGGGCATGGAGAAAACTCTGTTGGGAGCGCTACTCCCCGAATGGGGCCCTACCCAGCGCGAATCCGAATTAGTCGGGCTCCAATGTGGGTACCGAACACCGGATGGGAAACCAAAAAAAAGAAAGAAATTATCATTTTTTAGATTATTTTGATAGGTTACAAAATATAAATGTAATATAAATAATTTTTTTTGAACACATGAGGAGGCGGAGCAGTGGGGGAGTTTTTTCTTAAAAAAATATTATATATTATTATATATATCTATTTTGAATATGTAATTTTCTACGTGTCACTGAAAATGACATGGCATTCTATGTGTCGTCGAGTGTATTACAACAGGTTTAGAATATTTTATTTTGATGGGTTTAAGGATTCAAATGACAAAAGTGTAAGAATAAGTGTCTACTTTACACATTCGGATAAGTACAAGTGTCCACGAGACCATTTTGCCAATTTTAAAATCTAAGTTTTATGAACCAGAATTTTTAGGATTTTTAGTTTTGAATTTATCATATTTTTAAGGTTAGTATGTTAATAATCTTTTAAATTTCTTAATAAACTTCATTTAAGCACTCTAATTATGACTTATTTTAAGGCAAAAATTCAGATATATGTAACTTTTAGTCCATAATTACAAGACATTGTTAAAGTTTGCATAATTACAAAATATAGATATACCTTAAGTCCTTCCTTTTTTCTCCCTCTTTCTCGCTTCTCTCCTCCTTTTCTCTCTCATCTCTCTCCCCTCCCTCCATTCCCATCCCTCTATCTCGCTCCCCTCTCCTTTTTCTCATTCTTTTATTTTTTATAATTTCAAGAATCGTATATTTGTATATACACTGTGCAAAATGTATATGTACACACTCAATATACATTTTTGCAAATGTATATATACAGATATATAGTTATTTAATATACAAACATTCAGATATACAATTAACAAAAAAAAAAAAAAATTAGAAGTACATATACAATTAACAACTTATACATATATGACTTATTATATAATTGACATATACAATTGACATATATGACTTATACATATACAACTTATACAACTGACTTATCCATATACTACTTATACAATTACATCATATATACAATTAATATACAACTTATACATATACGCATATATAATTGACAGATAATATACATCTGATAATAATTTAGTTGTATTAAGAAAATAATGATTGAATTAAAAAATAATTTGTATATTTGTATATACACTATGCACAATGTATATGTACATACTCAATATACATTCTGTAAAATGTATATATACAGGTATATAGTTATTTACTATACATGATGATAATATACAAACACTCAGCTATACAATTGAAAAAAAAAAAATAGATGTACATATACAATTAACAACTAGTACATATATGACTTATATAATTGACATATACAATTGACATGTATGACTTATACATATATGACTTATACAATTGACTTATACACATACGACTTATACAATTACATCATATATACAATTAATATACAACTTATACATATACACATATATAATTGACAAATAATATACAATCGATAACAATTTAGTTGAATTAAGAAAATCTTCTATGAAAAAATATAGTGAATGTGTAGGGAAAAACACAAAATATCAGAAATTTGGAAGAAGAAATAGAAAGAAAAATATTCTTTAATATATGTTAGAATAAATTTTGAGATCTGTTGAATTAGGAGGAATACATACTGCCTCTAAAACGTCCAATAAAAGAATGATCTATTGTCGCTAAACACTCCAATCAGCTAAGAGATAAAACAAAAAATTAATTATGAGAGAAAAAACTTCACTTGTCTTTGATATATACATTAACCATACCATGTAATTATTAAAAATTATTAATTATGAATTGTAATTTTTTAAAATACTAACCATACCATGTAATTATTAAATTATTTTATCTATAATGTGTAGTGTTTCCTTATTTTTATTTTAATTGAGCATTTGAACCCATAATAAAGTGTTTTTAGACAGTTTTGATTCAAATTTTGGGAAGAAAAAATTGTGGAAATTTTTCAAGTGTCTAGTACGTAGATAAATTACTTACTTTAATCATACTTATTAGGGAAAAGGCATAAATATCCCTTCAACTTGTCGCCAGAATTTACTTTAATACTTTAACTTTATCAGTATTTATTTACCTTCTAAATAATTTTCGCATGAATTATATACCATCCCAAAAATGTAACTCCACTCTTACAATAAAAAGTGTAATACACTCGCCCCCAAGTCAGCGTCATATCATTACCATGTCGGATCCTTGCAAAAAAAATTTTTTAAATATATATATAAATTTTTTTAAAATGTTTTCTTCCCCCCCCCCCCCCCTCCCTCCCCGTCTCAGTGCAACTCATGGTAAGGTTGCTAACAACGAAAAGTGTTAATTGTTTCAATTGGGCGATTAATGGCAGCTGTGACGTTGACATCGCTGCAGTGGAATTGTCCATCGAATTCGCGGAAGGAGAAGGGAGTAATACTTTTACCCAAAATTATTACTAGCATAATAGTACTTTGGATTTTGGTAGCACACAGTTTTAGAGAGGGAAATATGACACTTTTGTAACTGTGAATTAATGAGTACTAATCTACATTGGATATTGAATTAAAAATGATATTAGAAAATATTTTATAATTTTGACATTGAATTTTGGATGATATTAGAAAATATTTTATAATTTTTCATGTTTTATTAAAAATATTTTCGATGCACATTGTGTTGGAGTTGGTTGATGATGGTGGTGAAGAAAAATGGAGAAAAAGAAGAGATGGGTGGGTTGTGAGGAAGAAGAAGAGAGGGGATGGTGGGGTGTGAGGAAGAACAAAAATTAGAGGCTGAAAATTTAAAGGTGGACTCATCTTTTTTTTTTTTTTACTTTTTTTAATTAAAACGTGCTCTTTTTTTTTTTTTTGGCGACATCAGCCCTTAAGGGGTAATATAATTCACGCGAAAGTTGTTTAGAGAGATAAAATTTACCGATAAAATTAAAGTGTTAAAGTAAGTTTTGGCAACAAGTTCAGGGGATATTTATGCCTTTTCCTTACATATTATCCTAAATAGGCCATAAAACCTCAAGCATGCTTTAATTGAGTTGAAGTATGTAGTTAAAGGAGATGACATTTATTATGAGGTTAACTTAACTACCTAACAGATATTTGAGAACACGAACAAAAGAATTTTTCATAATTTGAACTGAAACGTCTAATATGAACATTTTATCATGTGTTCAAATGCTCATTTGGAACAAGCCATTGTTTAAATGTTTAAATAAAATATTTAATAGCAAGTTAAAGAAGTTGATTTATTAAGCCTATTTTTAAGATAATGGCTTCATATCTACTGCATTTTTTCTAAATTTTTATGCAGAAATTTATGCACCGCATTAAAAGTATCATTTAGATGAATCTGATAACAATGATATGTTAGCATTCGTGTTTAGCACCCACATTGTTGGGATAAATAAAGAAATATTCTCAATCGCCAAAAAACTACAAAATAGTGCCAAGCAAATTCTATAATATGTTACCACCAAAGGATGTGCCGCGGTGGATGAAACTGCTCCTCTTAATAAGAGATCTCAAGTTCGAGCCTTGGGTATGAAAAATTCCTTGGTAGGGAGCGCTACCCCTCGAATGGGGCCTTATCCGACGCGAATTCGAATTAGTCGGACTCCAATACGGGTATTAGACACCGAATGAAAAAACAAAAACCAAAAATAAAAAATTCTATAATATGTTAGCCACTTGCATCGCGACAAGTTTGATTATACACGTTTCCCTTTTCATGTATACTATAAGCCTTATTACCTATACTTCTATTCTTTGATAACAACTTTTAAAGTTTAAAATCGTTCCTTAATTATGAACTATTGCTCAAAAGTGACACCCACTGACTCATGCACATGAATGTCGTAGCTGGCTGGCTGCATTGGAACATTACATTTGATTGTCTTTTACAAAAAAAGGAACTTGCAATTTTGTTAGTAGTAATTTCATTCCTCTTATATACAAGTAGTCGCCCTCATCCTTTAGGACAAGCAAGAGGAGCAAATAAGGAAAGGAGAATAATCAGCCAAATTAAAGAGGTAACTTTCTGCCTTTCTGCAATGGTACCAATTCCAATCAAAACCGGGTATAACGTAATTATATCCTAAAACTTGGTTCCAAAATTATATCCTGAAATTTTGTTCGTAATTCCCATGCAGAGTCCTTTTCCCCTTTGCTACATAATCTTTTGCCAATATTTTATTTCTTTGAGCGGTAGAATATATAAGCCCTCCTTTTTTCATGGAATTAATGTTGGTTTTATTGTAAAGACATCCTTGACAAAAGGTATTCATTCTGTGTTTTCCACAAGAAACTTATTACATTGTTAATTTGCTACCTCAAGCCATATGTATGTATTACTACTTTATTATATATAGAAGAGATGGAAGCCGCTTATTACATTGTTAATTTGCTACCTCAAGCCATATGTATGTATTACTACTTTATTATATATAGAAGAGATGGAAGCACGACTTCGCCGTCGTGCTTGGGCAATTTTGATATTTCTTAGACATTGTGCTGTAAGATAGTTGTAATTGATGTTAAGAGTATTTGTACGGTTTCGGATTTGGACAAAATAGCCGTGCCACTTCTATAAAAAGGAAGTCTTTAAGTATGTATATTATTTCATTTGCACAAATAAGATACTTTCATATCATTAAGTTTGACATTTAAATAAGTTTAGCAAAAATTAGCTTGCGGATCAACACTTGGCGAATCACCAGACTTGCTCAAAATTTTCAGTAACACGTTTTTGTTTCAAAGTAGACCTAAATTTGATATCCAATCACAACAATTC
Organism: Capsicum annuum; assembly: GCF_002878395.1. NCBI lineage: Eukaryota > Viridiplantae > Streptophyta > Magnoliopsida > Solanales > Solanaceae > Capsicum > Capsicum annuum. Next base: position 35,056,350 of record NC_061111.1, on the reverse strand, counting down.
TCAATGATCCAAGTCTTCAAAAACAATAGACCTACTTTGTCTTCTTCAACAATCAAGCTCAGCACAATTCAACAAGAGTGTTCTTCAAGTTGCTTCAACATTCTAAGTCTAAATCAATTACAAATTAGCAACGAGTATTCATTTTTCTATCGCACTAACATAGAAGATGGAGATGAAAGAAAGAGGAGTAGTTTTGACATGTCTATATTTAATAAACTATATAAATCGAGGACAAAAAATTAAGATATTGATCTTTAAAACGGAAATCCAGTGAGAATTTTAGCATAGAATAACTTAGGTATTTCAATTTTAAGAACTAAAACTGCTGTCACGACGACAAAACATTAGGTTCTTTCCATAAGGTGTAGTAATAACGTACTCTGTGATACAATTTTTCCCCATATAGAATTCTACAAAGAATTGGTCCAACATTGACCATCTATGATTTGAATAAAAGGGTTCACTATCTCTACCTCTCTTTTGGGATTACAGTACCAAGAAAGTTATCAAGCGGCATGGCGCACCATACTGAGATTGTTCCAACAGATCACCAATTTCCAGTACTAATTGATCAACCTCCTCCAAGAGAAGCTACAAAACATGAGGTATCTCCTTAGTTTCTAAGCTTACATATATAGCAATAATAAAAGAGGGAACAAGGTAGATTGTGTGTACGTTAAGGAACTTGAATATTTATCTATATCCGTTGTTTATACTAAAAAGCAAATCAATCTAATTAAAGTAAAAGTGCATACCCTTGAATCATCATGCTTAAATGAAAAATGTGTATACGATCAAAGACACATATCTAGTATTTATTAATTTAATGTAAATGGTAGGACTCTTTTCTAATCAGTGGTCACACTCAAGACTTGTGGAATGTACCTTAAAGAAATTCCTTATATTCACTCTCAAAAATAATCTATACTAGAAAAGATAAAAGTAAATTTTGGATGTGTTGCTAAAAGTTAAAAGTGATTTCTTACTTACTTTCTAGCATTATTTAGTAGGCAGAAACTATTGTTTCAAGAACAATATAGCCTAGGAAGCACTATTGAGAGTGGTGTGTGGTAGGAGGCTGGAGTGATGGAATGAGAGTGGGGGTCAGTGTGGGAGTGGTGGGAGGGGATAGGGGGCAAAAGGACGTGACAATGTGGGTTGGTGTAGTGGGAGGGGGCCGGGGGCAAGGGGAGGCGAGAGTGGGAGTCAGGGTAGTGGAGGGGGGAGGCGAGGGTGGGGTGGGTGATGGGATTGAAAAGGATTTTAATCAGCGAGAAATGTCACATGAAACTTTTTCCTTACTTCGACCAATGAAGTCCTTTCCATGAGATTCCAAGTACCATTTTTTCCTAAAGAAAATATTTAGGACACATTTTAACCAACCAGAAGTTGAAAATATTTTCCTCCGCACTAGACACACCCTGAGTCTTTTCATTTTGTCTATCTGGTCATATTATTTAGTAGCACTGACAATTTACATTTGAAAAGGGGAATGTAAAAATGAGAAAAAGTATTGACTTTTCTACTAATTACAGATAGAAGGGAGGAAAACAGAACATTCAATCGAGATAAAGGAACAAGTGGTCAAGATCAATTAGTGTTGCAAATAAAGAAATCTGCAAATCAAATCTTTGATGTGAGATTTAAGGATTTAGACAACACGTGTATCAAATTTGCGACCATATTCAAAGTAAATGTGGGGATACGAAAATCAAATCCAGATGCTTATACGCCAATGTTGATCTCCATTGGTCCTTACCATAAAAGGAATCCTGAACTTGGTTCGATGGAAAAGTACAAATTGATGTACCTACGATGATTTATCCAGCGGAAAGAGGGACTTGATGTGGAAAGTTGCATTAGTGCATTGGAGAAAAAGAAAGATGAAGCACTAAAATGCTACGACGATAACCTCGATATTGATGTAGTTTGCAAATTTTTGGAGATGTTATTGCTAGATGGTTGTTTTGTGTGGAGTTTATTCGAGAGCGTTGTGAAGTCGAGAAAAGAGAACATGGCGACAAAATCATCAACTTGCAATGGATGATAGATCAAGTATGTCGAGACATGGTGTTATTAGAAAACCAGCTTCCTTTCTTTGTCCTCGCCATGCTTCATGGAATGACAAAGCATCCTACAGAAGCGAGCTTCTTGTACATGGTGAGAGAGACCTTACTAAACACTTTCCCAAAGGCAACGTTTACATCCAGGTCAGAAATTGACAATTTTAATGCAGAACGCATCGACCATCTAGTTCATGCAATACACATATTTTGTTGCCCATCAGCAATGAAAACTACAAATGCTAGCAAGCAAAACAAATGTTGCAAGATAAGATTTTGTGGTAACGTTTTGCCATTAACCAGGACAAACGAAACCCCCAATGTCCTTGGTATATGGCAATGCCATCATATTCCAAGTGCAACAGAGCTTTATGATGCTGGAGTTAGCTTCTTAAAAATAGGATCCGTGGAAGAAAATGACGCTGATAAAACAACATTGTTCGATATCAAGTTCAAGAAGGGATTATTGAAAATCCCTTGCTTCGCAATCGAGGACTCAATGGAGACCTTCATGAGAAATTTGATAGCTTATGAGCAACGTTCTTCAGATGCATATCCTTATTTTTCAAATTATGCACATCTAATGACTCAGCTTATTGGCTCACACAGAGACGTGCATTTTCTTCGTCAACACAAAATCATCCTTAAGGACCTAGGAGATGACAAAGAAGTGGCCAGCATCTTCAAGAAACTTTCAGATGGGGTGACAATGACAGACTTCTACTACAATGAAGAATGCAGCAAATCGATTCAACACTGTGAAAAACCATGGAATCGAATGATGGCAAGTTTGAGGCACAACTATTTTCAGAGTCCTTGAGCAGGAGCTTCAACCGTGGCAGCCATCACACTTCTTATACTCACAATTATACAAACCGTTCTAGCTTTCACTGGTGATGTTAAGAAGTAGTCTTTGTTGTAGTTACATTGCATTTAAGTTATATGCATCATTAGAGTATGAACCTTTTTACAGCATGTGATGCTGTTGTAACAAGTAACCTATCTTTTTTTCAAGATTACATATTTGGCATTTTAAAGAGGCCTGCCTGTAGATATTCTTTAGATGACTTAATTGCATAAATAATTCTTACGCTAATAGTGTATATAACAAAAACTCCATGATATATAAAACAGTTGACTGAATATCTTTGATACAGTCTAGCATTTCATCACTACTCAATGCATGCAAATTGTATGTTGGCCTAATATTGTGCCAAAGATTGTGAATTAATTGAATATAGGCAATGGCAAATATAAAGGCAAAAATATGGGGCATGCGAACCCGTGGTCTTTATGTAGAACTAGATATTTTATGTATATATTTTCTAAAGTTGGTATAATATTTTATCTGGTGGCACCCATGCTAAAAGAAAACCAAATGCACTTGTTTAACGGTTGAGTTATTTACCTAGAGACTAGGGATCAATTCCTACTAAATACACTTTCTCCATCCATGTTCTAGAAATCCTAGATTCGCCACTGTTATATAAGTATGAGAAGCATAATTTTTTTTTTAAAAGAAAAAACTTTTAAGATTCCTAAATTGAAGAGTTGCCCCATATAAATGTATTGAGGGAGCTTCTAATTTTACATGCTCTCAGGCACATTTCCCCAAAACTCTCTCTCCTACTTCCTAGGTGGGGGGAGAGGACACTCTTTCCGGTAGGTCGCCTGAGAACTACCATCCCTCACAACTTTTCAAGGCTATCTCCTTCTGCGATAGTTGGTTTTCTTGTTTCTTTTTTAGCTCTTTCCCTCGATAGAAATGGGAGAGAACAGAATATATTTCAATGCTGGTTTCAAATCACATGATATCACTAGATGGAACTCCGATGGACTAATCTGGTACAAATGGGTGTAGAGGAGTCGAAGGATGATGTGGAGATCTACAGTCAACAGTAAGGTGATGGAGCGGATTTGCTTCTGGTTAAGAGAAGCATCAACTGATCAGAAGAAAGAACATTAGAAGATGGAAGTTTGCTGACAAAAAAGAAGAGTACTTTTGAACCAGGAAACATAATGAAAATGGGAGGTACATGAGTGTCATCTCGTTAAATGCTGGGGGGAGATCTGTTATCATCATTCCAGAACCAGTAGTAAATGCTGGTTGGTGTGATATAACATTTAAGATAGAGGATTTCACTAAATGCTCCAAAAGACAGGCTCCAGCAAATCTTTCAAGAATAACCCAACCCAACTATCCATATGCTAAAGCTCTATGGGATAGCAAATAGATTTCTAAGGACCATCACGAGGCTACCACTTCAGATAAACAGGAGGCTGGTCTATTGAACAGATGTCTTGTTGGGTTTTTGGAACAGGTAAGCAAAGAAAGCCTTCTTCATCTGAGATAAGAAGATGGTCATCGACCAAGTGGAAGAAGACCTTCGGGGTGGAGACATGTTCCTATTAGAATTTCCCAACAGATTCATGGCAGAACAAATGATACAAGGTCAATGGAAGTGGAAGAATATAGCTTTCAACCTAGAATGGTGGTGCCCGGTGACAGGATGCGTTCCAAATTCCCCAAAAACCCAAGAAACTTGGATCAAAGTGGTGGGAGTTCCCCTACACCTCCGATCGCATCAGGTTTTCGTGGAAATTGGTTGAATATGTGGCGGATGGGTTGCTACTGAAGAAGAGACTGAACCGAAGAATCATATGAAGTGGGCAAGAATTTTGGTAGCTAACGACGGAAGAAACATACCGAAAGTGGTGAAAATCTCGAGAGAAGGGATTAATTATCATTTTCCGATATGGGCGGAAAGCAAAGTGAGGTTCGAAGAGTCGCCGGAAAAAATTTGCAAACCTACCGGAGAAGACAGTCCCACAAAATACCCAGTTCAAGCCTCGGACCAGCAGGTATTGCAGAGCTTCTGCTATCACTGCAACAACAACAACAAACCCAGTATATTCGCACATAGTGGAGTCTGGGGAGGGTAAAATGTACGCAGTCCATACCACTACCTCCGAAGAAGTAGAGAGGTTGTTTCTGATAGACCCCCGCCTCAAGACAAAAGGATAGTAAACAAAATCGTCAAAAGCATGAAAAAGATGACTATCACTGCGATTCAGTAAAAAAATCCCTAATTCTTAGGGATTCTCGTTCAAAGAAGCATGTGGGGGAGGGTCTATTGACAGCTGCTAGTTTGGAGGACAAATCTCCACATGAGTGTCACGTGAATCACTTAATGCAGAGTCCAATACTGGGCCTTTCTGGGTCCAACATGAGGGAGTTTAATTTAATGATGAAGAGGATGACGGGCCTAGTCCAGCAAGTTTTGTTGTTTTTAACAAAATAACAAGCCCAACTCAGTTGATTATAAACAACGATCTTTCCAGTGAGCTTAGTGGGCTTACCCCCGAAGAATTAAAATCCCAAGTCTCCATTTCAGTCGTGCAAGATCAAAATAGAGAATGGCGCAGGAAATTACGATGGTGAATTCTACTAGGGATTTGATAGAAAACCCCATGCAAACCATGGAGAAGACATATTCAAGAAGACATAAGGGGAGAATTGAATATGAGAACAGTCGTACAAACCAAACTGGAAAATCAAGCCATAAGGAAGGGATTTCCTTTGAAGATTGGGAGATTGAAGATGCAGAACCATTGCATATACAGGAATAACTTTTTGGAGAACGAGGTCTCTGCATGGGTAAAAACTAACATGCTTAAATTGGGGAAATTACTGGGGGCTAATTTTCAAGGACATAAGGAAGAAGCCATGGAAATACTACTGCAAGTGGACAGCTCCTTGACAAGCAAGATGCCAGGAATCTGCAATGGTGTGTAAGAAGATAAAACATAAAAGCCCTGAAGAACTGAAAAATTTAGTGGCTTTTGATGTAGAATTCAAAAGTGGTAGGAGTAGAGATAAGGGGAGAAACACCCGAACTATCTCATGATGCGATTCAAACTTGTATAATGGAATGTAAGGGCTTGAACAGCAGGGACAAAAGGAGAATTGTAGCGAACATAATGGGGGACAGGAAAGCTGATAGCATATGTTTACAGGAGACAAATATAGAGGGGGATTTCACAGGTCTAATAACTATTGGGGGGGGGGGGGGGGGGGTTGGATAAAAACGGCATGTTTAGAGGCTAGTAAAACTAGAGGAGGAATATTATTATTGTGGGATAGTAGAGTATGGAAGGGGGAAATACTAAAGGTAGGGGCTTACACTCTCACCTACAAATTTGAAGCACAATTGTAGGATTTCAACTGTCATATAACAGGAGTGTATGCTCCTAACTCTTACAAGGAAAGAAGAATAGTATGGGAGTAGATTGGCTCTATCAGAGGTCTATTTGAAGGACCATAGGTTGTTTGTGGGGACTTCAATGAGGCTAGATATATCTATGAGGAAGAAAGTTGTACTAGAAGAACAAAGGGCATGAGGGAATTTTCTGACCTGATTAAGGATACGAATTTAATTGATCTTCAATTAGAAAATGCTAGCTACACATGGTTCAAAGGGGATCATCAAAGAATAGCCTCAAGAATTGACAGGATTTTGGTGTTTCAAGAATGGGATGACTTTTTCAGTAATCTGAAGCAAGTTGCTCTTCAAAGATTAGTGTCAGATCATTCTCCAATTGTTATTGAAGGTGGTACCTGGAAGAAGAATAAGAGTTACTTCAAGTATGAGAATTGGTGGTTACACATCGAAGGCTTCATGAATAAAGTGAAGGAATGGTGGAGTTCTTTCAACTATATTGGTAGGCTCGACTTTATCTTGGCCTCCAAGTTAAAAGCCCTAAAATATAAATTAAGAAGAGTGCTAAAAGAGTGGAGCAACAGAGGAGGGGATTACTAGAGAAATTGGCATCTTTGGAAAGCATTGCTACAGACAGAGTTCAAACAGAAGAAGAATCAGTGGAAAAGGCAACTGTTCTCATGAAATTTGAGGATTTGATTAAGAATATAGAACTATCATGGAGACAACGATCCAGATCCTTGTGGCCGAAAGAAGGGGATAAGAACACCAAATTTTTCCATAAGATGGCTAATGCACATAAGAGATATAACAATATTGACCAACTTCTAATTCAGAAGAACCTAGTCCAGGATCCAAGAGGAAATTGTGGAGTTCTATCAGAAGTTATATTCTGAAGAAGTAAAGTGGAGACCTGCTAGTAATTTCACAAATTGTCCAAGGCTGACAGCGGAGGAAATGGAAGGTTTAGAAAAGAATTTTGAAAAGGATGAGGTGCTGAGTTGCTTAAAGCCGTGTGCAATTGACAAAGCACTTGGTCCAGACGGGTTTCACTATGGGGTTTTTAATCAAATGTTGGGATGTGGTGAAACATGACATTATGCAGACCTTTAAGAAGTTCCACGAGTAAGAAAGGTTTGAAAGAAGCTTTAATACCATTTTCATAGCTTTGATCCCTAAGAAGAAAGGTGCTAAAGAATTAAGGGACTTTAGACCTATCAGCCTGATAGGTGGTGTATATAAGTTTTTCTCCAAAGTGCTCACAGAAAGATTAAAAAGAGCGATGGCAAAGCTTGTGGATTCTCAACAATTAGCTTTCATCAAAGGCAAATTACCGATTCTGCCCTCATAGCCAATGAGACGATTGATTCCAGGTCGAGTTTGAAAAAACCAGAAATACTATGTAAACTTGACAATGAAAAAGCTTATGATCATGTCAATTGGGGATTTCCTATGAGTTTGCCAGAGAAGATGAGATTTGGGTACAAATGGAGACAATGGATCTACTAATGCATCTCAAAGGGGGGTTTGGGGATCAAGAACTTAAAGAACCAAAGTAAAGCTCTCCGAATGAAATGGCGCTGGAAGTATGATAATGGAAATCAGAACCTATGGCGCAGCGTCATCAAGAACAAATATGAGAAACATGATAACGGGATGACAAAGGAAGTCACTACTCCTTATGGTGTCTGCTTATGGAAGTCGATCAGAATGTTATGGGATGAATTCAAAGTCAACATCAAGATTGAAGTGATAGATGGAGCTAAAACTATTTTTTGGAAGAATGATTGGCATGAAGCAGGCAAGATGGAAATCTTATTCCCAAACATATATAGTCTAGTCTACATCAGCAAAGCACAATAGCTGAATTGTGGACACCTCAAGGGTGGAATTTTGGGTTCGGGAAAAATCGTAATAATCGGGAAATTCCTAGAGTTATAGATTTTTTCAATACCATTAACCAGTTTAATTGCCTAAAGACGGGACAAGACATTCTAAAATGGTAAGGGATCAGCAAAGAGACTTTTATAGTAAATACAACTTCCAGGAAACTTAACCAAACAAATCAGCAGTTACTCAGATGGCCCTGGAAACATATTTGGAAAGCTAAAATCCCACACAAAGTGGCCTGCTTTGTTTGGTTATTGGCAAAGGAATCTATGCCTGATGAAGAGGGGAATCCCATTGTGCTCTAGGTGTTTTTTCTTTGGGGAAACGGGAGAAACAGTGGTCCATCTTTTCATACACTGTAGGGTCACTAGTCAACTGGGGAGAATATTTCTCAATCTAAAAAATATAGCCATGGACTATGCCTGGGAAAATTACCGAGACTCTAACCAGCTGGGAAGAAGCAGGAGTACATGCAAAGAACAGGATTGGAGAATAGTTCCCGCTACTATCTGGTGGGCAATCTGGACGGAGAGGAACCCTAAGAGTTTTTGAGAACATAGAGAATAGTATGCAGCAAGTGAGGCTGAACTGCATTTTGACTTAATGTTTTTGGTGTAATCAGATATACTCTAATGACACTGTCTCTATCATTGATGTCTTAGACTCATTATAGGGATAGAACAGTAGATTTAGAGCTTTTGTAAACATGGTTTCAGTACAACCCATGTACTGTCGTACAGAAATAGAAACAATTACCAATTTCAAAAAAAAATAATAAAAGTTTTTTTCCTATGATGGTGCTTGTGTAGAAGAAGGAAATTTTGAATTATCTCCCCCCACCCATAACATAAATAGAAATAACTACCATGTACACTATCTATTTCAATCTATTTTGACTCGTTAATGCACACCAAATACCGCTGAACCTTTTCCTTTTCCATCGATCAATTAGTATGTCTGCTCTTCAAAAGCGTTCAAGAAAAGAAACAATGAATGATGAAGTGGAATTGGCATATCACAAAGAGGTTGTGGATAGAGTGATAAAATGTAATGTGTTTCCCAAGGTCTGACCAACACCCATAACTACCAAACCGACCATTACACTTCAAACTGAGATCAATATAAGTTTGACATTACTTGAAAAAAATGCAAGGGAGAAGGTAATCAAGAAAAGCTATGGTCTATGGCCCTTACATCTTGCAGCCTGCCTTTATTTATTGCAACTCTCAATCATCTTCTCGTTCAGGTGGAAGGCCACACGGTAAAAGCATTTTCTGCACAAACGCAAGCAACTATGCAAGGTTAGTAATAGTATCAGACCAAAATCAAGGATGCATATTCACAATCTATCATACATACATCAAATCAAATGATATAAATGCAATACTTTTGCTAGTTCTACGTCTATAAATGGCAAGAATATTAGCAAGTTGTAATATTTCGATAGGCAGCGATAAACAAACTTGAACATTCTGTCTTCTACATGAAACAACTAAACCTTTCATCAACACTAGAATTATTAAGGAAGTGATTGGCTCTCCAGATTAGTAGCTTAAAAAGTATTGCATTTAACACAGTTGCGGAGCCAGAAGTTCTACGAAGGGTGTTCAAGCGATACATAAGTATACAGAGAGCTTTTTTATTTACAAAATATTTTATTAATGAAAAGAAAAGAAAGTTAAGACAAATCGATTGAAAATCTAATTACGTTGTAGGTCTAAAATTAAGGATTCTTTTAACAAGTAACATTAATTTTGAATTATTATTTCATTAATATCAGATTAATTAACTATTATTATACCACAATATTGCTAAAATAGGAGCTCTTTCAAAAATATTTTTAAAAGATCAAAAAGACCAGCAGTAGGTTGGATAGAATCCAACCTGGGCATGCGTTGCCCCATGGCCTTTACTGAACAATTCATCCCGCTGGGCCGGATGACTTAGTTGTTTGAAGGTTGTTTAAAGCATATTATTTAACTACGTAAAGTGAATTTTACTTATATAACCGATATAATTTTCCGGCGAAGGGCATTCACCTGACCATCCTTGCTAGCTCCGCCCATGATTTAACAGGTTGTGATACAAACATCCACAAGTGGGATCATGTCTAACTGCATTTCTAATATAGCCTTCCAAAGAGCATACACATTGGAGATAAACCTGCTTTCTTAATGTTCTCTGACTAACCTTCACCGTATAAAAATATTAAGTGCCAACATAGCAATGGGTTGGGCTTAACAAGGTTTAGCCACTAGAATAAGAACAGGCAAAACAAGCAAGCCTAATCGGAGCTCTACATCACAAGTTTAAGACTTCTACGTTCACAAAAATAGTTATTTCCTCCATCCCAATTTATGTGGCATACGTTTATTTTTAGTTTGACCGAAAAAGAATGTCATACTTCCTTGTTTAGAAACAATGAGAGTTTAAACTTCTAAGTTTACCGTTCATTAGATGATTTATAGCCACACAAATATCTATACCTTGTTTTAGACCACATGTTTCAAAAGTATTTCTTCCTTAAACTCCATGCTCAATGAAAAATCGCCACACAAATTTGGACGAAGGGAGAAGTATTGCAATTTCTATTCAAGGAAGTGTGACAACCTTCTGGTATATAGTCACAAAAACTCAATTTGTTAATGTTTCAGTTAGAGGACTTCATGTTTCCTCCTTTCCAAAAATATTTAACTTCCATATACCTACCACCCAGTGCGCTAAGGAAGTAAACTTATTGTTGGGATGTCCTTTATATGTTGGCGCAAGACGATGAGTACAAGCAGTCAAACACATCTTCCCTTTCAATTTTTCAGTAGAGCTTGACCTGGAACTACCGGTATACATGTTCCAACCTTCACTGATGCTAGCTCCTGTGAATTTGTAAACCTGGCAACTTAGCATAATTTCCTAGATTTACCAACCAAAATCTCCCCGGAAACTGCATATCCATTCCAACTTAATGGTTTAGCATCTACTCCAATTTTGCGTTAGTTCAGATCCTTGCTAGTTTCGTTTGAGGCCTCAGCTAAAACTTGATAACAACTCAAATAGGGAAAACTCTAACAATAAGATTGACAACTAACCTTCTCTTGGCATTCTCTAATGAAAAGCACTAATCAGACTTTTGCCAACAAATGCATTCATCAGTTTGATATTTGGTTCGGAAATAGTACAACTTTTTCTTACAGGTGAAATATTTTACTCAGAAAAAAAAGGGGCATCAAGAAGATGCTACAACTTATTAGAGCAAATAAATCATTTTTTCAAGAAAATATGATGCTCTTGCACAACCTTTACTCTTAACATCAAGGTTGGTAAAAAAACGCACAGGCACTAATAGCACTTAGTTCACTCATTATCCAAGTCAAAATAAGAAAAAATTGAAAACGATTCATTACGCAAGCCAGCACATTAAGATCTACGGAAACAAAGCATTTTCAAGAAAGCACAAACCTGCATAAAATTGTAACGTTCTCTTCCAATTGACTCATTTTCTGCAATGGCAAAATATGCCAACATTGGGTAGTGTCCAACATAGGATGCATAGCTGTCACGCTGAATATTTACCGCCCACTCACTAAACCAAATAAAGAATATCCAAAACATCAGTATCTCAAAAGTTATTATACTGTAAAAATAAACTCTCAACATAGACAATCTATGTCAAACAGAGACAATAAATAATCCTCATATGAAACAATAGTTAATATAAACAAGATCAATAATTTCAACAAATACAAAAATATGCATTCCCTCCATTCCGTTCCTAAATAAGTGGTGTTTTAGCCTTTTTCATTTTGTTCTAAACAAATGGTGTTTTAGATAATCAAAAAGACACTAACGATGTTCTTCCAACTTTAAGAAGAACAATTTTTTTCAAAAAAGGGTAAGATCGTAAATCACTTTGTTTCAGGAATGGGTAGTTTCATATGGGTTGCGTCCGAGCTAAAATAACCACTTATTTAGGAACGAGTAACTTACAATCTAGTCAAGTCAGCATGTCCAGTTCCAACGTATTTAGCTTGTAAGTGCTCGAGCTGGGAGTTTATATTGAACCTGTCACTAGCCTATGTATAAAAAAATAAATAAATAAACTCACTAATCAACTGCATATTCGACAAATTCATGAACAGAAAAAAATTACAGTGACATGTACACTGAGCTAGATAAAAATAAATTAGGGTTTTGGAGGAAGTCTGGATAGATATAAATCAATTTTGAAATATGAAGGTAAAATTAAATATACACAAACATATGTAAATTGAAATTGAGTATAAATTTGATAAAAAAAAAAAAAAAACAGGCGGCCCGGTGCACTAAAACTCAGAGCCATTGCACATGAATTTGATGCTTTAGAAAAACATGTATACCGAAGAGTAGAAACATATTAGGTTTGGGTAAGAAGGGGAATTGAATATATGAAATTGATGTTTTAGTTATACAAAATTATGAGGTTCACCTGCATTTTTTGCACACTGGGAATTGATTGAAGATGAAACAAGATAGAGACGGAAAGAGAAACAAAGAGATGAGGAGTGCTATTGTACGAGACTGGGAAAGGGAACGGCGGGTACACTTTTTGGGCGATGAATATTTTTTACTTTATTATTTATTACACAAAATTATTTTACTTCATTTAAAAATATTTATTTATTTAAAGTTGTACTATTTAGGGCCCGTTTGCCCAGGGATATTTTTCCCCTTTTTTTCAAAAAAATTTTTCGAAGTTAGAAATTATGGTGTTTGATCATGAAACTTTAAAAAATAATTCTGGAATAAAATTTCAAAAATTTTTATTATTACTTTCATTATTATTACATATAACCTCAATCTTTAAATTTTTACATAAATTCATCTTATTAACTAAATTCCGTAATTTTTTAAAAAAGATAAAATTCAATAAAATAATTAATTCAAGTAAAAATAATTAAGAATTTTTATCAACAAATTTAAGAATATATAAAATATATTTATATCTATCAATCATATTTATCAAAATATATGTTTTCTCTATTCAATTGATTATGGTTAAATAAACTTATTTAGCTCGTGTTTGTGATATTTTTATTCAAATTTTAGAAGAATAACAATCATAATAATTAGTTTGTTGTTAATTAGTTTATCAATTCAAGATATATAAATTATTTTCTCAACATTTGGTTGTATGTTAGTAGGTAAATTAGTAGTTGGGTAATTTTGATAATTTTTAAAAGTTGAGGGCAAAAATTATATTTAAAAAAGATTTTTCAAAAGTCTAAAAAAAAAAATTCAAAAAGACATGGTCAAATACAACTCCAACTCCAACAAAAATAATTTTCATGGCCAAATGGCTACTTATTTGGTCGGGAGAGGGTTATCCGGGATAATTAAGCGGGAATTAGTTATCTCGGGATTAATTATTGCACCATGTATTTGAGATAACTTATCTCATCACGTAAATGATGTGATAAGTTATCCTCACCTTGACAACTAAACAGTGCACTAAAAATTTTATCTCGAAACTATTATTTTATCCCAAGACTGTTTAATTTAGTACCTCATACCAAACGACCTCTTTGGGATATAGAAAACAACCCAATACTTATTTTTACTATTTTTACTTTTTCTTTTTTTACTATTTAATTTTTTCAAGAAAAAATATTGTCATAAACTAACCCCATTTAAATTAGGAAAAATTACTCGGATTAACCACTATTGGCTTTTATTACCACTTAAAGTTTAATATTCAATTAATTACATTTCATAATCTCTCTTACCTATTAATTATTCCTAATTACAATTCATAGTTTTTCTCATGTATTTTCTCTTTTTTTCTATTTTCTATTATTTTCTTCTTCTTTTTACTTTTTTAGTTTTTTTTCTTCAATTTTTCTTTTCATTTTTTTGTTGCTTTCTCTTTATTTTTTCTCTTTTTTTTACTTTTTTTCTTTTTTTTCCTTTTCATTTTTCTCCTTTTTTTGTTCTTCTTTTTTTGTATTTTTTCTCCTTCATTTTTTTCTTTTTTTCCTTTTCATTTTTCTCCTTTTTTTGTATTTTTTTTCTTATTTTCTGTTACTCTCCTTCTTCTTCTTTTGTATTTTTTCCTCTATTTTTTCTCTCATTTTTTCTCCTTCTTTTTTTTTCTTTTTTCTTTTTTTCAATTTTTCTCCTTTTCATTTGTGCAAACTAGCAAATACAAATACAAGTGCGAATTATAAAATACAAATACAAATGCGAACTATAACATACAAATATAAGTGCGAACTATAAAATACAAATACAAATACGAACTATAACATATAAATACAAGTGTGAATTATAAAATACAAATACAAATGCGATCTATAACATATAAATACAAGTGTGAACTATCATCTGCATTTTTTTAATTATTGAAAGGACTGATTGATTTTCTTTCCACGAAATTTGTTTGTATTTATTGATACAAATAAATACAACTCAATTTTTTATAAAAATACAATATATACAAATACATATTGTATTTGTATTTGTAAAATCATTTATTTCATTTGTTTGTCACTATATTTGTATCAAGTGATATTTGTTTATTTACAAATATGAATGATAATTTTGATATACAAATACAAAACGGTACATTTGTATCAAATGATACATTACATATTTATATATTTTAGAATCAAGAAAATACAATTAATGCACTTGCTTGTTTGTATACAAATACAAATGATAAATTGTACATAGTCACGACTAAATACAATATGTAATCAACTTACAAATATAAAATAGTTTCTTAAAAATAAAAAGGTAATGAAGAAAATAGAATACAAATACAAGTATAATCCAAATATGATCTAAATATACAAACACAATAAAACCATGATATAAGTATAATCCAATATAATATGCAATCAATTATAAAATACAAATACAAAATAGTTCTTTAAAATATAAGTGTGAATTATATAAAATATAAATAATGGCGCAAACTAACAAATACAAATACAAGTGCGAACTATTAAATACAAATACAAATGCAAACTATAAAATATAAATATAAGTGCAAACTTTAAAATACAAATACAAATACAATTATATCAATAAATACAAAAATATAAATGGCAGTGTGACTACAAATACGATAAATAATTGTGGTATTTACGTTATCATCCATGACTTGTGCTCGACTAGTCATATTATTCGAAAATACAAAAAATATAAAATAGAACAAAAAATAATAAAGAAAATAAGTACAAAAAAGAAAATAAAAAAAAATCAAAGAAGAAAGAGAAATAGAACTTAGAGATTAAAGAGAGAAACAAAAAAGAAAAAGAAAGAAGCGAAAAAAAAGAAAAGTACGAAAAAATAGAAAAAAGAAGAAGAAAAAATGAGAAAAATATTAAAAATATAAAAAAAGATAATGGTAGTGTTAGACAAGAAATTATTCAGTTCAACGAGGTAAACGTGATTGAGATTTTTTGTTTTTAAAAATATTGAATTTCATTTTTGGCGCGACTAAATAAGGACTATATTCATATTTTATATGAATACATACTATCTGTAAAACCGAAACAACGAGCATAAATCGAATACAACGGCTATAAATGGTAATTATGTAAAATGTGGCTATGGAAGGTGGGTTTTATAGCAAAATGATGCTATTTTTGAAAGATCCCCTTTAATTATATTCATTTTTAAGTTATTTTTTATGTCTTTTAGACAATACATTAAGTTTTAAATTTTTATTGCAAAAACTGCGACAACCCCAGTGTATTCCTATAAAGTGAGGACCGAAGAGGATAAAATGTGTACGGTCCAAATCACTATCTCACATAAAGTAGATTGGTTATTTTCAATAGACCCTCTACATAGGACAATAACAGTATAACAAACAAAAAAACATAAAAACAAATAACAACATGTGATAACACACCACTAAATAATAAAAGAAACAAAATACACACAGAGTACTACTATAAACTATCTATCCGAAATTCCAAGAATTATCAAAACACCCTGAACAAGAAATTAGAAGACATGCAAGCCATTCTCTCTACTAGCAAGGATGAATTTTTATCCATTAACCATTTACCCTATAATTCGCGTCCTTCACATCTTTCTATCAAGGATCATGTCCTCCGTAAGTTGTAACTGCTCCATGTCATGCCTAATCACCTCACTTAATATTTCGTCGACCTACATCTACCCTGCCTGAAATCATCTATATCCAGCCTCCGTACTAGGGACTCTGTGCCCTTTCTCATCACATGCCCAAACCATCTCAACCTCACTTTCCACATATTTTTTTCCACCGAAGCCACTCCTACCTTCTCTTGAATAATTGCATTTCTAATTCGATCTTTTCCAGTGAGTCCACACATTCATCTCAACGTCTTTATCTATGCCACCTTTAACTTTTGGATGTGGAAGTTCTTAATTGGCCAACACTCTATTTTATACAACATAGACGATTGGATTGTAATTTTGTAGAACTTACCTTTAAGATTAAGAGACACCTTCTTATCATACAAGACTCACGAGGCAAGCCTCCATATGTGACGTCTTCATCAATCTTTTTATTTTCTTGAATCATAGACCCAAGATACTTAAAACTATCTCTCTTTCGATTGGCCTGAGAATTCAGCTTCACTACTACGTCAACTTTATGCGTTATCACTTAAATTACATTCCAAGTATTCCATCTTAGTCCTGCTAAACCTAATCTATTTAGACTCTAGGTTTTGTTCTCCAAATCTCCAACTTACATTAACCCTTCTCGAGTCTCACCAATTAGCACTACATCGTCAGAAAATAACATAACCAAGGCACCCTCTCGAATATGTCGCATCAATACATCCATAACCAAGGCGAATAAAAATAGACTAAGAGTCGATTTCTAGTGCAACCCTATAAAAATAGAAAAGTGCTTTGAATCTCCTCTTATCGTTCTCATACGAGTCTCCGCTCCGTCGTACAGGTCCTGAATCGATCTAGTGAATGCCACAAGCACACCTCTAGCCTCTAAGTGCCTCCACAGGACCTCCCTAGGGACTTTATCACATGCCTTCTCCAGATCAATAAACACAATGAGAAAGTTTTTCTTCCTCTCTCTATAATGTTCCACTAATCTCCTCATAAGTTGAATGGCCTTGGTAGTCAAGCAACCCGATATGAAACCGAATTGATTCTCAGAAATATTCACAATCATCCTCAACCTCAACTCCACCACTCTTTCCCCAATCTTCACAATATGACTCAACAACTAGATACCCCTATAATTGTTGCAACTCTGGATATTCCCCTTGTTCTTATATAAAAGAATCATTGCACTCCACCTCCAAGCTCTGAGCATATTTTCCATCCTAAAACGATGTGAATAACCTTGTTAACAACTCCATACCTGCCCCACCAATGCTCTTTTAAAAATCCACCAATAAATCTCATCAGACCCAGTTGTTCTACCCCTACACATCCTACAAATATCACCCTTGACCTCATAAACCTTAATAAACCTACAATATCCATAATTGTGATATCTCTCTAAGTGCTTCAAGTCTCCTATCATGAAACTTTTGTCCCCCTCATCGTTCAAAATTTTATGGAAATAAGACTATCACATTTTCCCAATGAGGACGTCCTCTACCAATACTTTTTTATTTTCCCTCTTGATGCACTTCACTTGGTCAAGGTCACTAGACCTTCCCTCCCTAGTCTTGGCAAGCCTGTATAATTTTTATCCCAATCTTTCTCCTTTAGAGCTGCTTACAAGCTCTAAAAAGTTATTATCTTAGCCGCCGTAACCGTTAACTTAGCTTCTTTCTTAGCTAACTTATACTCCTCCATAATGGTCCATTTTTTCTTGTCATTCTTTCTCTCAACCAGCTTTACATAAGCCATATTCTTAGTTTCCACCTTCCTTTTAACTTCTTCATTTCACCATCAGTTCCCTCGGTGCTTGTCGGATCGTCCTTTCGAGACACCCAACACCTCTTTAGTTGTCTTCTTGATGCAACTGACAGTCGTCTCCCACATACTATCCACATCCCCTCTACTCTTCCAATCCCCTATAATCGTTACCTTCTCCCCTATATCCAAAGCATTGGTTAAAGTCAAGCTTCCCAATTAATCCTGGGTTGATCCTCTACCCCCCATTCTCTTTCTATCCTTCTTGATTCCTAAATCCATTAGCAAAATCTTACATTGAGGCAAAAATTCTCGCTTGGTACAACCTTACAGTCTTTATAAAGAGCTCCAACACCCTTCCTAAGGAGGAAAAAGTCTATTTGAGTCCTACCTACCAAACTAAGAAAGGTAATAAGGTGCTCCTCCTTCTTCAAAAGCTCGAATTCACCATCACTAACCCAGAGTCCCTAGAAAAATCTAAGAGTAAGGTTCCTTCTTTATTTCTTTCTCTGAAATCGAAACCTCTATGCACATCATCATAACCTCTCAAAAAAGACCCAATATGTATATTAAAACCACCTCCTATGAAAAGCTTCTCAGTGCTCGAAACGGTTCTCCCCACCTCATCCAAAATCTCTTTAAAACACTTCTTTTCCTCCTCGTCTAAGCCCCCCTGCAAAGCATAGGGAATAATAAAGTTCAACGTAAACCCTACAATAACCAACTTAATCTACATCAACCTATCATTGACCCACTTAACTTTTACCATCTGCCCTTTAAGCTCTTCACCAACTAAGATACCTACCTCATTCCTATGCCTCACACTACCAGAGTACCATAACTTATACCCATTCACATCTTTTGCCTTAGAAGCCATCAATTTGGTTATTGCAAAAACTATGATCAAACACAATTACAACTCTAACTCAGATTTTGAAAAAGTGAAATCTTTTTTTATTTTCATGGCCAAATGCCTACCTAGTATTCATAATTTTTCACATTATCGATAATTGTAGTTTTTCATAATTATTGAATTAGAAATTAGAAAAAATAAAGCATACGACCAGCTAAAATATGTTAAATACACTCAATGGTGGTCATTGAACATAATAGGTCCTGGATACTGGGATTTATGGAAAAGTACATTACTCATAATGCAACCTATTAGAACTTGAGGATTTACATGAAGGACCAGAACTAGCTCTTTCCCAAAATATACTTCCATTTGAAATCGAAGTTGATTCAACAGAAATCTTCTCCTTTTTAGATAAAACTCCTCTACTTTATAATATAATTACTCGTTAGACTGGTTGCTACTGAGGAGACTAGGGAATCCAATGCTCCAGCATAGATTTCATTAGGCTAACGACATTGTAGATTTTTTGTACAAGATGGATGCCAAACTAACCATTACTGAAGAAGTAAATATTTTGATATCTCTAGAAATAAGTTGTTTAAAGTTTAAAACTTTGATGTTAGTAATTGTGATACTAAATTGGTTGTCTCTTTGTGACAATAAAATGATAATTGAAAATCAAGTCAATGAAGGAATAACATATGTTGCAGCAACTAACATTGCTACTTTGAGTGGTACGAATGCTGCCCATGTCATGGCACCGATGAAAAAATTAGAAAAATTTTCTTGCGTTGATTTCAAACATTGGCAATAGAAGATGTTTTTTTCACTTGACTACCTTAAGTCTGCAAAGGTTTATCACGAAAAACGTTCCAGAGTTGCCGGAAGAAATTTTGATAAAAGAATGTTTTATTATGACAGAATCTTGGAAGCACTCAAATTTATATGTAAGAACTACATTCTGAGCGGTCTACAAGATGATTTACACAATGTTTACAGTAACATAAAGACCTTAAAGAAACTGCGGGATGCTTTAGAAAAGAAGTACAAAATAAAGGATATTGGAATAAAGAAATTCATTATTGCCAAATTTTTGGACTTCAAGATGGTAGACAAAAGTTGTAGTTACCCAAGTCCAGGATTTGCAAGTTATAATCTACGATAACCTTGCTAAAGGTATAGACTTAGATAATACCTTTATTGAACACATTAAGTTTGTTCTTGATATTCACATAACCTTTGATGTAGGGTTGGTCATAAATGGTGCTTTTCAAGTGGATGTAATAATCGAGAAGTTACAACCTTTGTGGAAGAACTTCAAAAACTACTTATAGCATAAGTGCAAGGAGATGTCTGTTAAGATCTCATTGTTAGACTGAGGATTGAAGAGAACAATAAGGCAACAGAAAAGAGGTCTCATAGGAATTTTGTAATAAGAGGACAAAATATTGTGGAAGATGATCCCGCTATATGAAAGAAGAAAAATAAAGCATTAGGACAACAAGGCAATCATCCTAAAAAGAAATTCAAAGGAAATTGCTTTAATTGTGGCAAAATTGGTCATAAGTCTACAGATTGTCAGGCTCCAAAAAAGGACAAAAAAAGAATCAGGCAAGGAATTCAAAATAACTATGGACGATCTTTGTGCTATGTTTTCGAAATGCAATTTAGTTAAAAATCCTAGAGAGTGGTGGATTAACTTAGGTGCCACCCGCCACGTGTGTGCCAACAAACAACTATTTACATCATATGTTCTGAATCAACTTGATAAGAAGATATTCATGGCAAACTCTACTGCGACAAAGGTTGAAAGAACAAGCAAGATTTTCTTGAAGATGATATCAGGTAAGGTGGTGACACTAAACAATGTCCCTCATGCTTCAGAATTAAGAAAAACGTGGTTTTTACTTCACTTTTGACTAAGAACAGATTCAGATGTGTAGTTATTTCTGATAAAGTTGTAATAACTAAGGATGAAATATATGCAGGTAAAGATTATCTCATCAAGGACCTTTTTAAGATCAATGTAATGATAATTGATATGAATAAAAATTTTGGTTCTTATTATTTACTTGAGTCAAAGGATTTATTGCATGAATTTTAGGATATGTCAATTATAAAACCTTGTAAAAATTGATTAGATTCGAAGTTTTACCTAACTTTTGAGTGCAATAAATCAAAGTGTCAACCATGTGTGAAATCTAAGTATGCTAAGCATCCGTATAAATTTGTTGAAAGAAATTTCAATCCCTTAGACTTAATTTACACTAAGATTTGTGATATGAAGTCAACACCATCTCGTATTGAAAAATATATTTTATAACTTTTATTAATGATTCACTAGATATTTTTATGTTTATTTGTTGAATAGTAAGGATGAAACAACAGGAGCATTTAGGCAATATAAACTAAAGTTGAAAATCTGTTGGGTAGAAAGATTAAATAATGAGAAGTGATAGGGGTGGTGAGTATGAATCTCCTATTGCAGAGATATATTTGGAAAATAAAATTGTTCATCAAACTACTACCTCAAATTCACCTCAATTAAATGAAATTATGGAAAACCAAATATTAAAGGAAATGATGAATGCAAAACTTGTAAGGAAAAGCTATCCTTACAGCAAATTAAATACTCAATAGAGTGCTCCATAGCAAGACACAATCTATTCCATATGAGAAATGGAAAGAAAGAAAATCCAACTTGAAATATTTCAAAGTGTGGGAGTGTCTAGTCAAAGTCCAAGTTTCTATATCCAAAAAGATCAACATAGGGCCAAAGACCGTGGACTCTATTTTTCTCGCATATGCTATAAATAGTAAAACATGTCAATTTTTGGTTATAAATTTGAACATTTGAATATCCATGATAGAATAGTAATTGAATCAGATAATGTTGAGTTCTTTGAACAAATTTATTCATATAAAACTAGACATGAGTTGTCTAGTAAAGAATCTAAATGACCTAGGGATGAACCAAGGGGGAAGGTACTTAATAAAGTGAATCCAAGGCGTAGTAAGCGACAAAGAACGTTGACTTCCTCTAGATCAGATGTTGTAACATTTCTTCTTGAAAATAAGATTCAAACATACAAAAGAAATAATGTCGTTTGCGGACTCATCCTTTTGAAAAATAGCCAGTCAATAGTGAGAGAGCAACCATACTTGGGAGTTGGTTAATCTTCCTCCTGAAAATAAATCTTTAGGTTCTAAATGAATCTTCAAAAGAAAAATAAAAGTTGATGGTATTATTGACAAATACAAGGCATGACTTATTGTGAAAGGCTTTAGACTAAAAGAAGGTCTTGATTATTTCAACACATACTTGTCAATGACAAGGATAACATCTATTTGAATATTGGTTGCATTAGCAGTGATACATGAAACTACATGAAGGTTTTATGGTTTCTGGTAAAGAAAGAAAAGTGTGCAAACTTGTTAAATCACTTTATAGACTAAAACAAGGACCCAAATAGTGGCATGTAAAGTTTCACCAAATCATGTTGGCAAATAAATTCAAGACGAATTAATGTGAAAAATGTGTTTACATTAAAGACACTCCAAATCACAAAGTCATTATTTGTTTGTATGTGGATGACATATTAATCATTAGTAGAGACATTCTGATATAAATGCTACTAAATGAATGCTAGAAAGTAAATTAAATAAATTCTAGAAAGTAAATATAATATGAAAGACCTTTGAGTTATTGATGTGATCTTAGAAATAAGAATTCATAGAACTCCACAAGGGTTGACATTATCGCAATCTCATTACATTGAAAAGGTACTTGACAACTTTCAAGTATTTGGATTTTAATATTGCCAAGACTCCACTAAATGTGAGCTTTGCACTTTAAAAGAATGACGGTGATAGTGACTCACAATTGGACTATGCAAGAGTTTTGTAGGTTTGATGTATATTATGAATTGTACTCAACCAGATATAGTATGCTTTATGAGTAAATTGAGTCGATACATGAGTACTCTCAATCAAAATCATTGGATGATAATGAAAAGAGTTTTGAGGCATGTAAAATATACTCAAGACTATGCTTTGCATTATAACAAATATCCAGCGATAATTGAAGAATATAGTGATACAACTTGGCTCACTGGGTCAAACGAAGTAAAACCCACGAGTGAATATGTATTTACTCTTGGTGGAGGAGTAGTCTCTTAGAAATAATCTAAACAGACATGTATTGCCCGCTATACAACAAAATCTAAATTTATCATGTTAGATCACGCCGGTGAAGAAGTTGAATGGCTTTAAAAATTCATGACAGATATGCCTTATTCGCCCAAACCTTTGGCACCAATATGCATATACTGTGATAGTCGGGCGATAATAGGTAAGGCAAGGAGCATGATATATAATGGCAAATTTTATCATATAAAACAGAAACATAATATTGTTAGAAAACTACTCTCTAGTGGAATTATCATAATTGACTATGTGAGTTCAAAGGATAATGTGTCAGAATCTACTTACAACAAGCTTATCTAGAAAGAGAGTTGAGAGATATCAAAGAAAATGGATTTATGATCTAGGATAAGTCATTACGATGGTAACTCTACCTAGCAAACTGGAGATCCCAAGATCTAGGTTCAAAGAGATCAAATAAAGTTGTAACTGATGATTCAACGTTATCAATTAACTCAACCCATTCTCATAATGAAGATAATATTCATGAAACAAAGATAAGGCTTATGATTTGAAGATTTTTAATGGTTTACAAGTTTGGTAGGTTTGACAAAATAATTTGATATATAGGATTAAATACATAGGAATCACCTATATGAGAGGGAAGTAGAAGTCGCTTCAAGGAGAAGATAGTAAAGGACTTTCTCTAAGCTCTCATGAAACCAGGTCATCTTCATGGTTGAAAAGAACAAAATCGCAAGAACCATAAATGGTAAAAGGCTGATTGTATGACTTTTGTTGTCTAGGTGTATGTTAAATATCAAGGGTTCAAAGATATCATATCTACTGATTGACCAAGTACATCCGATGCAAGTTCACTACAAAAAGTTTAAAAGAAAACCTACTTATCCAAATGCAATTAGTCTTTGCTTATATACCACATACTTGTCCATAAATTTTTTGATAAAATAGTCATTCCCCATTCATGTGAGAGATTGTTGGGTTCTGAGTGATGAAAGTGAATAGAAAATAGAGGAAATAAAAATGTGAGTTCACTTTAAGAAATGAGTGTTCTCCTTTTAAGAAATGAGTGTTATCCCACATTGGTAGAAGAAAGGAACTTTTTTATGTTTAAATTAAGAAACATTCTTTAATATGGATAGTGATGCAAGTAATGAGATTAAATAAGTGCGAGTTAAGACCAAAAGAGAGATTGAGTTTTAGCTACTTGAAAGTAACAAAAAATAACAATGTGAGTAAAAGTGTCTAAAACAATAAAACGGACCAGGTTCGAGGCAATTTGAACAAGCCTATGAAGATATACAATTTTTTTGGTCAAGCTAACTGTCTTCGTTGTTGATTCACGGGGTTAATAACGTGATTATGGTCTTTCGAGTCTTCAATCATCTATCTAAACTAGCCCCATAATTACATCATTGAGTGAGGATGTAAGAACTAATTCAAACGCATTTGTATGTCATCCTGTATTTGAACCAAATGAGAAAAATTAGGTATATTACTATCCTAACCGTGAATCCTATCTTTAGTTCATCAAAAAGACAAGAATCCACTCCATATGTTCCATGTTCTAATCTGGTGTTCCTTCTTTCATGTAACGACCAAAAAAAAATTTGATGAAATATGTGAAATTTGTGATTTTATGTGATTTGAACGTTTTACCCCTCCCCGTAATTGCATTATGGTATTTCTGGGGTGTGGTAGTGGTTGACATGATTTTTGATTCATTTTGGTATCATTTATGAAATATTGTGATTTTTGATGGCTTCGAGAGCCTTATTTTGGACTTATGTGGTTATATTTTGATCCCTGTGATGGATGATCAAACGGACTACGCCATCAGCTCCAAAATATCGATTTTAGGCTTGGTAGACCTTTGGTTCGGGTCCTGGTTCACCTGAGCTCATTTCGACCCATTGGTCGGAAAGTTGAAAAATTAGAAAGTTGGGTGTGGGACCCACTTTTGGTTGAAACGACCTCGTATGAAAAATCCAACTTCGCCAACAGATTCGTAATGTTGATTTTAGTGTTAGCATGTTTGGTATGATTTTACGGCTTTTAAATCTCATTTTGACCCTCGGTTTGGAAAATTGTGATTTGGGTCTCGGGGGTAAATTTTGTGAAAATGATTTTTTTTGAAAAATATGGTATCGCCATCGCATCCGGAATGTCAAATTTAGTGTGGTTGCATAGTTCGTTTGTATAAATCGGGCTCCGAACGAATCCCGAGCACCCCGTCGAAGTCTATTTCGCGTTAGAATAAAAACTGCTCAGTTATGCAGAAAAATCTGCAATATATATACCAGCTAGCAGCTTTTTCACATTTTTGGCTCATTTTGCTCATTTTTCATCTTGTCTCTTGAGAGTTAAATCCTAAATAATTTTGGAGCTTAAAAGTGAAGTTTGTGAGAGCTTGGGAAGTTAGATTAACACCTATTTCTTGATTTTAATTACGGATTTAAGGTAAGAATTCACTCTTTTCTTAGAAATTTCTTGATAAATTTCTCAAAACCCCAAAAATCTTAGGGCATGATTTTAAACCCAAATTTTATCCCCTTTCACTTGAATAATATTTTTATTTTATAATTACTAGTTTTTCATCAATTTAACTTTCAAAACAACTTCGATTCTTGATTTTAACCCGAATTTCAAAATTTTACCCGATAAAGCTAAAAAATGGGCATTTCTTCGATTTGAACCTCGTTTTTCACTCGATTTAACTTGGGTTTTCAGCTGTAGGTTCCTAAAAATATGGGGAACATATTTTTGAAGTAAAGTTCCAGTTTTGCCTTTCTTTTTCGAAAATCTATTTTGGGGGTCCATTTTAACCCCGAATCAAAAGTAGTCAATATGGGTGTTGTTGGTTTTGTTTTGACGCGTAGATTTCATATTTGATTCTTTTAGTAGAGTTTGAGATTGTTTGTAAAAAGTAAGGTCGCGGGTTCAAGTATAGTGGACCAATTTCGGCTTTCGAGGTAGGTTATGACTTAACTCTTCAGATTGGGCTGGGTAGTAAATGATGGTATAAAATGCATTTTAAGGGTGAGAACTAATCATGAAAAATGGCTATCTACGTGTTGTGCCCCTGTGGGGGCCTATATGTGATGTAATTGTCAAAATTGAAATATTATGTGATATGTTTGACCGTGTGGAGTCCTATGTGACATTGATAGCCTTAAATACATGTGAGTAATTGTATTGTATTGTTTAATATGGTACCATGGGTGTATTGTGATTATATTTATACTTTACTGGCATATGAGACATGTGGAAATTCATGGATGAAATAAAAATAACGAGTGAATATTGACTCATGTAGTTGTGAAAATGTATCATTGTGGTTGGTTTTGGATATATATCATGTGGTTGGTTGTGGAAATACTTTTTGTGATTAGTTGTGAGCATTACATCTTTATATCATACTCATTCATGAAACATTGGTACCACCGTGGCAACATTTGAGAAACGCTGGCAACACCTTTTTTAAAATATTGTAACACCATATAAAACCCTTTTTGAGGGATGCGCCGGAAAGGATATATGAGATATGTGGATTGTATATGGGTTGACGAACCCCCGTGGGTCCTACGTCGGAAAGCTTTGGCTCCGTAGGTGCATACAGGAATTGTGCGATGATCCCGAAGGTTGTGCGAAAACCTTGTGCATCATCATCATCATCATCATCATTATCATATACATTGCACTTACTTTATTGTGTTTATGTTGTGTTGTATTGCCTTATTGACTTGTTATCTATGTATTTGTCTTACCTTTCTTTACTTTTATTTGATGATCTTGTATCTACATGTTCTCTCTTGCTTTATTTTATATGTGACATAATCTATAATTGTGTTCTATATCTTGATGTGTTTTTGCAATATATGTGAGATATATTCAAACTATTAGTGCAAGCGGTGTGGGCTACCGTTGTGGGATATTTTCTGACTGCAGATGACGTGCTCTTAGTGTATATTTTGTATGCCTTATTTACTACTTTGCTTAGTCGGTCTGTGATACCTACTGAGTACAAGTAGATCGTACTCATGCCTACTGCGCCCTTTCGGTGCAGGTCCTAGCTCGAGTGCACCTCAGTTTAGTTGATTCGGGCGGTTGTTAGAGCTTCCAAGGTAGCGGTTGGACATTCATGCATCCGAAGTTCACCTTTATCTTTCTATACTAGTTATGTCTTTATTAGTCTTCGGAGAGGTAGGTGTTCTACAAAAGGTGCTAGAGGTAGAGATGGTAGAGCCCGTGTTGGTAGTTATGGGGCCACTCAGCCAGATGGTAGTCATGGATAGTGCTACGCTATATCAGTCAAATCTGAGGCGGATGCTTCAGATGCTGTGATCGCAGATATCATTTTGTTTGTTTCAGACCTGCATGTTATTATTTGATTCTCCATCGACTTTCTTCTATGCGTCTATATATTTTTCTTCGAGTTTTGATTCTGTTAGGGAGCCTCTTGGCATGCCTATTTGTGTATCTACCTAGGTAAGTGATTCTTTAGTGGTGGATCGGGTGTACCGATCTTGTATTGTGACTTTTGCCGGACGTGAAACTTTGGTAGACTTTCTTGTGTTAGATATGGTCGATTTTGATGTTATTTTGGATATGGATTGTTTGGCTTCTTATTATGTTGTCTTAGATTTTTTTGCTAGGACTGTGACTTTAGCTTTAGTTGGTGTGACAAGGATAGCTTGGAAAGGGTACACTTAATTCGGGTCCTAAGAGGGTTATATCTTATGTTCAGGCTCATAAATTGGTTGAGAAGGGATGTTTATCTTACTTGGCCTATATTCATGACACAAGTGTTGTTTTGCTTCCTTTCTTGGATTCTATCCGCGTTGCCCGTGAGGTTATGGAGGTGTTCCCTACTGACTTTTCTAGTATGCCTTCGAATTAAGATATTGATTTTATTATTGATGCTGAGTCGGGCACCGAACCCATTTCTATTCCTCCTTATAGGATGGCCCCAATAGAGTTGAAAGGAGATGAAGGATCAGTTATAGGAGTTGTCGGATAAGAGATTTATTCGACCTAGTATTTTACCTTGGGGTGCGTCTGTCTTGTATGTAAAGAGAAATGATAGGTCTATGCAGATATGTATTGATTATCGGCAGTTGAACAAGGTGATGGTTAAGAATAAGTATCCTCTTCCTCGCATTGATGATTTGTTTGATCAGCTTCAGGGCGCTTGGTGTTTTCAAAGATTAAATTCTGGTTAGGTTATCATCCAGTTGAGGATTAGAGCTTTGGATATTTTGAAAATAGCTTTTCGAACTCGATATGGTCATTATAAGTTATTGGTAATATCTTTTGGGTTGACCAATTCCCCTGCCTCGTTCATGGAGTTGATGAATAAGTGTTTCGACCATATATTGGCTCCTTTATTATGGTATTTATAGATGATATCTTGGTTTATTCCAAGAGTGAGGTTGAGCAAGAGGAGCATTTATGGATTGTGCTTTAGAGATTTAAGGATTAGAAGTTGTATGCTAAGTCTCTAAGTGTGAGTTTTGGTTAGTGTCTATTTTCTTTCTTGGATCATGTGGTGACTAAGGAAGGTATTATGGTTGATCCAGCTAAGGTTGCAGCGGTTTGTGATTTGGGATAAATCTACTTCGCCCATCAAGATTTGGAGTTTTATTGGCTTGGCTAAGTATTATCGATCTTTTGTTGAGGATTTTTCATCCATTGCAGCTCTATTGACCAAGTTGACCCAGAAGAAGATTTTTTTCAGTGGTCCGAAGCTTGTGAGGTGAGCTTCCAGAAGCTCAAGGGCTGGTTGACTTTAGCTCCTATATTTGCTTAGCCTAAGGAGGGCGTGGGCTTTACTGTCTTTTGTGATACTTTAGGTATTGGGTTAGGTGCTGTGTTGATGCAGGACGGTAAGGTAATTGCTTATGTATCTCGTCAATTGAATCCTCATGAGAGGAATTATCTTACCCATGATTTGGAGTTGTGTGCAGTTGTGTTTGCCTTGAAGTTTTGGAGGCACTACTTGTATGGATTCCATTGTGAGATCTTCTCGGATCATCATAGCCTTTTGTACTTCTTTATTAGCGAGATCTTCCTAGGAGGCAGCGTCGTTGGCTTGAGTTGCTTAAGGATTATGACTTGACTATTCTCTACCATTAGGGAAAGGCTAATGTGGTTATGGATACCTTGAGCTAGAAGTCGGCTAGCATAGGTATCTTGGTGCATCTTTTGACTCAGGATAGGTCGTTGGCCTTGGAGGTTCAGTCTTTAGCTAATCCGATGGTCACGCTTGATATTTTAACATCAGGGCATGTTTTGGCACTTGTGGATGCTAGACCCTCTTTGATGGAGCAGATTCGAGCTCATTAGTTTGACGATGTTGGGTTGAGATTGATTCGAGATAGGATGTTGAGTGGAGAGTCTAAGGAAGCCTCACCCAATTTAGATGAAGTTTTGAGGATTGAGGGATGAGTTGGTATGCCGAGAGTGGTGATCGAATTAGGTTGATCTTGGAGGAGGCCCATTGTTCCAGATATTCCATCTATCCAGGTGTGACTAAGATGTATCGTGTTTTGAGACAACACTATTGGTGGGGTGGTATAAGGCTAGATATAGCAGATTTTATGTCTCGTTGCCTATGTTGTCAGCAGGTGAAGGCCGAGCATATGAGATTTGGTGGTTTACTTCAGAGGTTACCCATTCCTAAGTGGAAGTAGGAACGCATTACTATGGACTTTGTGACTGGTTTGCCGCATACATCTCATGGTTCTGACAGTGTTTGGGTCATCGTGGGTCGATCAACTAAGTCAGCTCATTTTATTCTGGTTCAGGTCTTATTTAGTGCAGAGAGGTTGGGCCATATCTATATTTGTGAGATTGTACGTCTGCATAGTGTGCCGGTGTCTATTATTTCAGATATAGGTCCTGTGTTCACATCTTACTTTTAGTAGACTTTTCAGGATGATTTAGGTACTCGAGTGGATCTTAGTTCAACGTTTCACCCAGACTGATGGCCAGTCAGAATGGACTATCCAAGTTTTGGAGTATGCTCCGCACGTGCGTGATAGATTTTAGTGGCCAGTGGGAGCAGCATTTGGCTTTAGCATAGTTTGCACATAGTAATAGCTACCATTCCAGTATTGATATGGCTCTTTTTGAGGCGTTGTACGGTAGGCATTGTCGCTCTCCAGTAGGTTGGTTCAATGTTTCAGAGGTGAGACCTCGAGGTACGGACTTGCTTCGTGAGTCTTTTGATAGGGTCCAGTTCATTCAGGATAGACTTAGAGCGGCCCAAAGTAGGCAGAAATGTTATGCTGATCGTAGATTTTGTGTCTTGAGTTTTGGTGTTGGTGATCGTGTTTTTCTTCGAGTTTCACCCATGAAGGGTGTGATGAGGTTTGGGAAGAGGGGCAAGCTTAGCCCCAGGTATATTGATCTGGTTGAGATTCTTCGGACTATTGGTGATGTAGTTTATGAGTTGGCTTTGCCCCTTAATCTATCTGTTGTTTATTCAGTTTTTATGTTTTTATGCTTCGTTGCTATATTCTTGACAAGTCTTATGTTATTTGTTGGGATTCAGTTCAGTTAGATGAGCGGTTGTCCTTTGTTGAGGAGCCAGTTTCCATTTTGGCTAGGGATGTTAGACAGTTGTGCTCTAAAGTGATCCTTGTGGTTTAGGTACAATGGCAACTTGACCTGTAGATATGACTACTTGGGAGATTGAGTCTGATATGCGTAGTTCCTATCCCCAGCTTTTCATTGATTCAGGTATTTCCTAGCCTTAGTTCGAGGACGAACTAGATTTTTAGTGGTGGATGATGTAATGAACAAATTTTTTTTTGATGAAATATGTGAAATTTGTGATTTCGTGTGATTTGAATGTTTTACCCCTCCCCGTTGTTGCATTATGGTATTGCTGGGTGTGGGAGTCGTTGACATGATTTTTGATGCATTTTGGTATCATTTATGTAATATTGTGATTTTTGATGGCTTCGAGAGCCTTATTTTCGACTTATGTGGTTATATTTTGATCTGTGCCACGGATGACCGAACGGACTGCGCTAGCACCTCCGAAATATCGATTTTAGTCTAGGTAGACCTTTGGTTCAGGTCCTGGTTCACCTGAGCTCATTTCGACCTGTTGGTCAGAAAGTTGAAAAATTGGAAAGTTGGGTGTGGGACCCACTTTTGGTTGAAACGACCTCATATGAAAAATAATACTTCGCCAACAGATCCGTAATGTCGATTTTAGTTTGTTAGCATGTTTGGTATGATTTTATGGCTTTTAAATCTCATTTTGACCCTCGATTTGGAAAATTGTGATTTCGAATCTCGGGGGTCAATTTTGTTAAAACGAATTTTTCTGGAAAATATGGTATTGCCATAGCATCCGGAACGTTGAATTTAGAATGGTTGCATATTTCATTTGCATAAATCGGACTCCAAACGAATCCCGAGCACCCCGTCGAAGTTCATTTTGAGTTAGAATAAAAACTGCTCAGTTATGCAGAAAAATTTGCAATATATATAGCAGCTTTTTCACATTTTTAGCCCATTTTGCACATTTTTCATCTTTTCTCTTGAGAGTTAAACCCTAAATATTTTGGGAGCTTAAAAGTAAAGTTTGTGAGAGCTTGAGAAGCTAGATTAACACCTATTTCTTGATTTTAATTACGGATTTAATGTAAGAATTCACCCTTTTCTTAGAAATTTCTTGATAAATTTCTCAAAACCCCAAAAATCTTAGGGCATGATTTTAAACCCAAATTTCATCCCCTTTCACTTGAATAATATTTTTATCTTATAATTACTAGTTTTTAATCAATTTAACCTTCAAAACAACTTTGATTCTTGATTTTAACCCGAATTTCAAGGATTTTACCCGGTAAATCTCAAACATGGTTCTTCTTCGATTTGAACCCCGTTTTTCACTCGATTTAACTTGGATTTTCAGATGTAGGTTCCTAAAAATATGGAAAACATATTTTGAAGTAAAGTTCTAATTTTGCCCTTCTTTTTCGAAAACCTATTTTGGGGGTCCGTTTTGACCCCGAACCAAAAGTAGTCAATGTAGGAGTGTCGTTGGTTTTGTTTTGTCGCGTAAATTTTATATTTGATGTTTTTAGTAGAGTTCAGGATTATTCGTGAAAAGTAAGATCGCGGGTTCAAGTATAGCGGACAGGTTTTGGCATTCGAGGTAGGTTCTAGCTAACTCTTTAGACTGGATTGGGTAGTAAATGATGGTACAAAATGCATGTTAAGGGTGGGAACTAATCATGAAAAATGTCTATCTACGTGTTGTGCCCGTGTGGGGGCCTATATGTGATGTAATTGTCGAAATTGAAATATTATGTGATATGTTTGACCGTGTGGGGTCCTATGTGACATTGATAACCTTGAATACATGTGAGTAATTGTATTGTATTGTTTAATGTGGTACCATGGGTGTATTGTGATTATATTCATACTTTACTGGCATATGAGACGTGAAAATTCATGGATGAAATGAAAATAACGAGTTAATATTGACTCATGTGGTTGTGGAAATGTATCATTGTGGTTTGTTGTGGAAATATATCATATGGTTGGTTGTGGAAATACTTATTGTGATTGGTTGTGAGCATTACATCTTCATATCATACTCATTCATGAAACATTGGTACTACCGTGGCAACATCTGAGAAACACTGGCAACATCTTTTTAAAAATATTGTAACACCTTATAAAACCCTTTTCGAGGGATGTGCCAGAAAAAAGATATGAGATATGTGGATTGTATATGGGTTGACGAACACCCCATGGGTCCTACGTCGGGAAACTTTGGCTCCGTCGGTGTATACGGGGATTGTGCGACAATCCCGGGGGTTGTGCAACAACCTCGTGCATCATCATCATCATCATCATATACATTGCACTTACTTTATTGTGTTTATGTTGTGTTGTATTGCCTTATTGACTTGTCATCTATGTATTTGTGTTATCTTTTTTTACTTGTATTTGATGATCTTGTATCTACATATTCTCTCTTGCTCTATTTTATATGTGACATAATCTATACTTGTGTTCTATATCTTGATGTGTTTTTGCAATATATGTGAGATATATTAGAACTATTAGTGCAAGCGGTGTGGGCTACCGATGTGGGACATTTTTTGATTGCAGGTGACGTACCCTTAGTGTATATTTTGTATGCCTTATTTACTACTTTGCTTAGTCGGTCTGTGATACCTACTGAGTACAAGTAGATCGTACTCATGCCTACTGCGCCCTTTCGGTGCAGGTCCTAGCTCGAGTGCACCTCAGTTTAGTTGATTCGGGCGGTTGTTAGAGCTTCCAAGGTAGCGGTTGGACATTCATGCATCTGAAGTTCACCTTTATCTTTCTATACTAGTTATGTCTTTATTAGTCTTCGGAGACAATTATTATTCCTTTATGGTTATTTTTCTGATGTATTTGACTCTTGGATTGTATTAGTAGTTCTTACACTATTGACACCTAGTTTTGGGCATGATTGGTGTTTTGAATAAGTTCTTTCCGCATTGTTATGATTGTTTATATGGTTCGGCTTCATTCTAGAAGTCTTACCTTGGGTATTTCTGTCTTTTTCTCTATTCGTATTAGTTTGGGTGATAGGCTTACTTGTCAAGGTACACCGCGACAAGTGCCATCATGACTCTCGTTTTTGGGTCATGACATTTTGAGCTCATAACAAAAATATAGATGTATTCTAAATATCGTGAATCAATATAATAGTAATAACAAGAACATATGAACAACTAAATATGATAATCAACTTTAAACCAGCTCAATAAATACTAAGTAATTAAGTTCGTAGCCTCAACCTTAGAAAAAAGGTTTTATCCGCTCATAGTCATACAAAGAATCATTATATTAGAATTCATACATAAAAACTACAAGAAAACTAAAGGAAAGACCAAAAATCCTATTTGGAGCCTTCTTCTTGTGTTTTCTCTCTCCCAAGTCATTCCCCTGTGAATATAATAGAGCTAAGTATTCTATTTATAGTGTAGGATAAGTTTTGTCAAAAAAACCAAGGTCGTGGTACACCCTTATAGCGTGGCCTAGCTATCGTGGCACACCCTTCTCACATGGCCTAACTAACTTAGCACACTCTTATCACGCATCCACACTATTTCTGCAATTCACTTTGTGGCCAGCTCCATGCCATGCTAATAAAATGAAGCTTACCTTTCATGTTATAGAGACGTGTTTCAAACTTAAATTTTCCTTTGTAGTGCACTCCTTCCATTTGTCTTTAAGTCCCACGCTTTGTAGATGCCTTTACAACTCCACTTAAGCTTGTTTTGCTTCCCGACATTACTCCTAATTCCTTCCTTCATTCATAAGCTTGGTATTGACATCCATATCAAGCTAAATCCTTGCAAATATCTAGACCTAAAATACTAATCATATCCATTAGTTAACGAACAAAAAGTAGGCTCAATCAAATGAACAAATATGCAATATATCTTACAAAATAGATGAATGTACGGGCAATAATTAGCACTTGGATGTATAAATACGCCCAAGATCACTAAGGAGAAGACAAACCTCGCGCTGTCGTCGTCACTCACTCACTTAGCTTCGTCTTTGGATTCTCAATTATATTTTCAGACAACATTTATTTAAAACTTAAGAATTAGTGATATTTTAATCTAAAATATGATAAGAAAATTTTCTCTATTTGTAGATGCACCCGAGTATGTATGGATGCATATCACAATGCACCTAGAAGGGATGCGTCCCTTTGAGGTACTGTTTGAAAACTGTAAAGGGAACCTGTAAACATAGATAAGGTCCGCATGTGAGGCTGAAGTTTCTGGTTTGTGCCAAAAGGCAACCTGCATACACATATGGGTCAACTGGGGGTGCAGATGGACCTGATGTTTTGAAATAATGCGATTTATCATAAACCATTATTTTCTTTTACAGGCATCACCTTTTCTCTATAAATGCCTAAATTTTTTCCTCAGGTAAAGGCTTGAAATTTTGAAGTAAAAACACTTTCTTTTTCTTAAAAAACTTAAATGTGATTTACAATCGTTAAGTGAGTTCATAGTTCAGCAAATTTGAGATACTATTATTTGTTGAAGTAAATTATTTTATTCAGGGAGGATATATTCCATTAATATTAAGTACTTGAGAGGAATAAAATTCTTAAGGAACACCATCAATTAAATGGACTTGATTCTTTCTTTCTTCATCTTTTTAAACTTTGGTTTTACTATTTTTCAGAAAATAGTTTGAACTTCTTTGTCGTTCTTGAATTTGGTGTTGAAGTTCATTGTTATAAATACTGATTTTTTACCTGAAAAACAATAGATAGTAAAGAGGGTAATATGAAAATTGAGCTCAGTCAAGTACACAGATGAGATTTTGTTCTATACTATTCTACACTAATGATAATAAATTGTCAGGATTGGAAGCTAAAAATCACTTGTTAAAAATTCTACTGTAATAATTTGAAGGGGAAAGGAAAAACTTAAAAGATTTTTTAATGATGTGAATTACAAATACTCATATGACAGTTAAATTGAAAAAGAAGCCAAGAGAGACCACACGTGATAATCTTAACGATGACAAGAACGGAAGTAACAAAATAAAAGGAGACCATTATACGTTATATAAATTTTTTGTGTCATATGCTATGCTTTTAGCATCTGTATGTATGAAACTAATGACTAGGAACAATCAAGATCTTATGATTTGGCTGTAATCAAGTACTGGGTACATCAACTTTCACCTATTTTATGTATGCTATTCACCTCAGAACTCATATATTTAATTTGTTCTTGTGATAGAAACATATTGCTTTGGTTCCTTTAAATTTACAAACCTGATGATGTGAAAAAAATGAGATAATGAAGAATATGACAAAGTAGGAGCATTAAGTAGGCACATATGTCCGTTAATCCATGTTAGAATACAACCCATCATCGCCTTATGCTTAAACCCTCTGTATTTCTAAAGCTCGTTTATTAAAACCCGAGCACAACTGTTGAAGAGAAAATAACGTGAAAAATCAAGCACAATCAATTACACAATATGATATTCTATTTCAATATTAAGAACAAGAATAGCAATGTAAAGAACAAGACAAGAGGAATAATAAGAACAAAGTAACAAGAGAGCAATATAATATAAGTTTCTTATTTCTTTCAAGTGTGTAGAACATCTTCTCAAGATCTCTATTTATAGTATTACATAGGGGATTTCAAAAGGTGTCATAAACATGACATTAACTCATAAAAAAATGGAGAAAATATGGGGGAATAGATGATCAATAAGGAGGTAGTGCAGGTGTGAGAGTTACTACAATTAAAGAGGAATTACACCAGAAGTTATGGACATCCACATTATTATAATCATTTATAACACTCCTTCTTGGATATCCATTGGTAGACAATGTGCCTCATTAAAATCTACTAAAAAAATTCGTGGAAAAAAATTCTAGTGAAGGAAAAAGAGTACACATATATTCTTATATGCATTATTTGCTGCCTCATTAAAAACCTTGTCAGGAAAACCCATTGGGACAAAATCTTGGCTAAGGGAAAAAGAGCGCAATGCATACTTTACTCCCCTTGATGCAAACATTATTTAATTTCTCGAAGATGGTGAATCCCAATCTTGAATACCAGTTTCTCAAATGTGGAAGTTGGTAATGCCTTACAAGTCTGATAAATTATCGACCGAACGAATTTATTGAACATTTATTTCACCTTTCTTCTTAAGATCATGAGTGGAATTTTTTTTGGTGAAATATGTTTTGTTTTGTCTCCTTTAATGTAACCTCTCTTCAACTAATCTATATATGCAGCATTATCTTCATACAATATAGTTGGAATATCCTTATTCAGAGGAAATCTACACATTTTTAGAATAAGTTGTGTCATTAATCTCAACCAAACACTCTTGACTCGCTTCATGAATGTCAATGATTTATTCATGATTTGAAGAAGTTGTAGCTAATGTTTGCTTCATTGAACACCATGATATATATGTTCCACCATATGTAAATAAATAAGTCATCTGAGACAGAGGTTTATGTAGATCAGACAAGTATCCTGCATCTGCATAACCAATCATTTCTGACATGGATTCATTAGAATAAAATAATCCCCAAGTCAATGGTTCCCCAAAGATATCTGAATATATGATTGACACTATTTCAATGTCTTTTTGTTGGGGAAAAGCTTAATCTTGCCAATAAACTTATCGTAAAACAAATATCTGGTCGGGTATTATTGACAAGATACATTAGTGCCCCTATTGCACTAAGATATGGAGTTTTATCACCAAGAAGCTTTTCTTCATTTTCTTGAGGTCGAAATGGATCTTGTTTACATCAAGCGACCTCACAACCATTGGGGTACTCAATGGATGTGATTTATCCATGTAAAATCGCTTTAATATTTTTTTAGTATATGTTGATTGATGGACAAAAATTTTATTTGTCAAATGCTCAATCTGTAGGCCGAGATAAAATTTTGTCTTTCCAGATCTTCCATTTCAAATTCTTTCTTCAAACATTCAACAACTTTTGAAAATTCTTTAGGAGTGCCAATGATATTCAAGTCATCAACGTACACAATTATTATAGCAAATTCAGATCCAAACCTTCTTATAAAAATACAAGGGCAAATAAGGTTATTTTTGTATTCCCTTTTAACAAATATTTACTAAGACGATTGTACCACATTCTCCCTAATTATTTCAATCCATATAAGGATTTCTGAAACTTTATTGAGGAAGTTTTTTGTGAACTTTTATATGCTTTAGGTGCTTTGAAGGCTTCAAGAATATTCATAGAAATGTTATTGTCTAATGAGCCATACAAATAGGTCGTGACAATATTCATTAGGCATATAATAAACTTGTCATGAACTGCTAGATTTATTATATATCTGAAGTTGATTTCATCCACCATAGGAGAATATGTCTTCGCATAGTCAATTTTAGCCCTTTATGAAAAATCATGTCTCACAAGTTGTGCTTTATATCTTACGAATTCACCTTTTTCATTTTGTTTTTGCACAAAAACCCATTTGTACTCCACTGGCTTGACACCTTTAGGTGTTCGGACTATTGGTTCAAAAACTTTAGGTTTTTCAAGTGAGGTCAATTTTATTTGAATTGCATCCTTCCATTTTGGCCAGTCATTTTTCTGTCTACATTTATTGACAGATTTTGATTCCAAATCCTCATCTTGTTGCATTATTTTAGTAGTAACATTATAAGCAAAAATATTGTCAACCACAATATTATTTCAATTCCACCTATTTCTTATAGAGACATAACTTATTGAGATTTTTTCATTCTTATTAGTTTCAGGTATTTTAACCTCCTAAGTGGTCTTATCATTTGTTAGATCTCGAGGCTCTTTTTGAGCAATTGCCATTATATCGTAATCATTTATTTTTTTTCTTTTTGAGAATTTTTATCCGTGGAATCAATTGATCTACCACGTTTCAAAAGTGACCAAGACTCATTTGTATTAACCACTTGTCCTATCAGAACATCAACTTGAACTGGAGCATTTGCAGCTAGAATATAAGATTTAGTAACCCTCGGAAGGTTAGTAAATGCATCTGGCAGTGGATTTGAAATATTTTGCAAGTAAATTATCTTTTGAACCTCTTGCTTACATTGATTTATTCGAGGATCTAAATGAGATAGTGATAATGCATTCCAATCTATCTTATGTTTTAGCTAATTATGTTCTCCCCTAATGTTAGGTATATTGATTCGTCAAAATGACAATCAACAAATCTTGCCGTAACTAAATCTCCTATCATAGGTTCCAAATATTTTATAATAGAAGGAGATTCATACCCAATATATATCCCCAACCTTCTTTGGGGTCCCGTCTTTATGCGTTATAGTGGAGAAATTGAAATATATATCGTACACCTAAAAATTCTAAGATGGAAAATGTTTGGTTCTTGACCAAAAGTCAACTGTAATGGGGAGAATTTATGATAATTGGTTGGCCTTATGCGCACAAGTTCTGCTGTATGCAAAATAATATGCCCCCACATTGAAATAGGAAGTTTTGTCCTTATTGACATTGATCTAGCTATCAATTGAAGGCTTTGATCAATGATTCTACTAGACCATTTTGAGTGTGAATATGAACAACCAGATATTCAACTTTTATTCTAGTGGACATACAATAATCAGTAAAAGGGTGTGATGTAAATTCACCAGCATTATCAAGACGAATAGTCTTTATTGTATAATCTAAAAATTGTGCTCTGAACCTTATTATTTTAGCCAATAATCTCGCAAAAGCCATATTGTAAGTTGATAATAAGCACACATGTGATCATCTTGTAGATGCATCTATCAAGACCATATAATATTTGAAAGGTCCTCATGAAAGGCGAATTGGTCTACATATATTACCTTATATACATTTCAGAAAATTCAATCCCAACCTTAGCTACCGATGGTTTAATAATCAACTTTTCTTGAGAACAAGCAACACAAGAGAATTTCTTTAATTGAAGAATATTTTGATTCTTCAAAGTATGCTCATGTGAATTCTCAATAATTCTGCGCATTATATTAAAATCAGGATGGTCCAACAGGCCAAGCCAAATAATAAAATCATTAAAATCTGTAAATATTTTGTTTACTATGGCATGTGATTCAACCACACAAATACTTGTATGATACAATGCAGAAGAAAGTACAGGTAATTTTTCATGTACAAATTTTCCCCATCTTTTATTGTAGTAATATAAAGGTATTCAACCTTTTCTTCATTTGCAGTCTCAATATGATAGCTGTTTTAGCGAATAACCTTGAAACTTAATAAGTTTATTTGAGACTTGCTGCATAATGCATTATCAATGGCCAATATTGTTCCCCCAGGTAGTAATAATGCTGCTTTTCTAGAGCCTTCAATTAATTTTGTACTACCAAATATTGTATTAACATAGGCTCTTTTCATAATCAAATTAAAAAAATATTTCTTTTCTCTTAATATAGTGTGAGTTGTAGCACTATCAAAAAGGCACATATCTCAATTACCCATCTTTGATCAAATTGAAGATTAGAAAATTTTTATTATCTGACGGATTGAAAACTTGAAAAAGAATAGACTCATGTGATAATGTGTTTCAATATTAAGAACAAGAATAGCAATTTAAAGAACAAGACAAGAGAAATAATAAGAACAAATTAACAAGAGAGCAATATAATATATGTTTCTTATTTCTTTCAAGTGTGTAGAACATCTTCCTCAAGACCTGTATTAACAGTATTACATAGGGGGATTTCAAGAGGTGTCATAAACATGATATTAACTCATAAGAAAGTGGAGAAGAATATGAGGGAATGAATGATCAATGAGGAGATAGTAAAGGTGTGAGAGTTACTACACTAGGAAGAATTACACCACGAAGTTATTGACATCCACATTATTATAATCATTTACAACAGATTCTATTTTTTGCACAGGTGATACTAATAAGTTGTCCAAATTGGAGCATATATTTGGTAAATTGGAACTTCTTCATCTTTGTGCAATAGAGCAGGACAAACCTTTTGAAATGTGATGTTATAAACCACTTTACTTGTTCATACTCTTAATCTAACAATTTTTAATGTGATGTTGGCATTTTTTAATCATCTAAAAATTAATTTCAATATCCTTTTATATCCATCCATTTTATGAAGTCTTAACAGTTATATTAATATTCAAATCATCACTAAACTTGTTATCTTTGAAATATTTGTGTGCTGATTTCATTCCACATGCTGCTTTGAGTTAAGATATTTTACCGAAGGAGGTAATATTAATT
Source organism: Capsicum annuum (assembly GCF_002878395.1). NCBI lineage: Eukaryota > Viridiplantae > Streptophyta > Magnoliopsida > Solanales > Solanaceae > Capsicum > Capsicum annuum. The sequence continues at coordinate 35,015,486 of NC_061111.1, read as the reverse complement.
TGCATATTTGATTTCAATGTTTGTATTTTCAATCTCCAAAATATTGAGATTCTCATTTCCTCAATGTGCATGAAGTTGCTAAGTTCTAACTAACATATAAAGTAAGAGCTTTCCAATTATTTCTTAAAAGTTTCTCTTTATTATAACGCTAAGTTGCTAAAAAATATATAAAATAGTATCAAACAAAATTAATTATTTAAATATTACTCCCTCCGTCCCATTTATGTGTCGCCATTTTCTTTTTGATTCATACCAAAAAGAATGTTACCTTTTCATATTTGGTAACTACTTAATGACATTATTCCCATTTTATCATTGTCATTTATTAAGAAAAGACAATTAAAAAGTAAGCACTAAAATAACTTTAGGAGGGGTAATTTTGAAAACTTCACAAAGTCATCACTTATTTCTTAAGCTCCGTTCCCGATCAAATAATGACACATAAAATGAGGCAGAGGTAGTAACATTTTGATTGCTTTATCTTAATGTTCTGCAGATCAGTCGTTCAAGATCTTTGAAACTACTTTTCATATAACTAAGGAACGATCATACAACATTATATCAAATTAATCCCGAGCGGCACTGGCTTGGAAACACAGAAAAGCTTAATTCGTTTTATTTTTAAATTTTGGCCTAAAAGTACATGAGGAAGAAGAGCAAATGAGTGACCCAAAAGTCATGGCTTCTTTTGGCGACGTAGAGGATGCCATCAGTTAATTATCGGATGCACTGCTAGTTCAAATTCCGTCTGTTTTGCCAATAAAAGATGCATTCACACCTTGAATCCTCTCGAGAATATGACACTATCTTTGGGATTTTATTTATAAGTTCAATTTCACTCGTATAAAATAAGGACCGAAAATCTACAAAGATCCTTATGAACCCATAGTATCCACAGTGTGCAATGAGAATCATACCAGGAGTACAACTCTAAAACTTCCAAACTTCGTATCCTTTGTTGAAAATGTATTAATCATTTTATTACTTCCAAAATTAAAAAAATTGAACTAGACGACAGAGAAATATTTTCATATAAATCTCGAATTAGATAATGGCTTGGTTTTGTTGTTGATAGAAAAGTCAAAGATGTTGTATTCTTGTCCCCTTACAGTCATATGATTGAGTATGGCCTGAATCTTTCTCCACCTATTCGTCATTGATAACATTACATTTGAGGCATTATTGCTTTAATGATGTGGCCGTAGCATGGAAGTATCTAAAGAGCTTAAAGCTGGAGTGTGTAACGTTAAACAATGATCAAATTTTGAACGTACTATGAGGCTGTCCTTCATTGGAAAATATGGAGTTATATGATGTTGGGGGTTTTCGTTATCGACAAATTAGTTATTCAAACTTAAAGAGACTGAATTTGGAATATCATAATTTGCCTAGTCTAGACATTGGCTATGATCCTTCCTTGGAAAATTTTACCCCGTTATCTTCAACATTTGGATATTTCAGGAAATCTTAAAGATCTCAAGTGTAGGCTTATCGATGTGTCCTCCTTGGTTAAGGATAAACTTACTTTCTACATTTTATGTATCAAACATGTAAGACGTGATCATTGTGATATTATTGGTGTTGATGAATACAGTTGTCATATCTATCATCGAGGTTTTTGGATCCTCATCTAAGATTATCTTCAAAAATTGAGTTGTGCAACTGAGCTAACAGTCGAATCTTAGTTCACAGAGATTTCTTTTTAATTCAAAATTCCTTAAATACATTTATTTGTATTTTTTTTGGATTGTTGGTTTGAACTTATCACCGTAAATAATATAGATAAAATATCAAACCTCACTAGTGCGCTGCATAGCTATGTTGTATGCAACTTTTGTAATTCAGCACACTTGGTGTCGGCAAGTTATTAAAACAACCTTACCTTTCTAAAAATCTCAACAATTCTTGATTTTTGGGATAATTTTTTTGGTACAGTTATAGTATGTAAACATTTTACAGTTGAGAACCTTCTTGATGAATTTCACTAAAGCAATTGAACTAATTACATAATTTATTGCACGATTGTGTATTTACGCAATCCTTTTTCATCATTTTGAAATTAGGTACATCTTTTATCATACTGGCAAAAGATCTATCTAGAACGAGTATTTGTTTACGTTGATGTTGCTTAGAGTTTTTAGAGTTTAAACAGTTAGATTTGTCACTACATTATCTCTCTATTGTGAAGTACTTTCTTCTTGTTATTATTGCTCTCTCCATTCTTTACTTGTTTCACTGGGATTACTGCATCCGGTCCCATACATGTTGCAGTTTAAAGGGTTGCCTGTTCTAGAGTTGAAATGCAAATATTTAACGCTAGAATTGAATATGAAAAACTTTGATTTGTATGGAGCAACTGGTCTTTTGGGAGCCTTGCCTCATGTGGAGACTTTAAACATAGAAATGATAGAAAATCATGTAACTTCCCGGAACTTTTTCATGTCTTTTTATATCTATTCATTTAACTAATGTTATAACAACCCCCTCCCTCTCCTTATTACGTTGTTTTATTAGAAGAATGCAAATATATCTTTAATAATCAGTAAGAACTTTTGCCTTTGTCATTGTATGATTACACTTTGATTTGGGTATCTTATTGCTTTCTTTATAAAAAATGAGCTCTAAAAGAAAAGTACTATTGCGCTATAACTCTTTAGTTTTGTTACCTATGCCATGGATCTTTTTGATAGAAACAATCACTATATCATTTTACTCCATTATGATTAGTTGGTTCTAAAAATTGTTCTGTATAGAACACTAATACTGTGAGATAATCAATTTTGTTATTTCCGTTTGTAATTTGGGTACACAGAATCAGTATATGCAGAACAATAACTTCAACTGGAGTTCAAGTATAAACAAGAATACAATGAAGTATATCAAATACCCTCAACACAAGATCAAAATGACCTTTCCAAGAGGTGTATTTTATTCTTTCAGAAATTAAGATGAAACAGAAAATAGCCAAGTCATCCGAATTCACGGAGTTTCCTTAAGGAAATAATTCCCCTCACTGTACCCGAGGTTGTGAAATATTTCCTCCCAGAATAAAATAGCTAAACAGACCAACCGTAGCGGTACCTCAAACAGTTGGAATATCTTCGAACGCACAGAACATTTTGATTGATCACACAGTGTAATTTGGAAGAGAAGAAGTAATTTTGTATTCTGAAATTTTCGTGCCAAAACCTGTGGAAGAAAGCAGGTTTTTATAGCCATAACATGCCTCTTCCAAAAAGAGGCAATGGTTCACTCCAAAGGTTACACCTTTGCTGTAAGTTCATGTCTGTTCATCAAAGATTGTATCTTTTCCTGAACAGTCACCTCATTTCATGAAACAGTGTTCATTTCATTGAAGGATTACATCCTTCTGAAGCATCATTTCGAACCATTGAAACCTTCTGTAGCCTCAGTTCAGAACAATGTATCATTTTTAAAGCACCAGTTCAAAAATAATGCATCAGTTCACTTGAAACAGTGCAACTGTTACTGCATGTATATATAAATGGAGGTCCGAAACACTGTAGAAAATTTTTACTGCATTTTTCCTTGGCATTCTTCGGAATTCAAATAAAGTTTATCCAAAAAGATAGATCTCATCGATCGATCATTTGATAAATCCAAATCCAAATCCAAATTCGAAGCTGAGCCTAGCGAGCGACGACGATGACGATGTGAGACATCTATTATTTCTTGCCTCACTTTCCATGTGGAGTAAGTGTTCTTAATTATAAACACTTTCAAGTTCTCTTCTTCCACCAATGTGGGAGAAAGAGTAAACTTTCTAATTTGGGAGTACACTTTCCATTTTAGTGTCTCCTTCCCCTCCACCATTTTATTCTCCATTTTTCCATTCATACATCTTTCATATACTATGAACCCAACAATCCCCCATATGAATGGGGAATGGCTATTTTTCAAAAATTTTTTATGGACAAGTATGTGATCATCAAGTAAAGACTGATTGCATTTGGATAAGTGGGTTTCCCTTTAACTTTCCGTAGTGAACATGCATCGGATGCACTCGGTCAATCGGTAGATTTGATATCTTTGAACCGTCGAGCTTTAATGTACACCTAGACAATACATGTCACGCAACCATCCTTTTAACATTTATGGTTCTCACGGTTTTGTTCTTTTCAGCCATGAACACGTCCCGATTTCATGAGAGCTTAGAGAATAGGCCTTTACTAACATTCTCCTTGAAGGGGCTTCCACTTCGCCCTTGCGTAGGTGATTTCTAAACGTTCAATCCTGTAGATTAAACTATTTGGTCAAATCTGCCAAATTTAGATAATCATTAAAACACTTTTCACCTTAAGTCTTATTCTAGTTTACTACATATTGTCTACATCATGAGAATGAGTTGGGGGGTGCGGATATATAAGCGATTAACTAACTTATGAAATAGATTTATTATATATCTAATGAATCTATTTTTCTTTGTGCGTGGATATTTCTTAAATTTTGTTTCAATCTCTTTTAATGATTTACTTTTTTTGTAAGATATATTCATTAATTTGTTTGGTTTATTATTTTATCTTGTAGTAATTGCAGAGTTACAAATTTCTGTATAATAATTTATCCTATCTGTACTGTAATGTATATCTAATTCTAGATTTTCAATGTTATTTATTATCTTGTATTGTTCCATATTGGGTTTCCATTAGTATAATTATTTGCTAGTTCTTGGATAATCGTAGCTAGTCCAATAAGTCGTTTATTTGCGTAGAAGTCGGGTATCTCAATTCTGGGTATCTCCGGTTGCTGTGTAATATCTTCTGGTATGATCATATCTCTAGTTAATCCTATTTTTACAACTTGTATAACTGGTTTTATTTCGTCATATAGTATCTCTGCTGGTGCAGTATAACACTTTATGTAAAATAGATTTTCTTTCGTTATCCTTTTGTAGGTGGTGAATATCTTGTGTAATTCTTCCATAACTGTTAATTCTTCTCTGTCTTGGGTATATATGGTGTTTAATAGTCCATAGTCAAAACAAGTTTTTACTAGGCTTGGGTTAGTTTTGGGTAGTGCAATTAGTTTGTTATATCCTTGTAATTTTTGGGTTATATAGTTGGTGTTTGGTTCTTTGATGTTTGTAGCTCTGGGGTTATGGTTTAGAAAAGTTTGTACTCTGTAGATATTTTCTATATATTTCTGGGCTGTGTAGTTGTAAACTTTTTTATCTTGGTTTAGGCTATCTCGGTATGTGGTAACTTGTGGGGGTATAAACAAGTGGTCTTTTTGTGTTTTTGGTGTAAATGGTTTTTCAAATATTTTATTCATATTCATATTCTGGTATCTTGGTCGACTAACTCTTTTGCTTGTACCTGCAGAAGTAGATTGATAAATGTTATGGGTTTTATGGAGTGTCCCAATGTCTCCTTCTAGCTCTGGAACTTTAATGTCTTCCGATCGACATAGCTCTGCACACTGCCGAGTTAGCTGATTTGTAGCTATAGACTTCAGTTTATCTTCATTAGTCTTTAGCTTTTCTATCTCATTACCCATACTGTCCACTTTTATTGAAAGCGTAGTTAGGGTGTTAAGTATTTTTTCTAGAGTATCTTCTTCTATTATTTCAGTCTGTGTAGCTTTGTCTTGATATGTAATCTGCGATAACATTTTTGTTAGTACTGATCACTTTAATTGTAAATGTGAAATTTAATATATTCAAGACTAGTCTCCGAATCTCTTTTGTTGTAACTGAATTTTGTATTATCTTTGTTAACCACCAGCGTACCTGTGTATTATCTATTCGTACAATAAATTTGTTATATACAATATATGACTCAAATGCTAACAAACATTTATATAATGAACATAATTCTTTCCTATTTATTTCCCATTTTATTTCTGTCTCATTGAACGTACCTGAGTAGTATCTACAATGGTGTTCTATTTTTTCTGCTTCATATCGATATTTAAGTACTCCTCCGTAACTATATTCACTAGCATCTGCTTCTACTATATATATAAATTTTCTATTTTCATCTGGAAATTGTAATTTTGATAATTCTTTAGAAAGTAATTTTATTTTTTGAACTTGTTTTTTATCTTCTTCATTATAGTTATATTCTACATCCTTTTTAAATTTTTTCTGTAGTGGTTTTAAAGTTTCTGCTAATTTTGGAATATATTCTCTTACTTGGTTTACTAATCCTAAAAATGATTGTAATTTCTTCTTTGTATCTAATTCTTCTTTCAAATTTATTATTTTTTTGTACTATATGTTGTTGCATTTTTACTCCACTTTTATCTATTTGTATTCCTAAAAATTCTATCTGCTTTTTCATAATTTCAGCTTTCTTTTTGCGTAGACTTATTCCCTATTTTTCTATTATATCTGTAAACTGTTCTAATAATTTTAAATGTTCTTCTTTAGTTTTTGTATATAATAATATATCATCAATGTATACTATACAATTAGATAATTGTTTAAAATAACTATCCATAAAATGTTGATATCTACCTGGTGCATTTTTATATCCAAATGGTAATACGTTCCATTCATAAAATCCTTGTGGTACCGTAAATGCAGTTAATTCTCTAGATTCTTCTTCTAACTTCAGATGGTAAAATCCTGATTTACAATCGAATTTGCTAAAATAATTATATCCTTGTATTTGCCATATTTTTAATATCTTATTTGGTATTGGATAATTATATGTTATAGTTTTTGCATTTAAATTTCTATAGTCTATTACCATCCTACTTTTTCCTCTTTTTTGTTCACTATGTTTATTTACTATAAATGCTGGACTATTATGTTTACTATTACTTTTTTGTATATATTGTTTTTCTAATAATTCATCTATATGCATTTTAAATTCTTTTAAATCGTCAAAATTATATGTTAATGGTTTCTGGATTATTATGCTATTTTTATCTATCAATTCAATTTTTATAGTAGTTTTATGTTTTTTCCATCCTTTTAATGGATCTTCACTATATAATTGTTCTAATTTTTTCTTAATTATTTCTATTTTATTTATTGAAAATATAGTTATTTCTGTTTTATTTATCGAAAATACTACTAGTTTTATTGTATCTTCAGTATTTTTTATATTTTCTAACTTTTGTGTAATTTTTTCACTTCTTTTTATCCAATCAGTTTTCTTTCTTATTTTATTATTAACTCTTTTTGCTCTTACTTTCTGTTTACATGGTGTTGTAAACCACCAGTTTGTTCTAGTTATTATATATGAGTATAATTTATCTAAGAACGACATTCCTAAAAGTATATCTTTTGATGTTAGTTCATAATTATAAATTTCTTCTATTGTTAATATCTTATCCCATACTTGTATTTTTACATTCCTAGCTTTATAAGTAATTAAGCTTCCTTCATTATTAAATCCTTTAACTATTATTGGTCTTTTTAATTTATCCCATTTACTTTCTGGTAAGCAATTATATCTACGTAAATTAGCTTCTGCTCCTATATCTATCATAGGCGTATAATATCTACTGTAATATCCTTCTACTACTATCTTCATTAATACATATATCTTCATTTCATATTAAAGCTCTTCTTCAGAATAACTTTTCTTTGTTATATGTTAAGGTTAATTATGTATGTTCTATATTATATGGTTTTACTTGTTCTAACCATTTTATTCCTAATATTATATCTGCTTTTTGCATTTTTTCCTTTACTTCGAATTCTATTTTTATTTTTCTAACTCCTATTATTATTTCTTTTTCTACTATATTTTTACTATTTATTAAACTTCTTGGTAGATCTGGGCACATATCATTAGCAGATTTTATTTCTTCATTTTTTACTAGATATTTTGCTATATAATTTTCTTCTTGTCCTGTATTCAAAAGTATTAGATATTCTTTTTCATTTATTTTTCCTGTTATGTAATATTGGTTTAAATTACTTATTGAATTTGTTTCATAACTTGTTCTTTTTGATGAGCTTGATGATTCTGGTTTTTCATCAGCTATTCTTTTCGTTGTACTTATTCTATCATTTACTATTTCTAAATTTTCTTCTATATCTATGTCTCTATAGCTATAATCATTATAATCTATTGTTTTTACAATTTGTTCGAATGAGCTTTCTATTCGTATTTTGTTAATCTTATTTTTTTCTGTTATTTTGATGTTTTGTTGTTAATACATATAGATTTTTGCATCTTGCTGTAAATATTTTACTTCCTGGGGTTAATTCTATTCTTGATATTTTTCAATATAATACGAGTGATTTATCTATATTTTTATCTGTTACCGCTACTGAATAATTTGCACTTATTGTAAATTTAAATTTTTGATATATTAGATTTCCTTTTACGGCAGTTATTATGCTTTTTTCTATAGGTTTTATAATTCTATCATCTGCTAAATATAATTCTATTGGTGTATCTATTCCTTCTCTAAAACATGCTTTTATTAATATCTCTGTACCTCCAAGGTGTACATATTTTATTGGATCTCCTTTACTTTTTATATCATTTATCTCTTTATTAATTATTCTTTTTGTTACTAGTGGTATACTAGCTTTGCCTTTTGCATATCTGCAGTCTATTACATGTTCTTTTTGACATACTACATAATATTCGTCCTTTTTCCCAGTAAAAATATTTTTTGTTGTTGGTATTTTAAATATTTTTTCTACACTTAAATCTAATTCTTTTCCTTTTATTTCATCAAATATGTTACTGTCAAATATTATTTTTTGTTCCGTTCCTTCATCATTTAAATATTCTTCCTTTGTTATTATTTTTATATCTTCTTCAGTCATTTGATTCATCTATTTCACTATCTATTTCATTATCTGTTTCGTTTTCTTAAATTTCATATATACTATCCTCACTTTCTAATTCATAATCTATATAATCTATCTGCATATATTCTGTATTATCTATTTTTATTTCTGATATTTGTTTATTTTTTGAATTTTTAGGTAATTTACAATCTCTAGCTAAATGGCCTATCTTTCCACAATTATAACAAGTACATTCTTTTATAGATTTCTTCTTTTTATATGGTCTTTTGTATTTATAATTTTTTACATAATATCTTTTTCTTGGTTTCTTATATTTATATTTTGATTTTTTATATTTCTTATATTTCTTATATCTTTTTCTTTTCTTATAATATCTTTCTTCACATCCAAATTGGGGTGCTATTTTATTTTTGCAACATGCTAAATTTCTTATTAATGTTTTTTCCATTTTTAATTCTTCTCTATATTTCTCACATAAGTTTCTATACCATTGTTGTAAAAATTTTATTCTTGCTCCTAACGTATCTACTATTTTTGCTTCTTCCCAACTTTTTATTATTTTTGAACTAAATGGCTCGGGTAATTTATTAAAATATAATTTTCTTATCTCTTTACTTTCTTCTATACTATATGCCCCTTTATAATAATATTCTTTAAATGCGCAAGTATATTCATCTATATAACACATATTACATATTGCTAATTTTAACATTAAATTCCTATTTGTATCTTTTTCTTCATCTTGTTCTTCTTCAATTGTTGTCGTACTACCAAATTCATCTTTTATAGCTGTTTCATATTTTTTTAATAATTCTATAGGTGTTAGTTTAGTTGTTGTTGATGATGTTCCTTCTAGAGGTTTATTAGTTCTTAATACTTTCTTGCTATTTTCAGTTAAATTTGAAAACCATAGTTTTACTGATCCTATTAGTGTTTTTTCTATATATTCTGGTGCATCTGTTATGTTTATATTATTATCTAATAATTGTTTTGTCATATATCCTATCCATAATTGTATTGTTTTTTCTGTATCTATTACACAGTCTAGGTCTAAAAAGTTATAATTTTTATTAACTATTTGTTTTGGTGTCCATTTGTCATATTCATTATATTTTTTAAACAACTTATTCTTATAATATTTCCATCTTCTTTTTTATCAAGAGTATTTATTTCTGTGTGGGTACTTTCTAAGTTTTCCTCATTAATTTCTTTTTGTTTTTCATTGATTTCTAAATTTTTTGTATTTGTTAATAAATCTGTATATGTTTCACTATCTTCTGAATCATAATTATCTGTCTCTTCAACTTCTATATTATTTATTTCTAATTCTTTGTTTCTTATTTCCAATTTTTTCTTAAATTGATTTATCTCGTTTAGTAATTTTTGTTCTCTATCTTTCTCTTCTTTTTCTTTTTGTCTTTGTTCATACAACTCTTTTAACATTTGTAGTTCTTTTTCTAATTCAGCAATCCTACTATTTTTAATTTCTTCTATTTTTCTTATTTCTTCCGTAGCTTGTTATTTTATTTTTTGTATTTCCTTTTTCCTATCTATTTCTTCATTTTCCCTTTCTATTCTTACCATTGCTGTCAATTTATCTTCTAATTTTAATTCTTCTTTTTCTAACATTAGATATAAATGTTCACCTATTTTCTTATATCTTCGTCCTAGATTAGAAAATACTATTTTTATTTTTGATCCTTCGTAGTTTTCATATATTTTTTCATCTATTATAAATTCTTCTTTATTCATTTTATTGTGAATAGGTCATGTTGATATACATATTCTAAACTATCTATTTGTGATTCTAATTTTGATATTTCATCTTTTTGTGTATCTATTGAATTTTTACTAACTCCGGCAAATATATTATAATGTAGTCTTTCTATTCTTATTTTTAATTCTTTACGTTTTTCAGAAATAATTTGTTTTAATTCTTTGTATTGTTGTACTTTATTCATTTAAACCATGTTTATAATATTTTGGCGGATATCTAAATCTAATTTTATTATAATTAGGTAGTATGTGTTTCATTCTCCTAGATTTTAAATGGATTATTAATTTTGATTCAATACTAGATATTAATGTAATTAAGTAGGCTAATCTTTGTGGGTTTTCTTTTGTTTTATTTAGACTTATATATTCTGAATAATTACTAATTAAAGATTCTTTAATTTTTCTAAAAGCTTCTCTATTTTTAAATGGTCTTCGGATAATTAATTTAATAATTTATATAATAAATTCTAATAATTCTAACATAATTTATATAATAAATTCTAATAACTCTAACATATATCTCACTTGTTACCACCATGCTGACTTGTCTTAGGCCTTAAACCCATTCCCTTAGATGTCTTTTCTACTCCTTCTCTAGATAGGCCTTTTGTAAGTGGATCCGACATATTATCCTTTGACTTTACATAGTCTACAGTGATAATTCCACTAGAGAGAAGTTCTCTAATGGTATTATGTCTTTGTCTTATATGAAGAGATTTACTATTATACATCATGCTCCCTGCCCTACCTATTGCCGCTTGACTATCACAGTGTATACATACTGGTGCCACTGGCTTAGGCCAATAAGGAATATCTTCTAAGAAATTTTGGAGCCATTTTTCTTCTTCACCGGCTTTATCCAATGTGATAAATTTAGATTCCATTGTAGAGCGAGCAATGCAAGTCTATTTGGATGATTTCTAAGAGACTGCTCCTCCACCGATAGTAAATACATATCCACTTGTGGATTTTACTTCATTCGATCCGGTGATCCAATTTGCATCACTATATCCTTCAAGTAATGCAAAGTATAATTTTGAGTGTATTTAAGATACCCCCAAACTCATTTTATTGCCATCCAATGAGTTTTGTTAGGATTACTCATGTACCGACTCAATTTACTGATAGTGCATGCTATGTGTGGCCGTGTACAGTTCATTATATACATTAAGCGTTCCAATACTCTTGCGTACTCCAATTGCGAGTCATTTTCACCTTCATTCTTTCGAAGTGCAAAGCTCGCATCCAATGGAGTCTTGGCAATACCGAATTCCATATACTTGAACTTGTCAAGTACCTTTTCGATATAATGAGACTGTGACAATGCCAACCCTTATGGAGTTCGATGGATTCTTATACCTAAGATCATATCTGCAACTCCAAAGTCTTTCATATCAAACTTGCTCTCGAGCATTCGTTTGGTTGTATTTATGTTAGAAATGTCTCTGCTGATGATCAACATATCATCCACATATAAATAAACAATGACTTGGTGATTTGGAGTGTCTTTAATATATATACATTTATCACATTCATTTATCTTGAACCCGTTTACCAACATGGTTTGGTCAAACTTCGCATGCCATTATTTAGGTGCTTATTTTAGTCCATACAACGACTTAATAAGTTTACACACCTTATTTTCCTTTCCTGGAACCACAAAACCCTTAGGTTGTTCCATGTATATTTCTTCCTCCAATTCTCCATTTAGGAAAGAGGTTTTCACATCTATTTGATGGATTTAAAGATCATATACCGCCACTAAGGCAATTAATATTCGAATCGACGTTATCCTTGTTACTGGCGAGTATGTATCAAAGTAATCAAGGCCTTCTTTTTGTTTGAAGCCTTTTATTACAAGTCTTGCCTTGTATTTGTCAATAGTGCCATTCGCTTTCATTTTTCTTTTGAAGATCTATTTAGAACCTAAAGGTTTATTTCTGGGAGGAATATCAACCAATTCCCATGTATGGTTTCTTAAGATTGAATCAATTTCACTATTGACTGCCTCTTTCCAAAAGGATGAATCCGAAGATGCCATCGCTTCCTTAAATGTTTGAGGCTCATTTTTTAAGAGAAATGTTACAAAATCTGATCCAAATAATGTAGACGTTCTTTGACATGTACTACGTCTTTAATTTTCTTCATCATGTTCATTCTCAATTGGTTCATCACGAGGTCATTTAGACCCCCCACTAGACTGTTCATGTCTAGTTTTATAAGGATAAATGTTTTCAAAGAATTCAGCATTGTCTTATTCAATTATCATATTTTCATTAATATCCGGATATTCGAATTTATGAACTAAAAATCGACATGCCTTACTACTTTTAGCATATCCTATGAACACACAGTCCATCGTCTTAGGTCCTATCTTAACCCTTTTAGGCACAAGAACTTGGACCTTTGCTAGACACCCCCATACTTTGAAATATTTCAAGTTGGATTTTCTTTCTTTCCACTTTTCATAAGGAATTGATTGTGTCTTACTATGGGAAATTCTATTGAGTATATGGTTGGCCGTAAGGATAGCCTCCCCCCCACAAGTTTTGCGGTAAACCATAACTTATAAGTAAGACATTCATCATTTTCTTCAAAGTTTGATTTTTCCTTTCCGCAATTCCATTAGATTGAGGTGAATATGGGGCCGTAGTTTAATGGATTATTCCATTCTCTACATATATTTGTGCAAAGGGAGATTCATATTCTCCGCCCCTATCACTTCTTATCATTTTGATCTTTTTGTCTAACTGATTTTCAACTTCTGTTTTAGATTGCCAAAACACATCTATTGCTTTATCCTTACTATTTTGCAAGTATACATAACAATATCTAGTGCAATCGTCAATAAAAGTTATAAAATACTTTTTCTCACCACGTGATGGTGTTGACTTCATATCACAAATATCAGTGTGTATTAAGTCTAAGGGATTGAAATTCCTTTCAACAGACTTATAAGGATGCTTTGCATACTTTGATTCGACACAAGTTTGACACTTTGATTTATTGTACTTAAAGTTTGGCAAAACTTCTAGGTTAATCAGTTTTCGTAATGTTTTGTAATTAACATGACCTAAATGTTCATGCCATAAATCATAAGACTCAAGCAAATAAGAAGAATTTGAACTTCTATTTATTTCAACAGTCATTACATTCATCTTATAAAGGCCTTCGGTCAGATAGCCTTTTCCTACATACATTTCTCCTTTTCTAATTATAATTTTTCCAGAAATGGTTACACATTTGAATCCATTTTTTTCTAAAAGTGAAACAGAAATTAAATTCCTAAGTAACTCTGGAACATACAAGACATTGTTAAGTGTCAAGACCTTTCCGAAAGTCATCTTTAAGCAAATTTTTCCTGTTCCTTCTACCTTAGCCGTAGCAGAGTTAGCCATGTAGATCATTTCTTCTACTTGAGTTGGATCAAATGACAAAAACAACTCCTTGTTGGCACATACATGGTGGGTGACACCAGAATCGTTCCCCGTCAAGTTGCATTCTGAAAACATAGCACACAGATCATCACATTCATTGTTGGATTCAATCATATTTGCTTGATCCTTCTTCTTGCCTTTCTTTGGGGCACGACAATCTGTGGACTTGTGGCAAATCTTGCCACAGTTAAAGCATTTTTGTTTGAACTTTTTCTTGGGTTGATTTCTTCCTTGTTCAGCTTTCTTCATTTTCTTGGAATTGTTTTGGTCATCTTCTACAATATGTGCTCCATTAATTGTAGAATTCCCCTTTGAACTTCTTTCAGCAGCTTTATTATCCTCTTCAATACGAAGTCGGACAATAAGATCTTCAACAGTCATCTTCTTAAGTTTATGCTTTAAGTAGTTTTTGAAGTCTTTCCACAAAGGTGGTAGCTTTTTAACTATTGCTGCTACTTGGAAAGCATCATTCAAAATTAAATCTACAAAACAGTTTATGTGAGTATTAAGAACATTTTTAATTTGTTCAACTAAGGTATTTTTCAAAGATATACCTTCTCCTAGGAGATCATGTATGATGACTTGTAACTCCTGTACTTGAGAGACAACAAATTTTCTATCTATCATTTTGAAGTCTAGGAACCATGCAACAAGGAATTTCTTAATTCCCACATCCTCCATCTTTTCTTTTTGTTCAAGTTCCCCCCACAGTTCCTTTGATGTCTTGGTTCAGCTATAAACATTGTAGAGGTCATCTTAGAAACTACTCAGAATATAATTCCTGCAAAGGAAGTCCGAATGTTTCCAAGTTTCTACAATAACGAAGCGGTCTTTGTCCGAGGTTTCCTCGGGCACCTCAGGAGTGTCTTCGCTAGTGAACTATTGCAAACAAAAAGTGGTGAGGTAAAAGAACATCTTTTGCTGCCATCGCTTGAAGTCAATGCCCAAAAATTTTTTGGGCTTCTCCACCGGGGCCATTATTGGCGGAGCATTTGTGCAACTTGATGTGGAAATATTAGTTGCCCCCACGGACGTTGTTGCATCCATCATTTGTCTTTTGCTAGTCAAATTTCCTGTCAACACAAGACAAAAAAATTTAGTATTTTCAGAATACTACTTATAAAGTTAAATAACTTTTCAACTTTTCTTCTTGTTTCTAATAAACGATGAAGTTTTTATAACTTCAAATCGTCAACCGAGTGAACTTTAACTTGCGATGAAGATTTTATGTCTTCTAATCACTAGTTAAATTCAAGTGGAGTAGAAAGTTTAAAGCTTTAATCTCCAAAAATAAGTTATACAGATTCTGTAAAATTAATTTATTTCCTTAAGATTGTTATTTCCCTTTGTACTTCGGGTACACAGAATCAGTATATGCAGAACAATAACTTTAACTAGAGTTCAAGTATAAACAAGAAAACAATGAAGTATATCAAATACCCTCAACACAAAATCAAAATGTCCTTTCCAAGAGGTGTATTTTATTCTTTTAGAAATTAAGATGAAACAAAAAATAGCCAAGTCGTCTGAATTTACGGAGTTTTGTTAAGGAAATAATTCCACTCACTATACCCGAGGTTGTGAAATTTTTCCTCCCAGGATAAAATGGCTAAACAGACCAACTGTAGCGATACCTCAAATGGTTGGAATATCTTCGAATACACAGAACGTTTTGATTGATCACACAGAGTAATTTGGTAGAGAAGAAGTAATTTTGTATTCTAAAATTTTCATACCAAAACGTGTGAAAGAAAATAGGTTTTTATAGCCATAACATACCTCTTCCAAAAAGAGGCAATGGTTAACTCCAAAGGTTACACCTTTGCTGTAAGTTCATGTCTATTCATCAAAGATTGCATCTTTTCCTGAATAGTCATCTCATTTCATGAAATAGTGTGTCACTTCATTGAAGAATTACATCCTTCTGAAGCATCATTTCGAACCATTTCAACCTTCTGTAGCATCAGTTCAGAACAATGTATCATTTTTAAAGCACCAGTTCGAAAACAATGCACCAGTTCACTTGAAATAGTACAACTATTACTGCATGTATATATAAATGGAGGTCTGAAACACTGCAGAAAAATTTTACTGCATTTTTCCTTGGCATTCTTTGGAATTCAAATAAATTTTGTCCAAAAATATAGATCTCATCGATCGATCATTTTACACATCCAAATCCAAATCCAAATCAAAATCCGAAGCCGAGCTGAGCGAGCGACGACGATGAAGGTGCGTTATTTCTTGTCTCACTTTCCATGTGGAGTAAGTGTTCTTTATTATAAACACTTTCAAGTTCTCTTCTTCCACCAATGTGGGAGAAATAGTAAACTTTCTAATTTGGGAGTACACTTACCATTTTAGTGTCTCCTTCCCCTCCACCATTTTATTCTCTATTTTTCCATTCACACTTCTTTCATATACTATGAACCCAACAATTTTCAATGAGGCTGACCTACATTTGGTCCTGATTAGTTTTATATCTCCAACTTGATAGTTACTTCCACAGCTTTGAGGAAGACAATACTAATCTACGGAGTTGGATACCAAACTTTGTTTTTCCCAACCTCAAGAAAGTTAAAGTTGCCAATTCCTTCTAGGTGTGTTTGATAGTGTGTAGTTACATATGGAGCTATGACAATTCAATAAGAAAATGGGTCTTTGACAGACTTGTTAAACTTTTAAAACTTCTATTAAAGAATGCAACGATTCTAGAAAAGTTGTTATCCTATTAGAGAGAAAAAAGTGCAAGAGATGTTTAGAGAATTATGAATCCATATTTTTATCTTGATTGGATAAGAAGTTGTTTGATTTCCAAAAATCCCCGACCAATTCCATAATTATCTTCCAGAAGTGAGATTTCCATGACTAGACTACAAATTGATAAGCTTCTCATGAAATGATGACTCTTTAACTTCTCTATGTAAGACTATTCTTTTTAATTTACCCATACAACACACCAAATGTTCTGGTAGCTTTCTCATGAAGCTTTTGTTCATTTCATTTTAGATATTGTGCATATATATTGAGATTTTCTTACAAACCCTTATTTCCTTATGTATTACAATTTCTTGCAAACCTTTATTTCCTAGACCCCTATAAAATGAGCACATCTACAAGCCACCTTTTTAATGATAATTAGACCTAAGGATGTGTCCTAATGGTCAATAAAGTGGGTTGAGAACCTGAGGTCTCAGGTTCGAATCTTAGTAGAGGCAAAAAATACTATGTGATTCTTACCATATGTCTTTGCTTTGGTGGATAGAGTTACTTGGTATCTTGATGGCTTTTGTGAATCCACCACTAGTCAAGGGACCAAGTCCTTGACTGAATTTGACTATCAATAGGATAATGCAAACTTTTTTAGAAAAGAGAATGCAAATAAGGCCAACTGAAAGCAGTAAGGAACCCTAAATATTTATGTGGAAACCTACTTTGTCAAGGGAGGAAAAAACCATGACCTACCTCATAGAATTTTCACTAACAACAATTAACTAAAACAAGAGCAACGGTTTGATTACAGACTTATTCTCGTAATCCTATGGTTAACCTCTTAACCCCATTCCCTTATAATAGCTTTAACACGAGGAACAGTATAATCACTATTGTAGTCTCCAATGCCAACTAACTCTAGTTTACCACAAATTGGCTAATGATAAGTCATTAATTTGACAACTTACTATCACCTTTTAAGCCCAAATTATCATGCCTTTTCATTGATTTGATGTTAATCTCTTACTTAATGCTCATTTGTATAGGTAAAAGTTGAAAGAGAAAGATGAGCAAGTTATTCAAGTCAACAAGAGGTCAATGTGAAAGAAAAGAGCCATCTGTTTTGCATCCGCTTTGCATCTTCTATGGATCTATTTTCTATCTGCTCTCCATCTTCTTAAGCAGACGGAGATCAAAGTAGCATTTTGTAATATTTAGCAAATATATATTAGGGCTTAAATAGGGTTTTTTTCTTATTTCATCTATATCCTCCCATCATCTATCTTTCATCTGGGCAATACTATTGTACTACTCTTGAGTGAAGAATACATTAGAGTAATTCCTAATTGAAGGATTAGCAATTTCCACTGAAGATTTATTGAAATTTATAGTTTGGATTTGCATTCTCTTTACCTTTCATTGATTAGTTTGGTGGAAATTTTGGTATATCCTTACTTTTTATCTTTATGGGTAACTAATTCTTCCTCTTCGGGTTATTCTTGAACAGTTTATGATTAGTGCGTGGGTGTTGTTTATTTATCTACCTAATTAGATAATTGTTGTGGGTTTTGCTTTTACTCTATGTTTGAACTAAAAATTAGGAGTGAGAACCCCAATTATTTTGGATCTCATACCATCCTTGAAAGAGGGTATTAGGTGACGAGTATTTATGAACAATAACTTGACTTAGCTTATTAAGTAGCATCATCTTAGAAATAAGAGTGTTATTTGAGAAAGCTCATTTGATAGGACTAGCTTATCTTACAAATAAGGGTGTTAATTGAGGTAGTAGATTGGTTGATTTGACACGCTCGTGAGGTGTTAGAATGAATCCACGAGTGAGATCTAGATTTAGTGTTTTATTGAATGATTGACACTAATACCACTAAATCTAGCCTACCCATGACTCTAGCTAAATTAGGATAAATTTTCAATTACCCATGCATGACTTTTCACTTAGAATGGCATAACCCCAAGACTCGCTCCTAATTGATTACACTCTAATTATTCTTAGCCTCAAGTTAGTATTTGTAAAGTTCAAAAATTATTATATCTTTAAAAACATTCAAACAAACCCCTAAATATTTGTATCCCATAATTAAATTTAGCAAGTAACTTTCATTTCAAACTTACTTGATCACCATGGGGGTCGAGGTCAACCCAAAGATTAGGGGCAGGATAGGGCAACAACGCCAGTTCGAGATCTCGTCTGGGATCCATCAATTGATCATGTAATAGCTTCTAAGACTGGGAGAGCTTTAGGTATTCTACCACCATAATACCAGGTGGGCAAGGGGGCAGCCCAGGCTCTGCCCAATTCTATATTCTTTTTGATCCTTTGGGATATATTGGTATAGTTATTGGGGTTAGTTGGTAGTATCCAACTAAAGGATCTCAGTGAATAGCTCAAGGGGTGTGAGTTTAGGGGCAAAACCTACAGCAACGACACCTAGGGTAGAGGTTCTACTAGCACCAGTAGCCCCACTATCGATAGTAGCCCAGTTAATTTTATCTTTTGAGGAGTAGAAGATGCTAGGATGATTTTTGATATTGAATCCACCTAGGTTTTCTGGGATCCCAAGAGAGTATGTCTATGAGTTCCTATCCAGCTACGAGGAGAAGTTATAAAATTTGGGGTTGGTCGAGTCACGTGAAGTGGGCTTTATTGCTTATCACCTAGACATGACAGTGAGAAGGTGGTGGATAATTTATCTTGATTCCAAGCCAGCTGGATCCCCACCAGTGACTTGAAATCAGTCTCTGAGGCTTTCTTGGGGAAGTATATGCCTCGCAGTGTGCGCGAGCATATTTAAGATGAGTTTTCTTCTCTGAGATAGGGTTTTATATCTATGTTGTGTATGAGGTGAGATTTCATGAGTTATCTAGGAGCACCACTATGATTCTACCTACAGAGTATAAGCAGATTCGATGCATTGTTAGGGGATTGAGATTACCGCTTTATAGGGCTACACAAAGTTTGGTGACTTCATGAAAATCTTTTTCTGAGATAGATTGCTAAGGATATTTATTCTATTGAGGAGATGGATCGTGAGGTCCAAGGGGGCAGTGCTAAGAGACCTCGTTAACAGGTCAGTTACAGTGGGAGCTTATAGTTCAAAAGCTGAGGGTTTCAGTGTAAGCACCCCCAGCAACAGCCTTACCAGCATCAGGGTCAACCTAGTCAGCTACTTTAGGCATCACTTCAGATATCAGATAGAGGTCAGCTTGGTTATAGTTGTTTTAGTGGTCTGAGTTGCATTCCTCCATATAGGGGTATTTAGTCAGGATCATCGAATCGAGGTGGTCATTTTGGATCCGTTGGACCTTCTAGACAAAGCAGGGTGCCCGAGGCATGATATGACTATGAGGTTGTTGGTCACTTCACCCGTGAGTGTCCCTATTATTGTGTCATCTATTCAAATTGCACAACTGATCAGATCAGTACCACTGCCAGCTAGTAGTGGTGCACAGAGTCGTAGAGGTGGTCCCTAAGATTCTAGAGGTGGTCCATAGAGAGGTAGGAAAAGTGGTCAGACAAATACCCAGTTTAGTAGTGGAAAGGGTGTAATACCCTATAATTTTAAACCCTATACACTCCATGAGATAGATAATTAAATTAGTTTTCCAATGCCAACTGTCTCGCCTTAATCCAAGCTCGATGTAAGAAGTTATGGCCAAAATACTATGATGATGTGAACCTGCTAATGACAACGGGGCCTAGCAATGACTCATTATCAAAGGTAACGATTAATTAGGAGGATTCATTGCCACGACAGTGAGGGATCCCAGATTTTGGTCCCTTGACAATGAGTCTAGGGTACGACTCATATGAAACATAACAAGTCATTTGGAGGGAGTCGTTGTTATAACACAAGGATGCCCAGGAGTTTAGTCCTAGATAATAATTCCTTATCATGACCCTTGATTTCGGATAACGAGTCATGATGAAGGGCCCATTATCATAACAGTGTAGGGCTAGGTTGTGGATCCTCAGGTAACGACTCTAGGCCACGACTTGTGGTAGACCTAAGAGTCGTTACCTAAGTTGTGACAACTGGTACCAAAATTTCTTGCATATTTTAATTAAGGTCTTTGGTCTTTTACTCCCTCCAACCTTTTTTCATAACTTAAAAACAACAAAATGGCCCATTTGCCTTTAGTTATCAGAATAAAACCTTACTTTTCTCCTCTTTAACTCCCAAGGCAAGAAATACTAGGGTTTACAAGGGATTCAATATTCAAGATCTAAACATCAATTTTTTTTTGATTTCTTCAATATTTCAGGCATGTTTCTCATTGCTAACTCATATTTTACATTGTGGAATCGATTTAATGATTATTCATGTGATTTGAATTGTTGGGTTTGAAATTGAGTTGAGGAATTTTGATTGGTACTACTTGAATTATTTTTTTCATGTTTTAAATGGACTAATCATGCTTTAATTGATGGGTTTTGAAACTGAATTGGTGCATTGTATTACGGATTGGAATGGGGGACATGTGTTTCCCTAAATTGAAGAAATTTTGTCTTGATAATGGAATTAACCTCAACCCACTTTACAATCTTGGTTTTAAATATGAATATTCAAATAGTTTAACTTGTTTTTTGAAAACATTGCATTGCATTAAAGGATAAATAGATAACTATGGTGTTGGAATGCCCTTTGTGGCCATGGTTTTAGAGTTTAAATGGAACTTGGGAGTCTAATGATTATATATATTGGCATGAATGGAATAACTTGCAACCATATTTGTATGATGATACTATGTTGGAAAATGCCGTAATAAAGACTCCTTTGTTAATGGTTGGGTTTGTGTACAAATTGTTTTCATTTGGGATTAACGGGAATTGTGTATCTCACCGTGAAGGGGTAGGTCCCAAGGGATCAACACTAAAAACTATATTTGTCAGTGTTGGCGATCTTTATGACATGCTCTTGGTGCACTTATATTTTTGATGGATATCTTCTTGGTTTCTTTAAACTTTCATCAGTTTCCTCAGTACATGTGGCTAACATGCATTGGGGCCCTTCTGGCAGGGTGAACTGGACCCATATATCCCATGGGCCCCTTTAGGATAGAGAGAGCTACATAGTTCAGGTTAATGATTTAAACTATCATGTTAATTGAACCTTGTCCCTATCCCAACATCCTATATATATAAATATATGTATAATTATTGTGCATGTGGTTTTGAAAGGTTTTGGCAATGTCATTATTTTATCCCTTTCCGTCGAGGTACATGCTAGTGCTTACCCCACTGACCGTCACTGGATGCTACATTATTTCATGATCTAGGGTCCGAGGGTTTTTCTATTGCTCTTGTGCAATGTTAGGTGGTGCGGTTCTTCTATTGAGTTGTTGTGAAGTAGTGAGCCTCTATCTTTTGGAAGGCCTTGTCATTTCGTTAGGTTTCTTTTCACACTTTGGAGATTGTGAACTTCTTATATCATAGTCGGGTGCATGTCCCGACTTAGTTAGTGTTCTTGGTTTAGAGGCTTTTGTGGACAAGTATTGGGTTGGTTGTTTTGATTCTTAGATTTTTATTTGGTTTATCTATTTCTCTTATTGCTATTTTATTTGACTTTTGCTATTTATTCCTTAATATTCTCTGAAGTTTAGGCTAAGGGGTGATATCCAACCCACGGTGAGCTTGGGGTACCCATCATGATCAGGTCCTGATTTGGGTTGTGACACAGGATCATTTGTATGTTGTACCAGGTAGACCAGAGACTAAGGCTTTAGATACTGTGATCACAGGTACAATTTTTGTATGCCAATAACCAACTTCTAGTTTGTTTGATCCTGGTTCTATATTTTCATATGTTTTCAATACGGCTAGGTTTATGTTTGGAGTCCTTATCTATGCCATTATGTTTAACTACCCCCATGAGTGATTCTTTAGTAGTGGATCGGGTATATAAATCTTGTTTGGTCACTATTCCAGAATTTGATACTCAAATTGATCTCATTGTCCTAGATATGGTAGATTTTCATGTGATTCTAGGCATGGACTGGTTAAATCCTTACCATGCGGTCTTGGATTCTTTTACTAAGACCATTACCTTTGCCTTGTTTGGCATATCCCCGATTGTGTGGTAGGGTTCTTTTAGTCGCACGCTGATGGGGTTTATTTCTTACATCCGTGCTATGTTTGGGATGTTAATGCTGAGATCCAATCACTTGAATCCATCCTAGTTGTTTGCGAGTTTGTTGATGTGTTTCCAACTGACATACCTAGACTTCCTCCAAAGTGTGATATAGAGTTTATTACTGAACTCTAGCCAGGCACCCAACCTATTTCTATGGTTTCTTATCATATAAATCCTGTTGAGCTAAAGGAGATGAATAGTTAGCTTAAGGATCTTCTGAGTAAGGGCTTTATCAAACCGAGTGTGTCACCATAAGGTGCTCCAGTTCTATTTGTGAAGAAGAAGGATGTCTCTATGCGTATGTGTATCGACTCGAGGCAATTGAAAAAGGTGACCATGAAGAATAAATATCCTATGCCTCATATTAATGATTTAAATATCCTATGCCTCCTATCGATGATTTATTTGACAAGCTTTAGGGTGCAACAGTGTTTTCAAAGATAGATTTGAGTTCTGGTCACCATCAGTTGAGAGTTAGAGTTGTAGACATTCCTAAGACAACCTTCAGGACTCATTATAGTTATTATGAGTTCCTGGTGATGTCTTTTGAGTTGACTAATAAGACAACAACATTTATAGATTTGATGAATCATGTGTATAGCCCATATTTGGACTCCTTCATGATAGTATTTATTGACGACATTCTGGTTTTTTTAAGGAGTAGGGAGAAGCATGAGCAACATTTGAGGACTATGCTCCACATTTTAAGAGATCATCGACTTTATGCCAAGTTCTCAAAGTGCAAGTTCTGGCTTAAGTCTGTAGCTTTCTTGGGGCATGTAGTGTCCAGGATGGTATTATACTGGACCCAAAAGAGATTGAGGCTACTCGTAATTGGGATAGGCCAACATCACCTATCTACGTTTGCAGTTTTGTTGGGTTGGTAGGTTACTATAGGCAGTTCATTGAGGGTTTTTCTTCTATTGCAACTATCACGACCCGAACCAGGGCCTAGCCGTGACAGGTATCTCAAGCCCACCGAGGGTCGAAGAACACCCTCTTAATCGTTTAGTCAATAAAACATAATAGATATAATAGAGGAAGTAATTCAAATAAATATATGGAAGTTGCATAAACCAAGACATGTTCTAAGATCCCTATCAAAAATTCTAATTCACAGTTGTCCACAAAAGCCTCTAACTCAGAATACTAACCTAAGTCGGGACATGCCCCCGACTATAGCCAAAAGAACTCGAAGAGATAGTCTGTATCATAAGATAACAAACTATGAAATGACGGGCCTTCTAGAGAATGGAAGTTCACCACGTCAAGTAACTCGGCCAATATGCTAATCCTCCTAATGCTGCATAAGGGTTAAAGAAGTGCGTTTGGTCCCTACATTATGAAACAATATAGGTCCTAGGACGGTTAACAGGGTGAACACTAGCATGTAACTCAGGGATAAGGGGATAAAATAATGCCATTTAAAAATAATCCCAAATCAATCTCAATGCACATGATCACATACATGCATATACATATATATAAAATGTTGGGATAGGTAACGAAGCTTAGCATGAAGTTTAAAACAATTATCCTAGACTATGTTGCTCTACCATCATAAAAACACCCACAAGCTATATGGGTCTGTCGCCCCTCACCGGAAGGGCCCTAGTGCGTGTAGCCACACAAACCAGAAATATCCTAGAAGCTGGGGAATCCACAATCCTTTGTTATCTAGGATACAAATATATATAGTGCGACACAAGCACACGGTCATCAAGAGCCCCACTCCAGCTAATACGGTTCCTAGTATTGGTCCTCTCGGTACATCCACCTTCATGACAAACAATACAACCTCCTTTAAGCCAAATTTAAACATTTAGCACATAACCTATACATTTAATCAATGAGTCTTTATTAAGGCATTATCAAGTGGTATTGTCATACCGACTATAACTTGCAAACAAATGTCATTATGCTATCACTCAGGGAATCCATGACCCAAAACTCCATTATCCATCCACTTAGGTGAATTCACGAATCCCAAAGTTTTTAAAATTATTTTTATTCATTTACCCGTTTATGCAATACATTAGAAATAGGCAAAGCCTTATGAGTATTCATGTTTCAAAATTAATTATGAAGGTGGGTTGAGGTTCTCATCAATTACAATACCAAAAATC
The DNA here is from genome assembly GCF_002878395.1 of Capsicum annuum. Taxonomy (NCBI): domain Eukaryota; kingdom Viridiplantae; phylum Streptophyta; class Magnoliopsida; order Solanales; family Solanaceae; genus Capsicum; species Capsicum annuum. The sequence goes on along the minus strand of NC_061111.1, from coordinate 34,990,540 downwards.
CAATTAACTGAGGGAATCAACGACTTCCGTAATTTATTAAATCAAATTAGGGGATTCCACGATCCCTGTAATTTATTAAATCAATTTGGGGGAATCCATGACCCCTAGTTTCATAAACTTGGGCAAATCCACAACCCCCATTCCATTACCATGACCATGCACCCCAATAAGTTTTAAATGCATCATCAAAGGATAAACAATTTCATATAAACCATGGGAATAACAGTTTAAACAATAATCATCAAAACCCTCAACCCATCATTCAAAACCCAATATCAAAATCATATAGATACCAAACCAAATCATGTTATAATGAAAACATATGTTTAGGGAGTGAGATACATGGCTTAATCACCAAGAAATTTGACGAAGAAATCACCCTTTGAGCCTTAGATGACCAAACTCTTGAAAGCCTAGCTTTGTCTTTGATTAGGGAATTTGAGAGAGAAGAGAGTGTATTTGATTGAGTAATGAGGAGTTATGGGGTCCCTTAGGGTATTTAATGTCGTGGATTATAATTCGGAAAAGAGGGAAATGACCAAAGTGCCCCTATTTAAATTGTATAAAAATAGTCACCAGTTGTCGTGGGTCGCCTTATGACTCATAAGGTAACCTTACGAGTCATCACTGTATAGACAGTGACTCAGGGCACCCACACTGGTCAGTCACGAGTCACACCCTATGACTTGTGACCAGACCTTATAGGGTCATAGTTGTGATCTCAACAGAACCCATGGACCATCCCACTGGTAAGACCACAAGTCACGCTTTACAACCCATATAGTCTCACTACGACTCGTGAGGTCTCAATCATAGTCAGGAAAGAAACATTGGCATATCACACTATTATGGTTATGAGTCCCCCACCACGGCTTGTGACCTCACCTTATGACTTGCAAGGTAGAAGTCGTACTCAGGAAAGAAACATGAACCTCCATAGAAAGTTTGGGCACCTACAGTAGTTACCCTACGACTAGATCCCTACAACTCATAATAAGTCCTTACGACTCGTAGTCTGGGTAGTAAGCATGAAAGTCAAATATTTTTAGAGGCCAACACCTGGGGTGTTACATCCCCCCTTATGATCATTCGTCCCTGAATGATGAGTCAAGGGAAAAATACAAGATGGAACACAACCACAAAATAATTCACAAATTCAAAAAGCACAAGATCGAAAGAGAACATATACCTCAAACATGATCATCCAACATGGGGAACAAGAATGGATATTTGGACTTCATGTCCTCTTCAGCTTCCCATGTAGCTTACTCAACCTTTTGGTTCCTCCAAAGCACTTTCACTGAATCCATATCTTTGGTCCTCAATCTATGGACTTGATTATCCAAAATATCACTAAGGACTTCCTCATAAGACAAGGAATCTAAAATGCCAATATTCTCAATAGGCATAATCAAAGCGGATCACGCATACACTTCTTCAACATTGACACATGGAACACTGGATAAATAGAACCCAAGCTAGAAGGCAAATTCAACTCACAAGTGATATTCCCAACTCTCCTTAAAATCAAATACGGACCAAAATAACATGACTAAGCTTTCCCTTCTTCCTAAATCTCATCACTCCCTTCATGGAAAATACCTTCAGGAACACCTAATCGCCTACATCAAACTCCAACTCTCTTCGCCTTATATCTGCATAGGACTTTTGATGACTTTGGGCGGTTTTATGCTTATCCTAAATCGCCTTTAGCTTCTCCATAGATTGGTGAACCAAGTCGAGACCAAATAACCTTGCCTCACAAAATTCAAACTACCCAATAGAAGATCTATATCTCTACCATAAAGAGCCTCGAAAGAAGCCATCTGAATACTTGAATGATAGCTATTGTTATATACAAATTCAGTGAGAGTCAAATGGTCCACCAACCTACCTCCAAAATTAATTACATACGCCCTTAACATATCCTCTAAAGTCTAAATAGTCCTCTCTTCTTATCCATCTGTCAATGGGTGGAAAGTGGTGCTAAGATTTACTTTAGTCCCCAAACCTTTTTGAAATAATTGCCAAAATAAGAAGAAAACTGTGTACCTCGATCAGAAATAATGAAAACTAGAGCAGTATGCAACTTGACGATCTCCTCTATGAATAATTTGGCATAATCTTCTTCAGAGTAGGTCATTCTCATAGGCAAGAGGTGAGAAGGCTTAGTCATCCTATCCATGATGACCCAAATCAAATCAGACTAATTTCAAGATCGCAGAAGACCTGTAATGAAATCCATATTAATCATCTCTTCCACATAGGCAACTCTATCTTTTGAGACATACCACTGAGCCTCAAGTGCTCAATTCTCACTTGCTGATAAACCATGCATTTAGATATAAAATCTGACACATGCCTCTTCATGTTATTCCACTAATGGATCTCCTTCTAGTCATGGTACATCATTGTCATACATGGATGAACAATATACCTCAACTCATGAGCCTCAGTCAAGTTCTTTTTCCACGGTCAATCAATATCAGGAACACACAATCTACCTTGATACCTCAAGATACCATCTCCACCAATCTCAAAAGCCATAACCTTTTTCTGACCCATATAATCCTTAATTTGAATCAGAGTAGGATCCAAAGCCTATTTTTCCTTCACCTTAGCACCCAGAGATGACTAAACCACTTCTTGAATAATCATTTTTCCATTTTCAGAATCCATGATACAAACTCCCAAATTGGTTAACCAGTGAATATCCTTCACTAATCCTCGCTTCTCCTCATTCATGTGAGATAAGCTCCCTACAGACAACCTGCTAAGCGCATCGACAACCACATTAGCTTTATCTGAATGATATAAAGAATAATATCATAATCCTTGAGCAATTCAAGCCATCTTCTTTGCTTGAGATTTAACTCCTTCTGAGTGAACACATACTACAAGCTTTTGTAATCAGAAAAGATATCCACATAAACTCCATACAAATAATGGCGCCAAATCTTTAGAGAAAAGACCACAGCTAATAATTCCAAGTCATTCGTCAGATAATTCTTATTATAAACCTTAAGCTGCCAAGAAGTGTAGACCACAACCTTACCATTCTACATCAACACACAACTAAGTCCTACATGGGATGTATCATAATACATAATAAAACTGTCGGTACCTCGGGCAGGGTTAAGACCAGAGCTAAAGTCAACTTATCCTTCAACTTCCTAAAGCTACCCTCACAAGCATCAGACCACAGGAGCTTTACTTTTTTCTAAGTCAACTTAGTCAACAGAGCAGCGATAGAAGAAAACCTTTCCACAAACCTGATATAATACCCAGCCAAGCCTAAAAAGCTCTGAATATTGGTTGGAGGCGTGGGTTTAGGCCATTAATTAACCACCTCAACCTTTTAGGGATCCACCTTGATCCCTTCACTATAAAATACATGACCAAGAAAAGTCATAATATTCAACCATAACTCACACTTAGAAAATTTAGCATACAACTTCTGGTCCTTAAGAGTTTACAATACTATGCGGAGGTGATTGGCATGATCCCCCTAACTCTTAGAATACATAAAAATATCATTAATAAAACACAATAATGAACAAACCCAAAAACTATCTAAATACCTAGTTTATAAGATCCTTAAATAAAGCTGGATTTGTCAAACCAAATAACATAACTAGGAACTCATAATAACTATACTGAGTACAAAAAGAAGTCTTAGGAATGTATTTCTCCCAAATCTTTAACTGATGATAACCTGACCAAAGATCAATTTTAGAAAAACATTTTTCATCTTGAAGCTAGTAAAAAAGATCATCAATCTTATGGAGAGGGTACTTATTCTTCACCGTTACTTTATTCAATTGACAATAGTCTATACACCTGAACAGACCCATCTTTCTTATGCATAAAAAGGGTGGGAGCACCCCACAGAGACACACTAGGGTGAATGAAATCCTTATTAAGAAGATCCTTTAATTTCTCCTTTAATTCTTTTAACACAATCAGGGCCATTCTATACGAAGGAATGGAGATAGGATGGGTATGTGGTAGTAGATCAATTCCAAAAATAATTTCGCTATCAGGAGCAATACCAGGAAAATTATCAAGAAAGACCTCAAAAATTTCATTAACCACCAGAACCAATTGTAAAAAAGGAACCTCTGAGTTAGAATCTTTAACCTAGACCAAATGATAAAAGACACCCTTGGAAATCAAATTCCAGGCTCTAATATAAGAAATGAACCTCCCTTTAGGTACTAAGGAGCTTTTCTCCCATTCTATTACTAATATATTAGGAAATTAGAAACTAACCCTTTGGGTCCTACAATCAAGGGAAACATACCACTAGTGAAGTCAATCTATCCCTAAAATCATAATAAAGTTTATTATATCCAACTCTATCAGATCCACCAAGGTCTCCCTATGAAAGATAGACACCATACAACCCCTATAGACCTTTCTATCCATAATAAAATTATCCACTGAGGAGACACAGAGAAAGGGTTGGGAATACTCTCGAGACTAAATCCAAAATAAATAGCCACATAAGGGGTCATATAAGAAAGAGTAGACCCCAGTCAAGTAAACAACACACCTTACGAGAAAAAAGATTTAACATACCAATAACAACATCAAGAGATGCCTTAGATTTCTAACTAGTGGCAAGAACATATAGATAATTCCACTCAGTGATGGTAGAATAAGTAGCACCCTTTGGTGCAGGAGCTGATGAAGTGGAAATTGAAACCTTTTTAGCCCCAGAAGCAACCTTACCTTGATAATACCGCTTCATATGCCTCAACTGACCATAACTATAGCACTGATTCCTCTATTTATTACAATTACCATGATACAAATGACCATAAAACTAATAAGGAGGATAGGGTGAGGAGAACTAAGCTCCACTAGCTTGAGATTGGGCACCCTTTGCCCTAGGACCATTACTACATTAGAAGCAATGATCCTCGGACGGCTTTAGATAAGGAACACCAGCAGTCGAATAGGAGTTAGAACTCCCCTAATCTTCTTCTTAGACTATTGTCTCCTATGTCTTCCACTATTCTGCTGGCCTCTACTCTACTCTGAATATCAATAGTTCTTATTCTGCCTCTCTCCTATTTTTACCTGCTTTTTTTCTTATCCTCAACTTGCTACATGTAGGCCATTAGTCTAGATAATTGGTATTCAACATAGCAACCTTACACTCTAGAACCAAGTCCCAAGACAATCCTAAAGCAAACTTTCTCATCCTATCCCTCATACTAGACATAATCTCTAGAGCATTATGAGACAATCGGTAGAATTTTAGAGCATACTCCTTTACCATTATCCTTCTGTTATTCAAGTTCACAAATTTCTTAGCCTTAGCCTTCCTCAACTCCTGAGGAAATAAACAATCAAGGAAGGTACTAGAAAACTCATTCCAAAATATAGACATAATAACATCACCCCTAGACTGCTCCCACTCTCATACCACTAATACGTTATATCATTTTATTTTTATAAGAAGCAAACTCCAAACCCTCTATCTCAGTTGTATGAATAACTTGAAATATCTTCTCTATCTTATCCACAAAACCTTGAGGATCCTGCTCAACCTTAGAGCCAGTAAAGGTTGGGGGATTTAATATCATAAATTGCCCAACTCAAGTAACCTCAGATGAAGTATAACAGAACACTGGCAAGATTGAGAAGCCACCAACTGAGTCAATAGATGAATAAAATAATAGAACTCTACATTACAAATATCTCCTTGTGGTGACTGAGTATGAGTGTCACCAACCAGAGTAGGAGCAGCGGGGGACCAGTGGAACCCTAGGTGGAGCAACACAATTAAGGGAGGGGACCTTAGACCAGATTTATACTCTATAGGCAGGGTGAGTCCCCCTATATTCCTCTCAGGTAGGGCAAAAGTGCCAGAAGAGTTTTTGCGAACATCAGATCTTCTTGGAGGCATCATCTGAAATAGGAGTAAGAGAGGAGTTCGAGAAATCTCAAGACCCTATATCAATAGCCCAGAATAGAGAACAAGAAAACAAAGACATTCCTAAATGCTTTGTAGACTCTTCTTTATAAGTGTGGTGCATTACAAACCCATAAAAGAGACTCTACTCAACACGACTTTGTGGACACCCAAATATACTGAACCTAGGCTTTGGTACCAAGCTTGTCATAACCTGAACCAAGGCTTGGCCATGATGGATATCTCAAGCCCATTGAGGGTCGGAGACCCCTCCCTCTCTCCTTACTCGCCTAGTTAATAGAACACAATAGATATAATAGCATAAGCAATTAAAAAATATATGTAATTATCATAAACCATTACATGATTCTAATATCCCAATAAAAATCCCAATCCACAGTTGTCCATAAAATCCTCTAAGTTAGAATACTAACCTAAGTCAAGACATGCCCCTAACTATAGCCAAAAGAACTCAAAGAGATATTCTGTATCATAAGAAAACAAACTATGAAATTATGGGCCCTCCAGAGAATGGAAGCTATTACTTCAAGTAACTCGACCGGTATGCTAATTCTCCTAATACTGCATAGGGGTAGAAAACTGCCTCCGATCCATACATTATGAAATAATATAGTTCCTAGGATGGTTATCATGGTGAGCACTAGAATTTAACTCAGGGATAAGTGGATAAGATAATGTCATTTCAAAACAATCCAAAATAAATCTCAATTCACATGCTCATATACATGCATATATATATATCAATAAAATTCTGAGATATGGAATAAGGCTTAGCATAAGGTTTTAAACAATTATCCTGGACTGTGTAGCTCTGCCATCATAAAATACCCATGGGCTATATGGGTTCGGCTCATTTTACCAGAAGGGCCCCAATATATGTAGTCTCATAAACTCGAGATATCCTAGAAGTCAAGGAATCCACGACCCTTTTCTATCCATGATACAAATATATGTATCTTGAAATAAGCACACTAGGATCAAGACCCCCACACTGGCAAATGTGGTTCCCAGTATTGGTCCTCTTAGGACCTCAACCTTCACGGCGAGCTATACAACCTATTTTAAGCCTAATTAAAACATTTAGCACATAACCCATTAATTTAATTAAGGATTCATTCATTAAGTCATTATCAAGTGGTATCATCATACCGACTATAGCTTGCAAGTAAATGTCAATATGCTATCATCCAGGGAATCCACAACCCCAAAATCCATTATCCATTCACTTTGGGAAATCCACGACCCCAAATGTTTTTAAATCATTCTTATTCACTTATCTATTTATTCAGTGCATTAGACATAAGCAAAGCCTTATAAGTATTCATGTTTCAAAATCAATTATGCAAGTGGGTTGAGGTTCTCATTAATTCTAATACAAAAATCCAATTATTTGGGGGAATCCACGACCCCTATAGTTTGTTAAATCAATTTGGCAGAATCTACGACCCTCTAGTTTCATACAATTAGGAAAATCCACCACTACATTCCATCACCAAACCCATGTACCCCAATGAGTTTCAAATCCATCATCAAAGCATAAACAACTCATCATTTAAAACCCAACATCAAAATCCTATAAGTAGTAAGCCAAATCATGCCATAATTAAAACATAAGTTTAGGGAGAGAGATACATTTATTAATCATGAAGAAATTTGAAAAAGAAATCACCCTTTGAGCCCTAGATGACAAAACTCTTAAAACCCTAGATTTATCTTTGATTAGGGAATTTGAGAGAGAAAAGAGTGTATTTGATTAAGTAATAAGGAGTTATGGGGTACCTTAGGGTATTTTATGTCATGGGTTATAAATGGAGAAAAAAGAAAATGACCAAAGTGCCCCTATTTAAATTGTAGAAAAACTATTGCCAATCATCATAAGTCGCCTTACAACTCGTAAGGTCTCCTTATGAGTTGTCACCATGACTCGTGGTCTAGACAGTAACTTAGGGCACCCATACTGGTCAGTTCATGAGTTACACCCTACGACTCATGACTAAACCTTACGACTTGTAGGGTCATAGTCGTGGCCTCAATAGAACCTGGTGTGATCACGAGTCACACCTTATGACTCATATGGTCTCACTATAACACATGAGGTCTCAATTATAGTTAGGATAAAAATATTGGTAAATCCTACTATTATGGTCATGAGTTCCCCATTATGACTCGTGACCTTATCTTACATATTGCAAGGTAGAAGTCGTACTTAGGACAAAAATATGGAACTTCACAAAAATTTTTGGGCACCTATACTGGTCACTCTACAACTCAAGCCTATGACTTATAATGAGTCCTTACTACTTATTAGGTGAGTCGTAGTCTTGGCAATAAGCATAAAAGTAAAAAATTTTTAAAGGTCAATATTTGGGGTGTTAAAGCATCCTTTATGACTATATTAACCAAGAAAGAGGTTCTGTTTCAATGCTCTGTGAGTTATAAGGTGAGCTTCCTAAAGCTCAAGGATTTGCTTACTTCAATGCCTATTCTAACTCTTCTTATTGAGGGCAAGGGTTTTATTATCTACTGTGATTCGTATAGTGTTGGTTTGGGCTGTGTTCTAATGTAGTGTGGTCATGATAGTGCATATGCATCAAGACAGCTGAAGGTACATAAGCACAACTACCTCACTCATGGCTTAGAGTTTGAGGTGGTAGTATTTGCATTTAGGATTTAGAGGCATTATTTGTATGAGGTTCGCTATGAGATCTTTACTAAGAACCGCAGTCTACAATATATTATAACCTAAAAGGAGCTTAATTTGAGGCATCATAGATGAATTAAGTTTTCAAAGGACTATGATATCTCTATTCTCTACCATCTAAGTAAGACAAATATAGTAGCGGGCGCCTTGAGCCAGAAGGTGGTAAGTATGGGTAGCTTATGTGCTAGAATTGCCTCCTGCCTTCTCCACCATTCACTAGGTGTTCCATGTATATTTTTTTATGGTAGTTTATTCTAGATAAGTGGCATGTGCTTTGGCAAAACTCAATTCAGTTGGACGAGAGGTTAGCATTTATAGAGGAGCCAGTGTTCATTTTGGCTAAAGATGTCAGATGATTGTGCTTCAGGGATATTTTAGTAGTTAAGGTTCAGTTGAATCATCGTCCAGTTGAGAAGTATACTTGGGAGATCGAGTCTGATATGTGTATCCAATATCCCTACATGTTTAAGCCTTTAGGTAATTTCCATATCCTTTGCTTTAGTGGATGAAAGTCCTTTTAGTAATGGATGTTGTAATTACCCTCATGGTCATTTTCCTTGTTTTTATGCATTTTTGGTGTCTAGAACTTTTCTATAACTACCCGAAGTTATTTATGACTTGTTGCAACTGACAGTTCTATTTTTAGGCAGTTCGTTTGGGAATTTTAGTGATACCAAATATATGAAGAAATATTTAATCTAAATTAGCACCTGGTAAAAATATAATTTATTACCTTTCCAAAATATTTTTGATGTTGATAAAATTCTTTAGTTATAAAATATTTATATTACTTTATAATAGCTTTTATAATTTATTAATATTTTAAATGGAGATAGTAAATCTTGATATGTTAAAATATTACTATTATATAATAGAAGTTTTATTAGAAATAATCTTTTATTAATTAGGGTGGAAATGGAGGGAGAGTCTAATAATATCATTAATATTCTAGGTGGCAGTAAGTGGTGTTGGTGCCAATATGAGTCATAAGTGATTCCTACCTAACTTTGCCTTATACATATACATATATCTGTGTGTGCGCTTATGTTTGTGTGTGTTATTCATAAAATTGAGAAAGATATACAAATTGTATACCAACCATAAATGTCTAAATGTGGTAATACCTTAGAGATATTGTGATATCATATTTATCCCATATTGAATTAATTATCCACAATAAGTTATTCAAGCTAGGGTTCTAGTGGGGCAGTATTTGGAGGCGCTTCTTGAAGAGATTTTTAGCCTTCTTGTTCAGGTAGGCTAGTCTTATCCTGCCTTTAGATTGAGTGCATTTATGGTAATTGTGTACTATTATACTAGTTTTGGAGAAGTACTTTTAGTTTATGTATCATTTGATATATATATATATATATATATATATATAGATAGATATCATGCCTTATTTATCCATTTAGGATCCCGTTCTAGTAAATTTTGGTCCCTTATATTTTATTATGATATATCATCTATCACTTTAGGGCATAGAATTAAGTTGCACAACCTTGGTTCATCCTTTTTTAAATTAAGATATGCGAATGGTTATTTAAATGTATTTTTAGTTTTTGCTTAGGTTCTGCATGTACTTCATTTATGTCATTGATTGTGAAATTTGGTACCATTTTGCCATTGGTTATGGTATGGTTTGGGTATTAATTTTATAGTTGGGTATGGTTACATTGAGTTTCGATTTGAGTCCAACATCTTGTTATGATGACTTGGGAGTTCTGCCACTGATTATAATTTCTAGGAGTTATGGTTTCTCTGAGTTCTGGTTTGAGTCGGACATATGATTATAAGTTCTATTATGTATCATATATGTGACCTATTATTATTACTTACTATTTCTGTCTCGAACCAGGCATATGGCCTCTTGTTATTAGCCACCACTACCGATTTGAGCCTTGTATCTGGCCTCTCGTTACTACCTATTGGTGACGGTTGAAGCCCGGTGCACATTTAGATGGCTACTATGGTTTCATAGGATTGTTTTAGTTATGGATTATTTGAACTTTTCTTTAAATTACTTCTTGTGTGTCCCACCGGCTTCTGGGGGCACAATTTAGTTAATTGTCTCTTTCAATATTCCTGATGGACTTATGGGTCCCAAGTTACGTTATGTTATGCTTGCCTTAGACTACTATTTTATTTTTCTATATTTCTTTTACTTATTCCTATATAACATTTTGTAGCTCGATAGTTGTTTACCTTTCAGTCCCTATTTACCATTGACTAAGAATACACACTCGATTTATGGTCATACTTTTACTGTGTTAAGCTTAGTCAACCGATGATGCCTACTAAGTGCCCATTGCTTTGGTAGTCATACTACACTTTTGTATCTTTTCCCTAATATATATTGGAGTACTAGCAGCCGATGTTGACATGATTCCTGCTTTCCAGTACTAATCTAGAGCCGAGTAAGCTTGTTGTCGTTCGATCCTGATCCTTCTCTATCTATTCTAGTGCAGTTTCTTATTGTTGAAACTTATTGTATATTGTGTATGTTTTGCATTCTTTATAGTACTCTTGGTATATTTTTGTAGTGGCCCTAATACAGACCTTACCAGGTCTTTGGAGGGATTAAGTTGTATATTTTGGTCCTTTTATTTCTCTTATTTTTGTATACTTTATATGTTTCCTTTTTGTGTTTTGCTTACTATTACTACTGTTATTATTATATATAGTCTTTTCTTATTTCTGCCTGTTAATGCGTTACCTATTATTTAGGGCTATGGACGAGCTTGCTTACTGGTGGGATAAGGTTGGTGCCTTCATGACTTGAGAAATTAGGTCATGACATAATAGTGGTATAAAATTATGTTAAGGGTGCAAGAACCAATCATGAAAATAGATTTGTTATTGTCTTGTGCCCGTATGAGGGGATATATTTTTGTTATTTGGTGGTTTTGGGACATTATTTGCAATATGTGACCCCATGGGCTCTTGTATGAGGTCGTTGGTCTTGTGTATATGTATGTCACTATATTTTTTCTGTTGGAAAAATCCTAAATAGGAGTTATGGGGTATCAACGACATATTTCAGTGTATTTTACTATATTGGTATATGATTTAATTGGATTACATGGATGGATAAAATATTGAGTGGATTTTTGGTCACGTGGTTGGTATATTAGTTGAATATGGAAGTTCTCATTCTGGTTAGCTGTGAGCATTAAATCCTTATATCATATACATTCATGAACATTGGTACCACCATGGAAATACTTGAAAAACTGGTTTTTTTTGACAAAACATATGACATCTTCAAAAACCCTCTATTGATGCATATGCTGGAGAGGAGTTCTGGATATTTGATATTGGTTGTATATAGGTTTAAGAACCTTCCATGGTCCTACCTCTAAAGCACAGCTCGATAGGTGTATATGAAGGTTGTGCAACAACCTTATGTATCTCATCGTAATTATCATCATCATCATCATATTTTATATACCTTGTGCTTTTTTTGTGTTGTATTATCATCCTTGATATGAGATTTGTGTGTGTATTACTTTCTTCATACTTGTATGTATGATATCCATATACTTGTGCTTTCTTATTGTATTTGTATGCGGTATATATGTATGTTATAGAATTATTAGTGGAGACGGGGTGGACTACTATTTAGGACATTTTCTGATTGCAGGTGACGTGCCTATAGTGTGTATTTTGCATACTTTATTTTCTACTTCATTGAGTTGGCCTATGATACCTAATGAGTATAAGTGGATTTTACTCACCCCTACCGTACCCTTTTGGTGCAAATCCAAGCACGAGTGTGCCACAAGGAGTTAATTCAGGCGGTACTTTAAGCTAATTAGAGGTAGCAGTTGATCTATGCATCCAGAGCTGACTACTACCTTTTCTTATCTAGATTATGTCTTTATTTGTATTTAATCTCAACAGTGTAAGAATGAGGTGTCTAATAGAGTCTCGCTGATCGATACGTAAACATCCATTTCTATCTTTGAGAGGCTATAAGATATCTGTAGGAAACTTCCCTTATTTTGTTCCTTATTGTGCGGGCCTTTTATATCTTGTGTTCTGAGTCATAATTTATACTTTTCTGTGAGATGATGATAACTAGATCTCTTGAGGTAAGAGATACAGAGTCTTTATTCGACAATAAAGACTAGTCTAGAGGGTGAGTTACGAGTCATGGATGGGCTTGAGGTAGTGGACGGGCATGTGAATATGCCCCATCTAGAGGTAGTGCTAGGGTACTTTACCCTGAGCCTTGTGTTGAGCATGTTGGATATGTACGGCCTCCTCTGGTCCCTCAGAGTTCTTCTACCCCAGTCTTGGAGGGGTTATTAGTTTGATTGTTGACCCATTTGGAGGTTGATCCTTTGAGTGTGCCTACTGTTCCTCCAACTCTGAGTATTTAACCTTTGTCTGCGCTATATCTTTCTTATGGTATTTCACCAGCTCTGAGTAGGGATCCCCTAGTAGTATCGACATATGTTGTTGGTACTCCACATACTCTAAGCATTGTTCCTTCTTTATCCCCTGTATTAGAGAATGGTATTCTGAGGTCAGGAGTTCAGCCTTCGACTATGTTACCTCCTCAGGTAGGATCTCAGCTTACCAGATTTACAATGTCTCTCCTCATTGCAAGTATAATTATGTCTTTTAAGGATCAAAAGAGGTTTGAGAGATTCACTCATTTGGGTCCTTCTAGGTTCAATGGTGTTATAAGTGAAGATTTCTTGATTGACTATCATGAGAAGTTGCATAACCTTGGTTAGATTGAGTTTATGATGTTGCTTCTGCTACTTATTAGTTGAGATGCCGCTAGATATTGGGAGAGGTCTCTTCTTTGTTACAGACCTCTTGATTCTCCTGAGATGACTTGGGATCAGTTTGCTGAGGCCTTTTTGATAAGTTTTTACCTTTCAGTCCAAGGGTCAGATGAGGTATGAGTTTGATCACCTATAGCAGGGCTCTATGACTTTTCTAGAGTATGAGTCCCACTTTTATGACTTGTCTAGATACTCTTATGCTAGTATTGCCATTGAATTGGGAAGATTCAAAAGTTCATGAAGGGGTTGGATGTTTCTCTTCAACTAACCGTGACCCAGATGGTAGTGTATGAGGTACCATTTCAAAGTATAATGGATCATGCTAAGATGACCTAGTCTATTCTTCGAGCATCTCAAAGAGACACCAAAAAGGTGCATTGTTAGGGAGAGTTCAGAGGTCACACTTCTTGATACAAGGATTCTAAAGGTTCTTGTGGGTATCATGGTAGACCCATGTAGGAAACTTTATAGAGTTTAGGCAATGGGTCATCACGTTCAACAGCTATAAGTGGTCGTTCTAGCCTAGTCGTACCTCCTTATTTTGAGTTGGGTCATAGGGTTTGCAATATCTGTGATGAGGTTAGCCATTTGGTCAAGGACTACCGCTATCATGTGTTCAGAGTTGCTCTTATTTCAGCTGTGAGAGGTAGAGGTTCTACCATAGGTGCACAAGGTAGAGTTGGCGGTGCCTGTGGTGGTGGTAGTCGTAGGGCTACACAGTCAGGTAATAGTCATGGACAGTTTTATGCTATACCTACTATACCAGAGGTAGAGGCTTCCGATACTGTGATCATTGGTATCGTCCCTGTTTGTTTTACACCTGCATTTGTATTATTTGATCCAAGATTGACTTTCTCTTATGTGTCTGCATATTTTGCTTTGGGTTGTGATTAGGATAGTGAACCTCTTTCCATGCCTATCTAGGTATCTCTACCCATGTAGGAGACTCTATAGTGGTGGATCGGGTGTACTGATCTGTGTTGTGACTTTTGTGGAGCATGATACTTGGGTAGATCTGCTGGTATTAGATATGGTAGATTTCAACGTTGTTGCGCCCAAGCACACACTCAAGTGTACGTGGTCTCACCAAGTAGTATAGTAGCCTTATAAAAAGCCAAATACCGATCCCATAGGGACTTGTGTTGACAACTATCTAAATTTAGTTCACTATAAAGATTAAAAAGTGCTCAAGTAACCAAAAGAGTTTTGAAAGTTTTAAATAAAGTAAACAATGTAGTAAATTAAAGGTCTTGGAAAATCAATAATGAGAAACCTAGGGTTAAGGCTCTTTGAAAAATCATACTATGCTATTGATTTTCATTAGTTAGGTTACTTATCTTAGTTGTTGATTCACGAGGTTGATATTATGAATATGGTCTTCCGAGCCTCTAATCACCTATCTAACTTAGACCCACAACTACATCATTGAGTGGGGATATGAGAACTAATTTATATTCATTTATATTTTATCTCGTAAGTGAATCAAATAGGTCACTTAGTTATATTCCTAACCTAAATGCAAATTATAACTTTGTTCTGTAGAAGATTATAATCCTATTCTATTCATCCCCACGTGCTATCCTCTTGTTCCTCTTTCCTTGATCACAAGGTGACTATGGATGTATTCTAAGGGTAGATAATTCTTAAAATAGTTACATCATCAAGGATAAATTAGCAACCAAATATGATAAATAATTAAAACCAAATCATTTCATAACAATAGTACTCATGTTTTTGGCCTTAATCCCGAAAAAGGGTGTTTAGCCGCTCATGGACATAACCATAATTACAATGATATAATACATGTTAAAATCCACAAAAAACAAAAATGATGGAATAAAACCCTAATTGAAGTGTTTTCCAGCCTCCCTCAAAGTTTCAAGGTCGTCCAAGGTGTGTAACATAATGTTTAAGGGTCCTATTTATAGGAGGACACAAGCTGCCGAATTTAAATAGGGTCCATGCTACCACACGTATCGCAGTGACTAGGGTCCATGGAACACACTTATCATGGTGAAACACTGTAATGGGTCATTTTGGATACCACCAAGTCTGTGGCATAGACCCTAACGCGGTGCTTAAGCTCCATGGTACGCCAATGACTCCAAAACATCTGTTTTACGTCAAATCTTGTCCCATGTGTTTTTCCATCCTTTTCAATCCTTGTGGTGTTGTTTCCAACAGATTTATAGAGTGTGTATCATCCACATCATTATCAACTCACCAAAAATCCTATAGCATAAAAAACCACAAATTAGAGCTTAAAACAACAGATAATTCAAGACAATGAACTAGAAACTTAAGAATGCTAGTTTTATCCTTTTGATCTTTAACTTATTTTTAACTCTTGGATTGTTTCAAGTGAACCTTAAAAACTATAAAAAAGTTATTCCACACATAATTAAACAATTATACCATTAGGAACTCATTATGCACTTTAGAATCCATCGAGATGAACTAGAACAACACATAGCTCAAGCTAGTAACACTAGTTTTCTCGTCTAAACTCTAAGTGACCAATTTGAATCCAAACTATTTTTAAACACACATTAAACATTGTTATAAAGTCTTTTAGCACTTATATACTCAATTATACAAATATTTACTCATTAAGCACAAGAAAAATTCTCAAAGCAAGGCTAAATAAGCCTAGATAGCAACACTGAAGTGCCTAAATCCACCTAAGATCAGATGTCATCTTGGGTATGGATTGGTTAGATCCTTACCATGCTATCATATATTATTATACAAATACCGTGACTTTAGCTTCACCAAGTGTGCCAAGGATATCTTGAAAGGGTGCACTTTATTTGGATCCTAAGAGAGTTATATCATTTCTTTTGGCCAGTTGCTTAGTTGAGAAGGGATGTCTATCTTATTTGGCTCATATTCATGATACTAATGTCACTTTACCTCCTTCCTTATATTATGTTCATATTGACCATGAGTTCATAGATATTTTCCCTACAAACTTTTCTAGCATGCCTTCAGACTGTGATATTGACTTTGCTATTAATGTTGAGTCGAGAACTAAGGCCATTTCTATTCCCCCTTATAGGATGAACCCAACTGAGTTAAGGGAATTGAAGGATCAATTTCAAGAGTTGTTAGATAAGGGATTTGTCTGACCTAATGTATTACCTTGGGGTGCACCTGTCTTGTTCTTATAGAAAAATAATGGGTCTAAGAACATATTTATTGATTATCGATTGTTGAACAAGGTGAAGGTTAAGAATAAGTATCCTCTTCCTTGTATTGATGATTTATTTGATCAGATTTAGGGTGCTTTGGTGTTTTCAAAAATTGATTTTACATTTAGGCATCATTAGTTGAGGTTAGAGCTTTGAGTATTCTGAAGACAACCTTTAAAACTTGGTACGATCATTACGAGTTCTTGGTCATGTCCTTCGGGTTGAATAATTCCCCAGCTGCATTAATGGAGTTAATGAACTGGGTATTTGACCATATCTTAACTCTTTTATTATTATATTTATAGATGATATCTTGGTTTATTCCAAGAGTGAGGCAGATTATGAGGAGCATTTCCAGATTGTACTCTGAGTTAGGTGGTATCCCCTACAAGTTTGATATTCCATGGGCGATATGGAATCCGCCATTGACTCGGCAGGGAAGCCTCCAACCCAAGTGTGCCGCAAGGGTTGGAGTTCCTAAATCTGATATGCCACACGATACTTAAGTCAGCGTATAATAATTTACTTGGGTCGGCAAACCACAGTTTTGGGCAAAGAGTTGTCTGAACTCCCGCCTTCTTCAGGGAACCACCTAAGCTCTCTTTATGCCCTATTTTAGCCTTTTCTAAACATGCATTATTATGAAGTTCTAAAACGTAAATCTGATAAAGTCTGATTTCTATATTCGTTTGTGTCTGTTATGGCATTTTCTGAGTTTGGTATTATCATACTAAGACTTTTAAGTCATGATTTCTGACCCATAATAAACTAATATAAATCTTTCATTTAAAGCAAAGCTTAGACCACCCAAAAACATGCAATTGATATAGAAGATTTCGTGTTCCGAAAGTTAGGTCAAAATCATGCAAAAACTTCATCAAACATATGGTGGTCTAGTGCCTTTAGAAAATTATGCACTCTTTTATTACATGCATTATGAACATTAAACATTCATGCTAAATTCCCTCTTTAGTGATTTAAAATTACCTTTAAATCATAACAAGAGTTCAACCATTTCATATAGTGCTTTTCAAGAATGCATTGCAAAAAAATTCATATGCTATGAAAAATATGAAAATTCATAATAAGAGGGAATTCACCAAAAGTCATGCTCTCAACAAGAATTCATTCTTAAATACATGTTTTCATACATACATATTCTCAAATTACTTTGGGGAAGGTCAAAAGACCAAAAAAATGATGTTAAAACATCTAATACGTGAATATATACATAGTTTCAAAAACCCCATTCTAAAACATGATTTTTCTATGCCTATGAGAATTTAGGAAAACCCCGCGTACCTCTATTTTAGAAAATAATGGGTGCTTCTTGAAGCCTGTTGATTGGGAATTCCGAATCTCTAATAAATTTTGAAAACCCACGGTTGAATCTTGATTTATTTCGGTTTTTAGTTTGAAACCCTTGGGAGTGTTGTTGAGAATTTTTAGATGAATGTGGATGTATTTTGGAGAATTGGGGACTGAATTTCGTGTTTATGGCTAAATAAGGGTGGGAAAAGGACCATTCTGCCCCAAAAACGGAGTGTTTAAGTCACTTGAAACCATTACATAGGTGCCACATATGATATCGCCTATGTTTACATAGGCACCATTTACATAGGCGCCGCATATGCTTTCCAGTGGCCATGTGCGATTGGTTAGGCGATGCATACTACTTTAAATGGCCATAACTTCTTGCTCGGGTGCTAGATTTTAGCAAAATTGGTATCGTTGGAAAGCTAACTTGACAACTTATTATTTTACACATAGTAGGCTCTCTAAGTCAACATATACAAAAAGTCATGGTTGATAGAAGTTGACACAAATTATAATGTCCACTTAAACTTAATCGATCGAAGTAGTTTTCAACTCGTCCTTGATTCAAAAGACCTCTATGGTCTAAATTCAAACTTTAATGGATTCATATACTACACAAATAATTAACATGCCATATTGGCATAGGATTTATGGCTTCGAAATTATCAACGCATCGGAATCATGGTCTATATTGTAGCCCAAAATGTGGGGCGTTACATGTAGCATGCCACACTTATAAGAGGAAGGCTGCAATGCATTTAGGAATGATTCCCTTCTTTGTTTTCTATTTTGTGCTAGTGTCTAGTTACTTTGAGTTTTCTCTAACTCTTGGTTTTCTTGCATTTCAGGTCTTGCCTCCACAAAGATCTGATGGTCATAGGAACTCAACTGGAACCTCCATCCCAACTGGGGAAAATGCAGAGGAAATTTACCCTACTCATGGTATGTAGACTCAGTATAGGGACTGTACTTCTAACTTTACTACTCTGCTTAGGGTTCCTTCGGTCCTTACTAGTCCACCTCAGGATTTTTGGGCTAGTGTTGCTTCTTTCCTTAGAGAGATATCTTAAATGCCGAGTTTCGACAGTCCATCCACTTGCTTACTCATATTATAGCATCACAGTCTTGCCATTCTGATTATGTTGGTCCTCCCCCCAGTTTATCTAAGGTACTTGAGTTGGACAGTTTATAAGGCTAAACCCCCCTAATATTTTTGTTCTCTAAGGTTGAGGAGGATCCTAAGGGGTTTATTAATGAGATGAAGAAGATCTTCGGGTGATGCATGCTAGTGATTCAGAGGGACTGAGTTTGTAGCTTATCAGCTAAAGAAAGTGGTTTATCAGTGGAATAAGGAGTGTAAAGAGTTGAGTGGTGAAGATTTTGAGCCGACTATATGGGATGAGTTCTCATGTGGTTTTCTTGATTATTTCTTTCCTCAGGAGTTAAAGGAAGCTAAGGCTGAGGAGTTTGTGAGTTTGAAGTAGGATAAGATTAGTCTTAAGTAGTATGCATTGAAGTTTACCCAATTGTCCCGTTATGCTTTTGAGCTTGTGTCTAGTATGAGTTCTAGAATATGAAAGTTTGCTTCGAGTATGTTCCGTGACTTGGTGTAAGAGTGTAAGGATGCTATGCTAAATAATCACATGGATACTTCAAGGTTAGTGGTCTACATGCAACAGGTAGAGGATAAGTAGAAGAAGAAGCAAATGGAAATGGGTAAGAGTCAGAGTAAAAAGACTAGGTATAAAGAGTAGGGTGTAAGCTAGCAGAATGGTGAAAATGGAGGTAGACAATGGTTCAAGAAAAAAACATAGGGAATTCGTATTTATTATCTAGTGCTTTTTATCCTAAGCCTTATGGTGATCGGCGTTTTCTGATTAGTTATGCTCCTAAGTCATAGAGTGCCTAGTCTCAGATAAGCGCAGATTAGTCGGGCCCAACTTACCCCCTTGTCATTTTGGTGGGAAGCTTCACCATGAGTTTTGTAAGGAGGGGAAGAACTTGTGTTATAGATGTGGCTAGCCCGGTCATATGCAGCGTGATTGCCCCTCATCTAGGGTTGCTATTGTGGCTTATAAGGCTTTAATTGCCACTTTATCAACTCCTGCAGCTAAGGGTGCTTCTTTAGGGATGGGAACTAGTCGGAATTTCCTGTATTCACTCTCTACTTGTCAGGAAATCGAGGTATCCCCAAATGTTGTCTTTGGTATGTTACAACTCTTCTCTCATGATGTTTATTGTTTGCTTGATCCAGTTTCTACCCTATCTTATGTGATTTCATATGTTTTTGTACACTTTTGTCAAGACCCGAACAAGGGCCTGACCATGACGGGTATCTCAAGTCCACCAAGGATTGGAGATCACCCCCTTTGCCCAGCCAAATAGAACATAACACATCTAGCAGCGGTTGAATTTCAAACATATAACAAGATAGAGTAATTAGAAACTCAAAGTCTATGAAATATCAACCAACAATACCCAACCACAGCGATATCCACAAATTCTGTAAACAAAACAAAAAACCAATCTAAGTTGGGATATGCCCTCGACTCTAACAATGACAATGGAAATGATATTGTCAATGATAATGTAAAGTCTTTAATTCTACTTAAGGGAAAGAAACCAGTGGAATGATTAAGTCTTCCGAAGAATGAAAGCTCACCACTACACTACAATAACCGATGAATCGAGCTGATCTACCTATCACTACGCAGGAAAAGAAACCTTCGAACCCTGCATCACATGGGGATACAACGTCTGAAGACAGTTAGTGGGTTGAGCACTAGCATGCAACTCAGGGATAAGGGAATAAAGTAATGCTATGAACAAGACAGGTCAAAATCATTCATAGTCCAGTAATGCTCACAATACATACATATATACATATATACATATATACATACATACATACATATGTACATTTATAAATATATATACATACACACACACATATATATATCAAATATTGGGATAGGGAACAATTTCCTTTAACAAAGTCAGAAAACAAAGATATTAAGGAATACACTTACATCAAGCACGATTATCTGAGTAGAAAATAAGAATGGGTATTTGGACTTCATGTCCTTTTTGGCTTTCCAAGTGGCTTCTTTACACTTTTGGTTTCTCCATAAAACCTTCACCAAAGCCACATTCTTCGTTTACAACTAGTGGACTAGCCAATCTAAAATCTCAACAAGACTTCCTCATAAGACAAGGAGTTCAAAACACCCACACTCTCTAAGGGAACAATCAAAGAGGGATCGCCCACACACTTCCTTAACATCAAAGCATGGAAGACTGGATGAATAGAACCTAAACTAGAAGTCAATTCCAATTCATAAGCAACCTTCCCAACTCTCCTCAAAATATGATATGGCCCAACATAATGGGGGCTTATATTCCACTTCTTTACAAATCACATCGCTTCTTTAATGGGAGACACCTTCAGAAACACCAAACCATCCACATTAAACTCTAAATTTTCCTTCGTCTACATAGGACCTTTGCCAACTCTAGGCTATTTTAAGCCTATCCCAAATCACCTTCACCTTTTTCATTTCTTGAGGAACCAAGTCAGGACCACACAACCTATTCTCACCAACCTCAAAACATCCAATAGAAGACTTACACCTTCTACCATAAAAAGCCTCAAAAGAAGCCATTCCAATACTAAAGTAATAGCTATTATTATATGCAAATAGTATAATGGGTAAATGATAAATGCTACTTCCACCAAAGTCGATTACACGAGACATTAGCATATCTTCCAAAGTCTGAATAGTCTTTTCTACTTGACCATTTGTCTGTGGGTGAAAAACGGTGCTAAGATTCACCTTAGTCCCCAAACATCTCTAGAATGACTGCTAAAAATAAGATGAGAACTGCGTGCATCGATTAAAAATGATAGAAAATGGTGCACCATGCTGCATAACTATCTCTTCAATGAATAGCTTGGCATAATCCTAAAAGGGAAATTAGTCCTCACCAGCAAGACGTGAGAAGATTAGTCATCCTATCTATGATGGCCCAAATTGAATCAAACTGACCATGAGACTGTGGTAGACCGATAATGAAATCTATGTTAATTGCTTCCCATTTCCACACCGGCTGCTTAATTTCTAGCAACAATCCACCCGGACTAAAGTGTTCAACCTTCACTTGTTGACAAACCATATACTTGGCTACAAAATTAGCCACATCCCACTTCATGTTATTCCACCAATAAATCTCTTTCAAGTCATGGTGCATCTTTATTGAACCAGGATTAATAGTGTACCTTGATTTAGGAGCCATAACCAATATTCTCTCTTACAACCTATTAACATTGAGAACACACAATCTCCCTTGGTACCTTAAGATACTATCACCGCCAATCTTAAAAGACATTACTTCCTGCTGACCCACATCATTCTTAACCTACATCGAGATGGGATCCAAAACCTACTTTTCTTTCACTTTAGCACCAAGAGATGACTTTGCCACTTCTTGCACCACCATACCTCCATCCTCAGAGTCCAAAAGAAGAACTCTAACATAAGCCAACTGGTGAATGTCTCTAACTATGAGTTAAGCTTCCCATAGATAACCAATAAGAGCATTATCAACTATGTTATCTTTACCTTGATGATGATGGAGAATCATGTCGTAATCCTGGTGCAACTCAAGCCATCTTCTTTGCCTGAGATTTAACTCCTTCTAAGTGAAAACATATTGCAAAATCTTATGGTCTGAGAAGATGTCAACACAAACCCTATATAAATAGTGACACCAAATTTTTTTAAAAAAGACCACAACTAATAATTCCAAGTCGTGCATCAGGTAATTTTTCATGAACTTTCAACTTCTAGTAGAATACGCCACAACCTTACCATGCTCTATCAATACACAACATAGTACCATACAGGACTGGTCACAATAAACTTCAAAAACCTTAGTACGCTCGGGTAGGGTCAAAATCAAAGCCAAAGTCAACTTATCATTCAACTTCTGAAAACTTCCCTCACAAGATTTCGACCATAGAAACTTTATCTTTCTTTGAGTCAACTTAGTCAATGGGCCAACAATAAAAGGGAAGATCTCCACAAACCTTATTCAATACCCAGCTAAACCTAAAAAACTCCTAATATTAGTTGGAGTTGTGGGTCTAGGACACTTCTTAACCTCAACTTTCTATGGATCCACCATGATCCCCTTACTAGAAACAAGATGACCCAAATAAGTCACAACATTTAACTAGAACTAATACTTAGAGAATTTAGCATACAATATTTCATTTTTAAGGGTCTGCAACACTCTACGAAGATGGTTGGCATAATATTCCTCACTCTTGGAATACACCAAATATCATTAGTAAACACAATTACAAATAAGTCCAAGAACTGATAGAATACCCGGTTTATAAGATCCATAAATATCGCTGGGGCATTAGTCAAATCAAAGGACATGGTCAAGAACTCATAATTTCTATACCGAGTACAAAAAGAAGTCTTAGGGATATCCCTCTCCCTAATCTTCAATTGATGATAACCCGACCGAAGGTCAACCTTAAAGGAGTACTTGGCACCCTAAAGCTGGTAAAAAAGGTCAACAATCCTTGAAAGATAATACTTATTCTTTACCGTCACGTTATTCAACTGATGGTAGTCTACACACATTTGAAAGGACCCATTTTTTCTATACATGAAAAGCTTGAGAGCACCCTACGGAGACACACTAGGGTAGATAAAATCCTTATCAAGTAGATCTTTTAACTTCTCCTTAAGTTCTTTCAACTCAGACAAAGTTTTTTTATACAAATAGATAGAGATATGGCGGGTATTTGGGAGGAGATCAATCCCAAAATCTATTTCCCTATCAGGAGGACCACCAGGAAGATCATTAGAAAACACTTCAGGAAACTCACAGATCATGAAAATAGATTGCAATAAAGGACCCACAAAACTAGAATCTTTTAAATGCGCTAAATGGTATAGACACCCCTAGGAAATCAATTTCCAGGATATAAGATAAGATATAAACCTTTCCTTAGATACTAGGGAACTACCTTTCCATTCGATCATTGGCTTATTTGAAAATTTGAAAATGACCTTACGCGTCCGACAATCAAGAGAGGCATTGCATAAATACAACCAATCAATTCCTAGGATAACATCAAAATCTAACATATCCAACTTAATAAAATCTACAAAGGTCTCCCTATCACTAATAAACATCACACAATCCCTATAAACCCTTTTTCGTACCACAGAGTCACCCACCGGGGTAGTCATAAAGAAAGGATAAATAATATAATTAGGACAAAAACCAAAATGAACAGCCACATATAGGGTCACATAAGAAAGAGTAGACCCCAAATAAAGTAGACAATACACATCACGAGAGAAAATTTTAAGCATACCAGTACAAATCTCAGGAGACACCTCAAATTCCAGATGAATGGTAAGAGCATAAAGGCAATTCCGACCAGTATGGAAACTAGAAGTAGTACCCTTTGATGATGGAGTTGAATATATGACAATAAAAACCTTATTAGCCCCAGTAGAAACACTAGCTTAAGGATAATATGGCGGCATATAGCACTACTGGCCATACTTAAAGAACTTATTTCTTCTATCCTCCCAAAATCCACAATGCACTTACCCACAGAAATAACAAAGGGGATAAGATGGGGCTGACTAAGCTCCATTGGCATGAGATTTGACACCTTGTGCCCTTTAACCACTGTTAGTCAAAAATCAATGATCACCAGACGACTATGGATATGGGGCACTAGTCTTCGAATAAGAACCAAAATTTCCCCATGTTTTCTTCTTAGACCACTACCTATCATCGCCACCACTATTTTTTTGACCTCCACCCTGCTATGAGTACCAAAACTTCTTACTCTGCCTTTTTTTCTTCTTGTCTTCTACTTGTTGCATATACACTACGAGCCTAGATATATCTATATCCTTGTTTGATAAGGCTGCCTTGCACTCCAATACTAAATTATGGGATAAACCAAAAGCAAACTTCCTTATCCTAGCTCTCATGGAAGAAACCAACTCCGGAGCATAACGAGACAATTGATGGAACTTCAGAGCATATTCCTTAGTAGTCATTCTCCCTTGCCTTAGATTGCCGAACTCCTTTGCCTTTATTTCCCTCAACTCCTGAGAAAAGAAACGATCCAAAAAGGCACCATAAAATTCATCCCTCAAGGCTACCTCAACATCATCACCTCTCGACTAATCCCACTCTTCATACCACTAATATTCTACATCTTTTAGCTGATATGTGACAAACTCCACACCCTCACAGTTAGAAGCATATATCAGACAAAAAATTTTCTCTATATCATTTATGAACCCTTGAGGATCCTCCTCAAACTTAGAGCTAGTGAAAACCAGAGATTTGAGCCTCATAAATTGGCCAACTCTAGTGTCCTTAGAATAAGGAGAACCAACATTCTTATGCTCAGACTAAAAAGACAAAGAGGCCACCAACTGAGTAAGCAAATAATTTAACTGATGGAACTTAGCATTAGTCACACCACCATGAGAAGCTCTAGGAGGACTAGTGGAATTTGGGGGAACCCCATGAGATCCATCAGGAGTAGGGGCCCTAGACCGGGTCTGAACTCCTTAAGTAGGATGATTTTTATTAATATTTTCATCAAGTGGGATAGATAAGTTTCTAGGAGCATCAGATCTTTAAGAAGGCATGATCTGAAATGAGAACAAATGGATATTATAGGGAATTCAAAACCTTAGACTCTATGCTCAGAAATAGACCATAAGAAAGGGAAATAATTTCTAATTTCTTTGTATCCGTTCCCTCATAAGTATGGTTCTCTACACACCTATAAAGAGAAACTACTTGACACTGCTTTATGGATACCCAATGACACTAAACCTAGGATATGATACCATCTTTGTCATGACATGAGCTAGGGCCTGACTGTGATGGGTATCTCAAGTTCACTGAGGACTAGAGACCACCCTATTTTCCCAGCTAAATAGAACATAACACATCTAGCAGTAGTTGAATTTCAAACATATAATAAGGAGAGTAATTAGAAACTCAAAGCCTATGAAATGTCAACCAATATACCCAACCATAGTAATATACCCTCAACTCTGACAATGATAATGACAATGATAATGTTAATGATAATGTAAAGTCTTTAATTCTACTTAAAGGAAAGAAACTAGTGGAATGATTAAGTCTTCTGAAGAATGAAAGCTTACTATTTTAATAAAAATAACTAATGAATTGAGCTAATACCCTATCACTACAAAGGAAAAATAGACCTACCTTTGGACCCTGCATCGCGTAGGGATCAGCATCTGAAGATGGTTAGTGGGTTAAGCACGAGCATGTAACTCAAGGATAAGGGAATAAAGTAACTCCATGAATAAGGCAGTTCAAAATCATTCAAAGTCTAGTGCACATAATCACATGCATATACATACATACATATTTATATATATATATATCAAATACTGGGCTAGGGAACAAGGCTTAGCGTGCACTTTAAAATCATTAACCTAGACTGTGTAGCATAACCATCATAATAAGGCAGCCACAGGCTATATGGGTCCAACTCTCCCCTAGATGAAGGGCCCCTAGTGCGTATGGCTGCACAAATTAAAGAATTATTATATATAAATATGCACTATAGGGGACTCAAACCTCTCAGCCTATATCAAGAGTGACTTAAGCACCTAGTTATATAACATGGGGTACTCGATCCTCTCGATCATATAATAAGAAGGACTCAAACTTCCTGGTCATTTAGACCTCTACATCGACAACATCAGTTTACAATATTATCCCTCGAGACCTTCACTTTCATGGTACAACTACACAACCCCCATTAAAGCCCAATCAAAACATTTTTCACACATTTTTATTCATTGACTAAGGAATTTACTGTTATGGCACACCATAGGTATCATCATACCCTTATACTTTCAAGCTTATCTCTATGCCATAGTAATCACATTAGTTTAGGGGAACTACACAACCCCACAAGGTTTAATTCAAAACTGTTATGATTTATTATCTTTTCACATTATGCAATAGTTAAAGAATAGTTCAATTTTCATACTTTTATATTCAAAACCAATTTCACAATATAGGGTTGAGGTCATTACCACTTCAATTATCAATATTCATAAATTAGGGGAAATCACAATCTCATAACTTAATCACCATACCCATGCACACTATAAACTTAAAACTATAAATAACCATGAACAATCATATGTAGACCATGGGAAACATTGTTCAAAAACAAACATTCAAAACCCTCAACCCATGTTATAAAACCAACAACAAAACCATATGAAAAACCATTTAAAACACATGCTTTACAAAATAAAGTTTGGAGAAGAGTAACATTTCTAAAAAATCAAGGATTGCAAAGAGAATTTGACCTTTGAAGATCTATATGGCCAACCTTTAGAAACCCTAGCTACTTTTTTCTTGAGAGAATTGAGAGAGAAGAAAGAGTGTTTTAATTTGTTAAAGGTTGAAAATAATTCCCCAAGGGTATTATAGTCGTGGGTCATAATTGAGAATAAGGTAAATGTATAAAGTTCCCTTAATTAAAAGCTAAAACATTATTGCCAGTGACTACGGGTCACTCTGTGACTCGTTAGGACACATTATGACTCATCATCATAAGTCGTAGTCAAGATAGTTTCATGGGTCACACATATTATTTACCATACGACTCACGTCATACGGCTTGCCAAGTGACACTATGACTTAAAATTTCCAAGTATTATCCAAGATAGAACCATTTGAGTTTTACACTGGTCACCCTATGATTTGTACTATGCAACTCGTGTAGAGTCTTTACGACTCATTGGGAGCCACTTATAAATAGGATGGTAACTTTGTCAACCTTTACTTGACACCCTACGATTGAGGTCCTACGACTCGTAATGATGCTCTACGACTCGCTGGGTGAGTCATAGTAAGGACAGTGAGTTTAAAACTCAAAAAATCTCAAGGTTCAATATTTGGGGCATTACAACTTTAGTTTTGCTCTTGAAAGTATTTTTGACCCCTTTTTAGTATCTACCCCAGTGGGTGAGTCTATTGTTGATAGAAAAATCTATATGGGTTGTGTAGTATCCATATATCATAGGAAAACTTTGGTAGATCTAATAAAACTTGATATGGTGGATTTTGATATGATCTTGGGTATGGGTTATCTTTATTTGTTCTATGCTTTTTTAGATTATAGGACCCAAAAGGTCACTTTTTGTTTTCTTTATGAACAGTTATTAGAATAGGAGAAAAGTTCCTTAGTATCCAAAGGGAAGTTTATTTCTTATCTTAGGGATCAAAAATTGATATCCAAGGTATCTTTGTATCATCTAGTTCGCATCAAGGATTCTAATGCTGAAACTCTCTCCTTGCAATCTGTCCCTGTGGTTATTGAATTTCCTAAAGTCTTTCTAGATGAATTTCTTAAGATTCCTTCTAATAGGAACATAGATTTTAAGGATTGATCTCCTACTAAATACTCATCTTATTTCCATTCCTTCTTATAGATGGCTCTGGTAAAGCTAAAAGAATTAAAAGAGCAATTAAAGGATCTTTTTGATAAGGGGTTCATACGTCCTAGTGTTTCTCCTTAGTGATCCTATGCTTTTTGTGTGGAAGAAAGATGGGTCTCTTTAGATGTGTATAGACTATCGCTAGTTGAATAAGGTCACCACAAAAAATAAGTACCCTCTTCCTATGATTGATAACTTTTATTATCATCTTTAGGGTGCTAAGTGTTTCTCTAAGATAGATCTTTGTTTGGGATATCATCAGTTGAAAACAAGGGAGGTTGATATTCCCAAAACTATATTCCAAACTCGATATGGTCACTATAAGTTATTGGTTATGTCATTTGTGTTAATTAATGCTCTGACTACTTTCATGGACCTTATGAATTAGGTGTTTAGGAAATTTTTAGACTTGTTTGTTGTAGTCTTCATTGATGTCATCTTGGTTTACTCCAAAAGTGAGGAGGATTATGCAAATTACCTTCAAATTGTGTTGCAGACCCTTAAGGACCAGGAATTATATGTAAGATTTTCTAAGTGTGAATTTTGGTTGAGTGTTATGACTTTCCTTTAGCATGTTGTGTCTAGTGAAGGAATTAAAGTGGACCCATTGAAGATTGGGGCGGTTAAGAAGTGGCCTAGACCCAAGACTCCAACCTACATGAGGAGTTACTTAGGTTTGGTAGGCTACTATAGGAGGTTTAGGGAAATATTTTCATCTATTGTTGCTCCGCTCATGAGGTTGACTTAGAAAAAGGTAAAGTTTTTATGGTCTGATACTTGTGAAGACAGTTTGAGTAATTAAAGAATTAGTTGACTTTTGCTCCTATTTTAACCCTACCCGAGGGTACTAAGGTGTTTTTTGTGTATTGTGATGTGTCATGTGTCATGTGTGGGGTTGGGTTATGTGTTGATGTAGCATGGTAAGGTTGTATCTTATACTTCTAGGAATCTTAAGGTTCATGAGAGGAATTATCCAACTCACGATCAGAGTTGGCGGTTGTGGTTTTTGCTTTGAAGATTACATTATTTGTATGGTGTGTGTGTGGATATCTATTTAGATCATAAGAGCATGTAGTATGAGTTTACACAAAAAGAATTAAATCTCAAATAGAGGTGGTGGCTCGAATTGCTTATGAATTACGACATGAGTTTGCACTACCATCTAGGTAAAGCTAATGTTTTTGTTAATGCTCTTAGTAGGTTGTCCATCCTATATGTAGGAGGATAAATGAGGATCGGTGAAGGACATTCATTGGCTTGCAAACTTAGGGGTTCACCTTTTTAAATCTGATGATGGAAGAGTAATTGTTTAGAAAGTGGTTAAATTATCTCTTAGGACTGAGGTCAAGGAGAAGTAGGACTTGGATCCCATACTTATGCAAATAAATGATGATGTGGGTCAGCAAAAAGTAATGGCTTTTAAGATTGGTAAAGATGGTATCTTTATGATATCAAGGTAGATTATGTGTTCCTATTGTAGATGGTTTGCGGAAAAGGATCCTAACTGAAGCTTATAAGTCCAGATATACAATTTATTTGGGTTTGGCTAAAATGTATCATGACTTGAAGGAGATTTATTGGTTGAATAATATGAAAAGAAATGTTGCAAATTTTGTTTCTAAGTGTATGGTCTGTTAGTAAGTCAATGTTGAGCATCTAAGGCTCAGTGGTACTTCACAAGAGATAGAATTTTCTATGTGGAAGTGGGAGATGATTAATATGGACTTCTTCATGGGTTTTCCACGGTCCCAAAACTAGTATGATTCTATTTAGGCCATTATAGATAGGATAACCAAGTCGGCTCACTTCTTGCCTGTGAAAACAAACTATTCAGGGAGGATTATTCCAAGTTGTTCATTCGAGAGATAGTTAAGTTGCATGGAGCCCCGGTGTCCATTATTTTTGATCGAGTACATAGTGCTATTCTCATTTTTGGTGTTTTTTTTTCAGAAAGGATTAGGTACTTAGGTAAACCTTAGCACCGCTTTCCATCCTCAAATAGATGGGCAAGTAAAGTGCACTATTAAGACTCTGGAGTCTATGTTAAGGGCCTGTATAATTGACTATAAAGGAAGTTGGGTTGATCATTTTCTTTTTATTGAATTTTCTTATAATAATAGTTATCATTCCAGCATCCAAATGGATCTTTTTGAGGCTCTTTATAGTAGAAGGTCCAATTCTCTAATTGGATAGTTTGAGATGGGTGAGGCTAAGTTTTTTGGGCTTGACTTAAAAAACCAAGCGATGGGGAAGGTGAAGGTGCTTTGATAAAGAGTTAAAACTGCTCAAAGTCGCCAAAAATCTTATGTGGATATAAGGCGGTGGGAGTTGGAATTTGAAGTTGCTGATTGGGTGTTCTTGAAAGTTTCTCCTATGAAGGAAGTCATGAGATTTGGGAAAAGGGGGAAGTTTAGTCCTCGTTAAATTGGTCCGTATTAGATTTTAAGAAAGATTGGTAACATTGCTTATGAATTGGAACTGCCTATGAGTTTGGCTTTGGTTCATCCCGTATTTTATGTGTCTATGTTAAAAAGTGTATGGGAGATCATTCGTTGGCAGTTCCTATCAAAGATATTGGTGTTAAGTATTTGTTATCCTACAAGGATGTCCTGGTGGAGACATTGGAGAGGCAAGTTCGAAAATTGAGGACTAAGGAAATAGCTTCGGTGAAGGTTCTCTGGAGGAATCAAAAAGTAGAAGAGAGTACTTGGGAATCAAAAGAGGATATAAAGGCCAAGTACCTATTATTTTTCCCAATATTGGATGAAAATGTTTAAGGTATTGTTCCCGATATTGGATGAAAATGTTTAAGGTATTGTTCCCGATATTGGATGAAAATGTTTAAGGTATGAGTTTTATTTCCCCTCTTGTCACTTTTTGAATTTTTACTTGACTTTCACTATAATCTTGCTATTATCGTGCTAAAAATGTCCTAACTCCTCATTCGAGGATGAATTATAAGGGGGGAGGGATAATGTAAGACCCTGTAAAACATTGACTAATTGATTTTAGACCAATTTTTGTCTTGATTCATGATAAGGGGTATTAAAGGGATAAATTGGTTAGTTTTTAAATTTTTGAAAAGAGTTCGGGGTCATTTTGGGACCCCAAACTAGTGAGGGTCCACAATAAGGCGGTGCAGCTACCTACACCCTATGATAAGGGCCTGACACTCTACCTGCGCCCCACGATAGGGGCGTGCCACGTTGCTGGGCAAAATTTGCCCACTTTTGGTTTTTTATAATTGGGGAAAGGGATTTTTTGTCCTTTTCCCTATTAAACTTCTTTGAAACATCGTAAACCCCTTGTATCTCATGAATTTTCACTTTTTACGATTGTACTTCTCATCTCCTCCCACGTTAGAAACTCAAGATTTTCTCAAGAATTCACTACTCCGGCTCTAAACTCCACATTCTCTCTAAATTCATTCAATTTTCAGGCATGTTGGACACTCTCTATTTTAATTACTACACTATTGGTTTAATTTACTTGATATTTAAGTGTTTATGAATGTTTGATTAAACTAGGGTTAAGGGTTTTTGGTAGATGAACACTTGCATTGTTTTTTCTTATTTTTAATGATTTATTCATGGTTCAAATGGTGGATTATGGAATGGTGAAATTGGGAATTTATTTTTTCACAATGTTTATGGATTTTTTATGATGTTATTAACATGAGCCTCAACCCACATTGTTAATTTAGCTGTAAACAAGGATATTTTACATAGCTTTTAATCTTACCCTTTTTAAATATTGATTGCATTAAATGGTAAAGGAAATAAAGAGGTTTTTGGAATACCCTTGGGGCCTATGGTTTTGGATTTTAAATGAAGTTTGGAGTCAAATTGGTTAAATGGTTATGCTTTGGCATAATTGGAATAGCTTGCAAGTTTTTTGGTATGACGATACTAAATTTCGAAATGCCTTAATGAAAGACTCTATGATTTTTGGTAAATAGTATGCGAAATATGTTTTAATTTGGTCTTAAAGGGGATTGTGTAGCTCACCAAAAAGGTGTAGTCCCAAGGGAAGCAACACTAAAAACCAGTTTTGCTGACGTTGGGGATCTTTTCCTGAAATATGGATGACCACTCTGTGCTTGCTTTGTGTAGTAGTACATAGTTATTTTATTATAAGGTTATTGTCTTGGTGACTTTAACCTATTCTCTGGTCCATGTAGTTAACATAGATTGGAGCCCTTCCAGTAGGAGGAGCCGAACCCATATAGCTCGTGGTACCTTTAGGTTAAAATGAGCTACACAGTTCTGAACTACTTCTTTAAATGATCATATTTTATTTCCCTTGACCCTATCCCCACATCTTATATATATGTATGATTGTGATGCATGTGATTTGTGACTGATTTTTGATAAATATATATATTTCATCCATGTGTTTATTACTGATTTTGGTACATGTATCTTTCATCCCTTTCCTTGGGTTACATGCCAGTACTTACCATCTACAGATGCTACATCATTTCATGATATAGGTTCCGATGGCTTTTCTTGTAACCCTGTGCAGCATTTGGTGGTTTAGTACTCCAGTTGGTTAGCTGTGAAGTGGTGAGCCTCCATCCTTCGAAATGACTGTTCTCTCTCTTAGTTTTAGTTATTATTATTATTATTATTATTATTATTATTATTATTCAGTACTTTCGAATTTTCTTTGTTGTAGTCGGGGGCATGTCCCAACTTAGTTTGTGTTCTATGGGTTAGAGGCTTTTGTGGATAGTATTGGGATATTATTGTTGGATTGTTTTGACTCTTAAACTTTCTTTCTAATTTATATGTTATATTATTACCTTGGTTTACTTCCACTATTTATTGTCATTGATGTGCTCATGAGGTAAGACTAAGGGGTTCATCTCCGGCCTTGGTTGGCTTAGGATGCCCATCACGGTCAGACCCTAGTTTAGGTCATTATAAAGGGAAAGCTTAGCCCTAGGTATACTGGGCCATTTGAGATTCTTCGAACTATTGGTGATATGGCTCAAGAGTTTACATTGCCCCTAGATTTATCAGTTGTCCATCTAGTTTTTCATGTTTCCATGCTCTGGGGTTACATTCCGAGTGAGTCTCATGTCATTTGTTTGGATTCGATTCAATTAGATGAGTGGTTGTTTTTTGTTGAGGAGCCTATCTCCATTTTGGCTAGGGATGTTATACAATTCCATTCTAGAGATATTCCAACAGTTAAGGTCCATTGAAGACATTGATCAGAAGATGAGGCTACTTTAGAGGTAGAGTTTGATATGCATCGTAGTTATCCCTAACACTTTGCAGTCTTAAGTATTTCCACTTGCCTTTTGTTCAAGGACGAATTGGATTTTTAGTGGTGGATGATGAACAACTTGATTTTTGTTGATTGATGTGCTATAGAAATATTGCACTTTTGATGCTTAAAATGAGGAAAATATGCAAGTTTCTTTGATTGTTTTGTTAGATATGATGTGCTTTGGGCATGTTTTGCATGAAACTAGGTGTTGGATGCTTCGTTCGTGAAAAATACAAAAAATAGTGTTTTTGGCAACTTACTTGATCAACTTTTGGGAATTTGTAGCACTTTATGGATGTGCGTGATCAAAGCTTGTGATGAAAGTTGATGATTTGAAGCTTGGTTGCAAGTATTGGAAGGCCTAGCAATTACCTATGTCAAAATGTGGACTACATGTAGCACATGTGGTCTATAGAAAACTACGATAAGTACCATAAGTGAAGATCTGGAGGGTAAAAGAGTTGAAAAATAACTTTCGGTAGTTGTCTATGTCAACATGTGGACCACATGTCGCAAATATGGACCACATATGGGTAAGTTAAGTGTTAGAAGTCCAAAATCCCGAGATTAGAGCTACAAGACTTTTTTCTCTGCACCTGTAGGTTTCTACATGTGCCCAGCCTCAGGCCGTATATGGCACATGCCTCCAAGGCCAAGCCGTGTGTGGAGACCACATGTGGTCACTGGCCCTTTTTTCTCCCTCTTTGTCTATGCTTTGATTTTAGGGGACTATAAATACCCTTTATGTGTTTTTAGTAAAATTTAGGCCCTCTTGATACTCACAAACATATTTTGATTTTGAGAATAGATTTTGGTCTTGGAATTATCTTGTATTGATTTTGGTTGATTAATTCAATTACGGTTTTGGGTTTCTACTTCTTATTATTGTGATTTCATTTTATGCTTTCAATCATGAATGTTGTTGATCAGCTCATGTCACGACCGGATCTAGGGCCTGGCCGTGATGGGTATCTGAAGTCCTATGTGGACCAGAGATCACCCTCTGTACCTAGCCAAACCAAACACACCACACCCCAAAGTATGATGAATTTCGAACATATAACAAGATAATGGAATATTACTTTAAAGACATTAAAAAAGTCAAAAACCAAAACCAACTGATACTGGTATCAATGAAAATATCAATTCCAATACCCATATTGATATCGACATTGTCCATGCCAACAGTATTCCAACAAAGTACCTAATAAAAACCAAAGAGTATCCGATCGGGACATGCCCCCGACCATAGCCTAAAAGTAAGTCAAAAGGATAGTCAAAATGTAAAGGAAACCATAACATGAAATGGGGTCTTCCAAAGTATGGAAGCTTACCACTTTAATCTGACTCGCTAGTTGATCCTGAATCAAAGTTACTGAGTAGGAGGACTAGAAGTATGACTAGTTCCTACATTGCATGGTGATACAGCACCCGAAGACGGTTATCAGTTTGAATGCTAGCATGTAACTTAGGGATAAGGATAACATGATGATATGATCAATGGTAAAAAAAATCATTCAAAGCTAGTGCAAATAATCAAATGCATAAAAATACACACACACACACACACACATATATATATATATATATGTAAATATATAACATATCGAGATAAGGAACAAGGCTTAACATGCATTTAAAACCTCAGCCTGGATTGTGTAGCTCAACCATTGTATAATAGTACCCACGGGCTATAAGAGACCCAACTCTCACCCCCTGGTCGAGCCCAGTGCTTGTAGCCGCACGAATTGTAGAATAATCTCATCTATATGCACATAGGGGACTCGAACCCTCTAATAAATACCAATTTAACTTAAGCACCCTATCATATAATTATTTACAGAGGACTCGACCTCCCTAATAATGAAATAATAAGGGGGACTCGAACCTCCCTAATCACTTTGACCCCCGCATCGACAAATACAGTTTCCAGTATTGGTCACTTGGGCCTCCACTTTCACGACTCTGCTACAAAACCCTTATTAAAATAAGTGTCACACATTCCCATTCAATTAACCACATTCCACATTAAGGTATACATTGTTGGTATCGTCATACCAACTACACTTACAAGGTAACATATCATGCCAAAATAATTTCCATTAACATTAGGGAGAACAACTCCCTTTGTTCATTAATACACATCGAGGAACACTAGCTCTCTCTGTTCATTAAATCATACCATTGTATTTCAAATACTTCTTTATATCATGCAATAGTTCAAGACGGGTTCAATTTCACAAATCCCATAGTTATGATAACTAAACAGATTTCACATTAAGGGGTTGGGGTTATAATTACTTTAAAAGCCACAAGTTTGGGAAAATCACAATTCCCTAGTTCATTCACTATACCTATGAACCCACGAGTTCAAAACCATATCAAAAGCCTGAAAATCATATATATAAACCATGAGAAAAATTGTTCAATTCATAACATTCAAAATCCCCAACCTTTGTTTTCAAAACCAAACAATAACCTTATGAACAATACTTTGAATCACATGCCTTTGTAAAATTAATAATGAGGGAAGAGCAACATGCCTGAATTACGAAGATTTATGGAGAGAAACCACCCTTGAGATCCCTAATTGATCAACCTTTTGAAACCCTAACCTTTACTTGAACAGAGAGTTTGAGAGAGAATTTGGGAGTGTTTAATCCGTTAAAGTGTTGAATGAATGCTCCAAAAATGTTTTATGGACGTAGGATCTAAAGGGTTTTAAGTGGGAAATGTCTAAAGTGCCCCCAACTTAAAAGCTGGAAATGTCTAAAGTGCCTCCAACTTAAAAGCTGGAAAAGTATCAACTTTGGTTACGAGTCACCCCCTTGACTCATACCCATATCTTACGACTCGTGATCACGAGTCGTAACCAAGATAGTTAATAGAACCCCTACACATTTCTCACCTCACAACCCCACCCACCAACTATAACATGACTCTACGACTCGTAGGGTCCTACTCATAAGCAACACAGAACACAAATGAATCCAACACTGGACATCATATGATTTTAACCTACGACTTATAACATATCCTCATGTCTCATAGTGATCCACTCATACTTAGAGCAGAACCTTGCTACTAAGTCTCTGATTTGGTTATGATCAGGGTTCTACGACTCGTAACCATATCTCATGACTCGTTACCATGAGTCGTGACCAAGCTAGTGAGCCTAAAGCTCAAGAATTTTCAAAGACCAATAATCTGAGGTGTTTCAATTCTCCCCTCGTTCATTCATCCTCAAATCATGGGACAAGGAAATTAATACCATGATTTGACTCTAGATATCTTTACTCTTACCTTTAAGACAGAAAACAAGAATACCAAGGAACTTGCAATATTTCCTTTAACAAAGATAGAAAACAAAGATGTTAAGAACAACACATACCTTATGCACGATCTTCCAAAATGGAAAAAAAAGAAATGATACTTGGACATCATGTCCTCTTCAGCTTCCCAAGTAGCCTTCTCAACCTTGTGGTTCCTCCATAGAACCTTTAACGAAGCTATGTCCTTTGTCCACAACTAACAAACTTGCCAATCCAAAATTTCAACTGGGACTTCCTTATAAGATAAGAAATCCGAAATACCAATATCCTTGATAGGCATAATCCTCAATGGATCACCCACACACTTTCTCAACATCAATATGTGGAACACCAGATGAATGGATCTCAAACTAGACAGCAAATCTAACTCATATGCAATCTTGCTAACCCTCTTAAAAACCAAGTATGGGCCTACATACCGAGGACTGAGCTTCCCCTTCTTCCCAAATTGCATTACTCCCTTTATGGGAGATACCTTCAAGAACACCTAATCTTGAATCTCAAACTCTAGCTTCCTAAGCCTCACACCCGCATAGGAATTTTGGAGACTTTGGGTTGCTGTTAGTCTATCCCGAATCAGCTTTACTTTTTCCATCACTTGGTGAACCAAATCTAGTCCAAACATCTCTCCCCCACAAACCTTGAACCACCTAATAGGAGACCTACCCCTCCTACCATACAACGCCTCAAATGAAGCTATTCCAATAGTAGAATAGTAGTTGTTGTTATATGCAAACTCTATAAGAGGCAAATGATTAACACAACTACAACCATAGTAACTCACATAACCCCAGAGCATATTTTTCAATGTTTGAGTAGTCATTTTTGCTTGACCATCTGACTGCGGGTGGAAACCAATACTAAGGATCACCTTAGTTCCCAAATCTCTCTAAAACTAATGCCAAAAATGTAATGAGAACTGAGTACCATAATCTGACATGATAGAAATAGGAGTTCCATGCTACTTTATAATCTCTTGGAGGAGTAATCTCACATAATCCTCTGCCGAATAATAAGTCCTCACTGAAAAGAAGTGAGCAGACTTAGTCATCCTATCCACAATGACCCAAATTGAATCAAGTTGATTTTGAGACCGAGGAAGACCGATAACAAAATCCATATTAATTATCTCTCATCTCCCTACCAATAGTTCAATCTCTTGAGTCAACCCCCCGTGCCTCAAGTGATCAATCTTCACTTGTTGACATACCATGCATTTGGACACAAAATTAGCCACATCTCGCTT
Organism: Capsicum annuum; assembly: GCF_002878395.1. Lineage (NCBI taxonomy): Eukaryota > Viridiplantae > Streptophyta > Magnoliopsida > Solanales > Solanaceae > Capsicum > Capsicum annuum. The sequence goes on along the minus strand of NC_061111.1, from coordinate 34,952,180 downwards.
CATATTGTTCCACCAATTGATCTTCTTAAGATCATGGTACATAATTATCGAATCAGGATGAATAACATAGCGCGACTCATGAGCCTCATCATAAATCCTTTCTCTTAACCCATCCATACCGAGAACATATAATCTGCCTTGGCACTTAAGATTCCATCACCACCAATATCAAAAGCTATAACTTTTTGCTGACCTATATCTCTCTTAATCTATATTAAAATAGGATCCAATACCTATTTCTCCTTTATCTCAGCAGCAAGGGATGACTTTACCACCTTTCGCATAAATACACCACCATCATTAGAGTCTAAACGACAAACTCCAATATTAGCCAAGAGGTGAATATCTTTCACCAACTACTACTTATCCTCATCCACATGAGCTAGAATATCGATAGATAACCTGCTAAGAGCATCAGCAACCACATTAGATTTACCTGGGTAATAGTGGAGACTCATGTCATAATCTTTAAATAACTCAAGCCACCTCCTCTTCTTGAGATTCAACTCCTTCTGGGTGAACACATATTGATGGATCTTATGATAAAAAAAGATAGCCACATGGACTCCATAAAAATAGTGACACCAAATCTTCAATGCGAACACCACAACTAACAACTCTAAGTGATGAGTTGGGTAATTCTTCTCATGAACTTTCAATTGCCTAGAAGCATAGGCCACTATCCTACCATGCTGCATCAACACACAACTAAGTCCTACACGGGACACATCACAATAGACAACAAAACTATCGGTGCCTTCAGGAAAAGTCAAAATTTGAGCTGAAGTTAACTTATCTTTCAGCTTCTCAAAACTACCCTCATAAGCATCTGACCATAAGAACTTCACCTTCTTCTGGGTCAATTTAGTCAATGGGGTAACTATAGTTTAGAAAATCTTCACAAACCTCCTATAGTAGTCGGCTAAACCCAAGAAGCTCTGAATATTGATTGGAGTCCTAGGCCTAGGCTACTTCTTAACCACTACAACTTTCTGCGGATCCATAATGAACCCTTCACTAGAAATGAAATAACCCAAAACAGTAACAACTTTCAATAAAAATTTGCCCTTTGAAAACTTAGCATTCAAATGTTAGTCTTTTAAGGTTTGTAACACAATACAGAGGTGATCGACATGTTCTGCCCACTCTTGGAATACACCAAAATATCATCTATAAACACGATGATAAACAAATCCAAAAACTAGTAAAACCCCTATTCATCAAATCCATGAATGTTGTTGGGGCATTAATCAAACCAAAGGACATGACTAAGAACTCATAGTGACCATACCATATCGGAAGGCAGTCTTAGGATATCCACCTCTCTAATCTGTAGCTGATGATAGCCCAACCTAAGATCAATCTTACATAAATACCTAGAACCCTGAATCTGTTCAAGTAAATCATTAATCTGAGGAAGAGGATATTTATTCTTTACCATGACCTTATTCAACTAATAATAATCGATGTAAAATAAAATGGAACCATTCTTCTTACACACAAACAAAATAGGAGCACCCTACAGAGACAATCTAAGACGGATAAAACCCTTGTCAAAGAGGTTTTTCAATTGCTTCTTAAGCTTCTTTATCTAAGCCGGAGCATTCTATATGGAGGAATAGAGATAGGAAGAGTATCTAAACAAGGTCAATCCCAAAATCAATCTCCCTATCAAGGAGGATACCAGGAAGATCATTAGGGAAAACCTCAGGAAATTCATTCACAACCATGTTAATATGTAAGAAAGGACCCTCCGAGTTAGAATCCTTAACCCAGACCAAATGATAAAGACTTCCATTAAAAATCAATTTATGGGCTCTAAGATATGATATAAATCTTTCCTTCAGCATTAGAGAACCCCCTTCCCACTCAATGACCAACTCATTAGGGAATTTTAACATGACCTAATGGGTTCAACAATCTAAGGAGGCATAACTTGAGTGTAACCAATCCATCCCTATTGTGGTATCAAAATCAATCATGTATAACTCTATCAAGTCTACCAGAGTTTCTCTACAACTAATAGATACCCTACAACCCCTTTAGTCACATCTAGTAATAACTGAGTCACCCACCAAGGTAGAAATAAAGAAGGGGTCAAAAATATAATTAGGACCAAAACATAATGCACAACCATAAATGGGGTTATATAGGAAAGAGTATACCCCGGATCAAGCAAGCAATACACATTATGAGAAAAGATTCATAATATATGAGTGACAACGTTGGGAGATACCTCAGAGTCCTTGTGGGTAGCAAGATCATATAAGAAATTTTGGTCAGTGCCAATACTAGAAGAAGAAGCAACACCCTTTGGTGATAGAGCTGATGAAGTGGAAACAAGAATCTTATTTCCCTTGAAGCAACCTTAGAAGGACAATTCGGCTGCAAGTGTCTATTTTGACCATATTTAAAACACATGTTCCTCCTTTTTTCACAAAACCAATGGTGCACTTTCCTATAGGACCTACAATAAGGATATAATGGAGCAGATTGAGCCCCACCAGCCTATAATTAGGCACCTTATACCATAAATCCGCTAGCACTAGTCGTAGAGTAGGAACCAAAACTCCCTCACTTCTTGCTAGACCACTTTTCACCATCTCTACCATCCTTCTGCTGACCTCTACTTTGACTAGAAATCTAAAATTCTTATTTTGCCTCTTCTCAATTTCAGTCTGCTTCTTTTTCTCTTCATCAACTTGCTGCATATACACAACCAATCTGCAGATGTCCATATCATTGTTCAACAAGGAAAATTTATTTTATAGAATAAAGTCACAGGATAATTGATGACTCCCAAACAATACTTCATATTAGATAATTATATGATCATTGTCAAAATATAGTAACCCAATACAGGTTAGGGTTGAATCCCAAGGGAACACGTGGTTTGTAGATCTCAGCCATTGTAGCCAAAATATGTTTGTGAATATCAAAAGTGTGTAACTCTAAAAAAATACAAGGTATTTATAATACAAAAGGAGACCTTAAAACCAAAGCCCAAACAAAATAAGATAAAATTGGGTTGCTGGCCACTTGCTCTCTGTTCCTGCGGTCTGGCATAGGGCACAGGTAGTACCTACGGTCCTAACACAGGGCACAAGTGCAGATTGCAGGTACAAATCTTGTAGCCTAGCTCTCGAGATTTCAATCTCTGGCACCTTCTTTGTCCACCTGCAGTCCATAGGTCCTACATGCGGTTTGTAGGTTACCTTGATAGGTGCCGAGAGTTATCTTTTCAACCATATTTCACTTCTTGAATATGCTTTGATCACGAACAAGCTGGAAAACATTCCGAATATCCATAATTACTCCAAAAACTGGCCAAAAACATCTTATTCATCTTTCGTATAAACTTAGCATCCAAAACATGATTTCTTTCAAAACAGACCCAAAACGGATTATATCTATTAAAATAGCCTCAACAGCCAGCATATTTTCCTCATTTTAAGCATCAAAAGTGCTATATTTCTATAACATCTCAATACTCAACTTAGAATATTTGCATGTACTCAGGCAATAAAATACAATAAAACAAAAACAACATTTAATTAGGAGAAACTAAGCTATTCAAGGCAATCAGTCACCACTTAAAGCTCAAAATACAACACCTTCTCTAATCTTACTTTTCAAAACCAATTATGTATGAATATGAAGCACATCAATGTGAAACTGTGTCATCAAGGTATGGTAAATACATTAGCAATAGATAACTACTCATATATACAAATTACGTTACCCGAACAAGCAAGTAGCAGGCAATATGACTTAAGTGTCCTTACAATAAAGATGCCCCACTCACTCATATGAAATCATGCATGTCAATGCAGGGATAGTCAAGAGACACTCATACTCAGAAAAAAAGTTCTAACAAATGCATGTCAAATACCGTAGGCTCTTTACCTTGACATTCAAATAGTAAAGTTAGGATCACTATAGGACTTTTCTCGGCTTGTAATATTATTTTGGGGGATGGTATGATACACATGGACATTTAAAGTGACTAAGCCTCCTTGGCTCTATGGTAACCTTAAGGTCTCAATTACTAGCCAATTTTCTATTTATTCCACCCTTATTTCTCCCTTTTTATTCTTTATTGCACATTCGGGTTGGGTGTGGTCTTTTATTTTTTCATAATTTTTTTCTTTGCTTTTTCTTTTCTTATCTTTTTCTACCACACCCAACCCTACTTACTTTTTCTCTTATTTTACCCTTCTTCATATCCATTTTACACTATGCACCCCTATGATAGCAACCCTCAACTTAGTCATTTTGCCTGAGTTGAGGTGCACAATGTCCAAGAAGGACCAAGGCCAAAATAAGTTCATTGTAATATAAATGAGAAGGTGAATGGTGAACAAGAAAAATAGGCTACAAGGCTTAAAATAGGAATCAAAGGATATAATTTACACATGGAAGGTTATTTAGGATAAAAGTGGACTAAACTCAAAAATGACCTATGATCCTTCCCTAACTGACTATCTTTTGACCTAGGCAAGACTAACTAGGAAACTTCTGAATTTGACACATAGCGAACTAGGTAGTATCTCACTTACACATAGCACAGAGTCAATATCACCAACTCCTACCTATCTAGTTCATATAATTATAAAAGTGATTATCATGTCCCTAATCCTAATTCCATAACAAGATCCATAATGTTCACACATATATACTTTCACACAGTTCTAAAACACAAATATTTGGAGGGGTGTCAAAAAAATCACCTAGTTACACTAAAATAACATAATACAAAGAAAAACACAATATGACACAAAATTATCCTAGACATGCCGGTTCTACAACTATACCACGACCGACAGAGAAAGAAGAAAGATAACAAAAACTCATGGTGGCATGGTATGCCCAACCCAAACAAAAAATTGCACACTATCCTCAATACACTAAAACAAAATAAAATAGAAGAAAGTGAGAAAATTCCTAGGATGCACTAGGAGCCCAAATTATGAGCATCCCCAGATAGGGGCATATAATCTAGCAGAGACAACGGTGGTGGCGGTGTACTACTGGTAGAGGTACCCATTGCTATAGATGCATTCTTCTACCAATCGAGGAATACAAATTATAAAATTATGCCTGGACTTTTTAATGCCTGGTCATATGGTAAATCAGGGTCTTTCAAGTCGTCTATAAGACCTCTCTTGGCCCCAACTGTTGGGACCTCCTCATCACCCTCAATGAGAAAATTAAACTATATCAGTGCATGTATATGTGATATTTAGATCACTTGGGATATAACTGAGGTACTGGCTACAACACAGCTCTTAATGAGAGAGCGTACCTCTGCTTGTAACACAATAAACTACCCCTTTATGTAGGCTAGTTTAGGCGCATATGTCTCTGTATATTAGGTTGTAACCTATCTCAAAAACTCATTGAGTTGTGTCTGGAATTCAATACGTATCTCAGATAGTACAGTACTTAGTGCAACCTCCAATTAGGCCTATGCCTGCTCAAATCTAGTTCTAACCCCTAATATCATCTGCTCATAGAGGGTAGTCATCTCAGTCTCAAAGACCCTCACTGTAGCATCTATGGCCCTCTGGCTATCCACTAAGCTCTATAAAAAGTCACTGGATATAGTAATCATACATATCATAGGATCTATAGTGGATGGGAAAGTAGGCTCTATAGATGCACCAACCAACTCTAAGGTTGAAGTTCGGGCTGAAGAAGAAGTAACATATGTCCCCTCACCTTATGTACTCAAATCTGGAGCCTCTCTCTGCTTCTTTATCTCCATGTTAATACTAACACCCACATCATCTTGATATTTCTTAATAGGCTTTGTAGAAATTATTGGGCCCTCAGACTAGACCCGTGGCACTACTTCCTGATGTCTTAATCTACTAGAAGTGCCTGGACGTGTTAGAACCTTCATGGTCCTTATCTGTGTACTCGCCGTCATAGGTACCCTCTCGTCTACACCTGGTATCTTAGGCACACTGGCCTCATCACATAGCCTCTGAATCATGCAAGGAAATGGAAGATTAGCTAAATCCCTAAAGGCTCTATTATGTAACCATGTATAAGAATAGCAGAAAAATCAACATCATATCTGACCATCAGATAGACAACCAATGCTAATCCTTCCCACGTTAATGTATTATCCAAAGCATTGGGTATTAGTCGATATCTAATTAGCAATCACCAAAACTTAGCCTCTAATACCAAGAGGCCCTTCTTGATCGCAGCTTACCCCTTGATCCATGGGGCTGTATCACCCTATGATGAAATACAACTGGCTATCTACCTAGCCATCTTGACCCCCTCATATCGGTGCTCAGCCTCCCGTATGATATATCGACCATGTACGATCCTCAATCTATGGTTGCACTCAACTATAGAAGTAGAAGAGATGTAATCTAGGTTTAAGATAACTCTGCGGATAGTCTCTATTAATATGTCAACTCTCACCCCTCTAACTAGTGTGTGCTCAAGCTATGGCTATCGGAAAAATCTGATTAGGCCTGGATGTCTGCATATAGGAATAACTACGATAGATCTTTGGATGCATAAAATTCCTGTATCATAGTTGGGCTGTAGGAACTGAGTGGCCTAGCCATCCATCTAGATGATATCTATCAAATATTTCCCACGGCTATGGTAATTGATCTAGCCCCGATAAGTCAATCTAGCACTCTTCATAAATAAATCTCAAAGGCTTTCCTATGTTTCCAATACAATTTTCTCTACAAAATATACTCTGCATCCCTTCCATATACTACCTCTGATGTCCCTCCTCAGGAGGTGCATCTAGGAAAGGTGCAGCAACGGGACTCTGTTGTACTGAAGCATCGTAGAAAGGGTGCTTTGTACCATCCTCAGACTGGGTAACTCTGGCTGCTATAAATGAGTAGCGATATCCTCATCTGATCGGGGAACCACTAATGGCTCCTCCTGCTCTACCTCATTGGATGAATCCTAGGACCTCTCCTTAGACTGGGGGTCCTAAAAAGGTACATGTGATGTAAAATCAGACTCTGTCTCCTTATCATCATCATCATCAGGTGGAGGAGTATGGTGGTGACATTTGTGCTGACTTCATCCATGATCGGGCTGCAGTTGACTGAGCAACCTGGTGAGTCTGTCCTCTCATAACACTGCGTGTCATTTAACTGTAGTATCTCTACATCACTACCTCGGGATATCCTCCATTAAATAACTAAGATCGGAAGACTTTGCCCATTTTCTCTAAGTACTGGACTTTATCTTTTTCACTGCTCTAGGTTCCATATGTACCTAAAAAACTAGTTGTTAGTTTCCAATAAAAGTGAGGGATAGCAAAAGTTGAAGAAAAACTCAAAATTCAAAAATTTTGAAATTTTCCTCAATTATCACACCCTAAGACCTATTTGAAATCCCAACAAGTCCAATATGCACACGCCAATCAAGAATCATGAATTTTAAAGAAAACAAACATGCTCAACTAATGGTATTACTTTCATTCATTCAAGTTATCCGATTAGGGCCTAACTTTAGGTTTTTCTTCAAAACACGGCCCTACATTCTATTTTTAGTCTATAATAGATAAACCAATATATAATCATTAGGAGCTAAGAAAGTTACCTTTTATATGAAGAATCAAGAGAGAATAATAATGAACTCAAGCAAAACATAGGTTGAAACTTGTTTTTAGTGCGTTTGGACAAGTTGGTAACTCAAATAAGTGTCAATTTAGCCTTTACGTAAGTGTGGGGTTAGTTTTTATTTTAATAGGGAAGTTTAAATTCAAACAAAAAAGTGAAGTTTTGAGGATAGAATGAGTTATAATGAGGGTAAGAATGTTTTTATATAGGTTGAGGGTTGTTTTAGGTCATATTTAAGTGTTGGTGGGCCCAAAAATTGACCTAGCTGTGGCTTGTACCTGCGGCCACCACCCATGGTCTAGTTCTGGGTGCAGGTACCACCTGTGGCCAGTAAGTGCTGGAGGTTCTGGGCCAAAAATTTTGGCCCACTTTTCTGCTACCTAGACTTGGCATTTTGATATTTTTCCAGATACATATGGTTCCACAACTTAAGTTTTAGGTCCCAAAAGTAAAATTAGATGCCAACGTCCATAACTTAACATTTTTCATCCTCAAAATTTTAAATTTTCAAATTATTATTCAACTTACCATGTGGGACTTGTGACCATGATGGGTTGATCACATAGTCCCCTTACCTGGAAATTGATGAATGTAGCAATTTTTTTTACCGTATTTCAAGTAAGGTCCAAAATCTAAAAACCTATAAAAAGACAAAAATAACAAAAATGTGAACACTAAAATAGTGGGTTTCCTCCCACTCAATGTTTGATTTAATGTCGCGGCATGATGTGGCTATGTCAGTTACTCAGACTTCACCAACAAGCCAATTGGTTGTCTCCCATGCAGTGCTTTATTTAATGTTACGACACGATGCGGGTATCTTGACTACCTAAAATTCATTAAGATACCTATAGGAGTTTTCTACAAGGTCATCAATATAATCTATCATTGATACTACCCTTATATCGATTGATTGCTTCATTGACTTTTGAATGTTAAATATTGCCTCCTCACCATTGACTCTAAATTTCAGCTCACCCTTTTCTATGTTAACCATAGCTCTGCCTATGGCTATAAATGGTCTTTACAATATAATGAGCATCTCAGTGTTAACCTCACAATCCAAGATGACAAAGTCAGCTAGAAAGATAAAGTTATCCACCCTTATCATAACATCAAAAGAGATTCCCATAGGCTAATTCACTAAATGGTCAGCATCAACAACCCACTTTCTTGAATACAACCAGCGATATCAAATTAATGATGGCCCTTAAAGCATACAAAGCTCTAGAAAATTTGGATGACCTAATAGTACATGGTATAGTGAGTGCACCAGGATTATCTCTTTTTTGCACCAAAGACCACTGCAGTGGTGCATACCATCAACATTCATAAATGTCGCTCTTTTCTTCATTGTGACCAATTGTTTCATCAACCTGGCATATTTAGGCATCTTCTCCAATGCCTTTAAGAGAGGTATGTTTAAGCTCAATTCTTTTAGCATATTAATGAATTTCTTGAACTTACCTTCATCTTTCTTTTGCCTCACTATTTGAGGCTAAGGTGGGGGTGGTCTCGAAATTTTTTTGATTTCTAGGTCAGTGACCAACCCCTTACCTTTTATTCAGTACTATTACCTTTATCACCTGTTACCTTTTTAGACTCAATAGAACGTGTCTCATTATTAGTAGCTTCTGTAGCAGGTAGTGGGTGATCTATAGAAGTGATACCACTCCTTGTGGTAATAGAAAGTACGTGACCATAATTTTTAGGATTTTGCATCGTGTTGCTCGAAAGGGTACCTGGTTACCTCTGGTTTGGAGTTTTCTAACATCTGCCCGAACTGGTGTTCTAACTATTTGATAGAAGTGGCATGTGACTCAAATTTCTAGGTCAATCCTAAAATATCGACCTTAATCTCCTTAAGGTTGATCTCTTACTTTCCTTACCCTTTACCAGCTTAGCCAACATCTCTTTCATTTTAGATTCTACATCTCGTATACTAGGTGCAATGTATCTATCTCCCTTCACTTTATAGTCATCTTTTTTCCTCCAGTCACTATCTCGCTCTCTGCTACAGTCTCTATATCTATCATAGTAGTTCCAACCTTGGTTCCCTTACCCTTGGGCTAGAAAACCCTCCATCTGATGATCCAAATAATTCACTTCCTCTTCCAATTCTGACTCATACACTTTGGAAGTTAATACCTATGCTACTACTGTATTTACTTTCTCAGAAGCCATTACTACAAACTACTTTTGTAGTACCCCAAAATTAGTCCTTAGAAACATAATTTCTAGACCTGCTCTTAGCCTCTCGAGTTTTCCACCCTTGGTTAGTGAGCAAGATCTGATCTAACACCTGCCTCCATGTTCTAGGCATACACCGGCGTATGCCCAACTAAGAACAAGAACATTAATAAGAACCAAAAAACTGCAACCACTTTCAATCATAACTCAACATCGTGTTCCCCGACAACGGTGCTAAATTTTTATGACGTCTAAATAACACCTCATTTAGATGATGATACAGTTGCTATCAAAATATAGTATCCCAACAAAGGTTGGGGTCGAATCCCAAGGGAACACGTGGTATCAGATCCTAGCAATTATAGTCAATTGACAAAACAAGAAAAGTAAATGGAGGGCGTTGTTGTAGTAATCTCAAACTAGTAACTCTATTAACTTTGGTTGTAATCAGTGTAGGTGAACACTAGGATTGTGTTCCCCAAGTCTTCTCAACTTCATAGGTTTATCATGCATTATTGAACCAACCTAATACCTTCCATGCAGAATTATAAGTTATGTACCTTTTGCAATTTTTTGGACAAGAAAAATGATTTTAATCTTTATCTTTTGAGTATCAGGGTGTTGCCTTACTAACCCTTACCTTGATCATAGTTAACTATTAACTTTTGAGTCTTTAGTTACTAGATGATAGTTAACGGTCATTCACTATATTCCATGATTAGCATGGATCTACAATTAACTTCAAATAGCTGTTGCCTTTATCTTTTCCTAGTCACTGCTCCTCTTTTGGAGTAAGAAGTAATATCTAGGCGGGATCCTAATGTGTTCACCCATTACAAAATCTATTATAAATAAAATAAAGCAATGGATGCCATGGGTATTAGTTTAGATCAATAACCACACTTTCTCTACTTCATTAATCCGCTAGGGTTTCCACAACCCTAGCTATGGGTTTTAGCTGCTCATGATTGTGAAGAAATCAATAATATTCATGGTTGAAAGAATAGATGGAATCACAATAATAAGAAATGTAAAAACCCATAATCATAAATGAATTAATGGACAAAATCAATACAAGAAAATCCCAAGATCAAAATTGGATCTTGAAATCAAAATATGTTTGTGAATATCAAAAGTGTGTGACTCTGACTAAAAAGTGCATAAAGGGTATTTATATACAGGTGAAATCCTAAAGCCAAAGCCCAAATAAAATAGGAGAAAATTGGGTCGGTGTCCACTAGCTCTCTGTACCTATGGTCTGGCATAGGGAGCAGGTAGTACCTGCGGTCTTGACACATGGTGCAGGTGCAGACTGCAAGTACAAATCCTGTAGCCTAGCTCTTGGGATTTCAACCTCTGGCACCTGCTTTGTCACCTGTGGTCCATAGGTTTTACATGCAATTTTTAGGCTACCTTGGTAGGTGCTGAGAGTTATCTTTTCAGTTCTTTTTCACTTCTCGAACATGCTTTGATCATGAACAAGATGAAAAACATCCCGAATATCCATAATTGCTCCAAAAAGTGGCCAAAAACACTTTTTTCACAAACTTAGCATCCAAAACATGATTTCTTGCAAAATATACCCAAAATAGATCATATCTAACAAAATCCTTAGAAATCTAAATATTTTCCTCATTTTAAGCATCAAAAGTGTTATATTTCTACAGCACATCAATAATCTAAAAGCAAATTTTCTCATTCTTGCCCTTATGCTAGACACTAAATCAGAAGCATATCGGGACAACTAGTGGAATTTCAAGGCATACTCCTTAACTTTTATCCCTCATTTCTTTAGATTAACAATCTCTTTCACTTTTTGCTCTCTCAACTCCTGAGGAAACAAGAGGTCTAAAAAATTATCAGAGAAATCATCCCATAGTGCGGATTCAGCATCTTCCCCATAGACTATTCCTATTCTTTATACCATTGGTATTCTATATCCTTCAGTTGATAGGAAGTGAAATCTATCCCCTCCACATTAGAAGCATGCATAACCAGAAGATCTTTTCCATCTCATTAATAAAACCTTGAGAGTCCTCCTCAACCTTAGCACTGGTGAACACAGGTTTAACATAAACTAGCCAACCCTTGTGGCCTCAAACGATAGAGTAATAGAAGCAGCATGCTCAGACTGGGAAGTAACCAACTTAGCCAACATATGAATAGACAGATAAACTTTTGCATTCGACACATCAACTTGAGGAGATTAAGGATAACTAGAGGGGACCAACGGAACTTTAGGAGGGCAATTAGGAACTAGACTCCTAGATAAGGTATGTACCCCATAAGTAGGGAGTGTCCCATCAGCAGTGTCCTCAAGTGGGATAGACAAGTTTTTATAGGCTTTAGATCATTGGGGAGGCATGATTTTAAAAGCGAGCAAATGGGAATTAGAGAGAATAAGGACCTTAGACTCTCTATCTTGAAACAAAACAAGAAGAAAAAAAAATATTCTAAAATATCTCATAGCCTCTTCTTTTTAAGTGTGGCGCGCTACACACCAATAAAAGAAACTATACTCAACACTGCTTTGTCGGACACCTAATGAAACCAAACTTAGGCTTTGATACCACCTTTTTCATGACCCAAATGAAGGCATGGCCATAACAAGTATCTCAAGTCACGCATGGACTGGAGATCACCCTTTGTACCTAACCAAACCAAACACACCATACCCTAAAGTAGGCTGAATTTTGATCATATAACAAGATAATGTAATATTACTTTAAAGACATTAAAGTAAGTCTACAACCAAACCAATCGATACCGGTATCAAATCCAATACTAATACTAATACCAATACCGATACCGACACCACCCATGCTAATAGTAATCCAATGAAGCTTCTAATCAAAACTAGAGAGTATTCAGTAAGAACATACCCTCGATCATAGGAAAAAACTAAGTCCAAAAGGATAGTTAAAATATAAAGAAAACCATAAACATGAAATAGGGTCTTCCAAAGTATGAAATCTCACCACTTTAATCTGAATCCCTAGCTGATCTTGAATCCAAGTTACTGAGAAGGAGGAGTAGAAGTATATAACACCCTGGATTTTTGGACCTTAGAAAATTTCCTGGAATTCTATTCTCTAGACCCAATATGACTTATGGGTATGAGTTGTATATTAAGGTACGGATGGTATGGTCCTATCATACACTGACTAGTGATAGTTGGTGGGGTTGGATGGATTACTAGAATGGGTAAGACTTGGGTGATACGAGTCATATGTTTGGATATGGATCATTTGGTTTGGTTTTTTTCTTCTCTTAACCTTAGACTTGGTAAATTAAGTTGGATCTGAGTATGAGTGGCTTACCATGAGCTATAAGTCAGGGTATGAATTATACTAGGGACTCGTATAGGGGATAGTGTTCAAGCCTCTTGGTATTTCATTCTGCCAGGGGTATGGGTTGAGAGTACAAATTGTATGCTTTGGATACGAATTGGTTTGGATAAGTCATATACTGGATATCATTGGGCCAAGGGAAGAGGCTTATGATATGAGGGGTGGGTACCACTTGTATCGAAGGGGTAGAACTCGTGTGGGCCAATCGTATCCTTGTGATGGGATTTTGTGCAACTTAAGCAGGGGTATTCTGGACATTTCCCCACTTAACCTAATATGACCCAAAAGTTTTGAACCTACTTATGAGGTTATTAATCCTATTATTCTATTTATTAACACTTAGAAACTCTTCTTAAACACTCTTAATTCTCTCAAGAGCTTTTAGGAAAGGAAAGCTAGGGTTTCAACTAGGGGATTGATTTGGGGATCTTGTTGGTGATTTCTCTCCATCTATATTTTCAATTAAGACATGTTCTCTTCCTTCATTGTTAGTTCTAAATAAAGTCATGGATATTTATGAATGGCTTCCATGGTTTCATTATTGTATTATTTTGGTTTTTAAATATGATTTGGGGTTTTTTTATTATAAATGATTGGTTATAGTCTCCCATGGTTTTAATTATGCTTTTATATGCTTAAATAGTGGTTTTGGATATTTTTTGCATGGAAATGGTTAAATGGTATTTGTAATTGGTTTTAGTTACATTATGCTCCCCAAAGTGTTTGACAAAATGCTTATAAGGATGTTTTCATTGCATTGATGTATTTTGATGGAACTCTTTCTTGTTCTAACTTTGTAATGAAACTCTAAATGGTTTAATGGTTTTGAAAGGTTTATAACTAAATAATAATGCTTGTGGGGTACATAGGAATCCCCCAAAAAGTTTAATATGATAAATTGAAGGGTACACGGGAATCCCTTAATTTTTAAATGGATTGCTATGGACATTACTTGCAAGTTATATTTGATATGAAGATACCACTACTAATGACCTTGTTTAATAAATGGAAAATGGTTTGGTTGTTTGGTAATGGTTTTAATTAGGAAATTATGGTGGGGGTGTGATAGCTAACCGTGAAGGTCTGAGTTCAATGGACAAACACTGGAACTTTGTATTTACCGACATGAGGATGGCCTTGGTATCCATATATTTGAGGGGTACATGGGAATTCCTTTTTACATGTATATATGTATCATATAGAGCAATGGGTAAATGAGAATCCCCCACTCTTATGGTATCTCTGGTTTGTGTAGCTACATACTTCAAGGCCTATTCAGGTGGTTACACTGGACTGATATAGCCCATGGGTGGTATTATGATGGTTAAGCTACACATACCCAAGTTAATGATTTCAAATACATATGAAACCCGATACTTTTTCCCAACATGGTTATATATATGTGTGTATGTGTATATGTATATATATATGTATGGTTGTGTGCATATGGTTAATTTACTTGGTTTTATCAAATGACATCATTTTATCCTTATCTTGAGTTCATACTCACGATTACTCACTAACCCATATTCATACAGCTGTATACCCACACTATGCATGAACCTACCATTTTACTCCTTCTATATAGTGATTGACTTTGGGTTCAGCATTTGGACTGAAGTAGTGACCTTCCATCTTTCCAAAAGGCTTCATTTTATGTTATGAATATTCTTAGACACTTTGTATTACTTACAAATATTGGTTTTGGCTATGGTTGGGGGCATGTCCCATTAGGATACTTTTACTCTTTTGGTTGAGGCTTTGTGATACTACAATGGGTTGGTATGGGCGGGATCGGTAGTGGTGTCAGCATTAGTATTGGTATCGGTATTGGGGCTAACATCATTGCACATAATTTTCTCACTGTTCTATTATTTTTATTTTTTCATTAATTATATTATATCTTGGTATTTCCTTGGTTATGTCCTGGTTTACGACCTTTGGTTTTTATTTGGCTTGGTTGGTATAGTTTTCCTTGGTAGATGGGGTGACTTGTTTAGATCGTTCTAGCAATAGACTCATCCCAAAGTCATTACCTGTCCATGTATGCTATCTTGTTATATGCTTAAAATTTATCTCAACAAGGTAGGCATATAGTGGTGGAGTTGGGTAACAAGGGCTGGTGCCAGGTCTTGGTCAGACTTGGGATGCCTATTATGACAAGGCCCTAGTTTGGTTCATGTCAAGTTGGTATCAGAGCTTTAGGTTTATGGTCAATTAGGAGTCCACAAAGTAGTGTTGAGTAGAGTCTCTTTTAGGGGTGTACAATGCGCCATACTCATAACAGAGAGCTACAAGGATTTTGGGAGTGCTTCACTTTCTTGGTATTCTATTTTCAAACCTAGATTCTAAAGTCTAAGAATCCTTTCTAATCTTTGTTTGCTCATCTTTCAAATCACCTCGTAGATCTAGAATACAAAAAGATTCTTTTGTCCCATCTGGGGATGATGTTGATGGAGTACGTCCTATGTCTGGAGTTTATCTTTGATCCATGGGTCCTATTCTTGATTGTGCTAGATATCCTTTGGTTGCTACTAGTCCTCCCCAAGGTGAGGTGATTGATGTAGAGTTTCATAAGTCTATTCATGTTATTGCTCAGAAGTTTCTGCTCAGGCTGAGCAAGATATGTCTGGTGGGTTATCTATTGAGGCCACAAGGGTTGGCTAATTTATGAAGCTAAATCCTTCAGTTTTTATTGGAGTAAAGATAGAGGAGAATCCACAGGGCTTCTTTGATGAAATAGAAAAGATATTTTAGGTGATGCAGGCTAATAATGTGGAAGGTGTTAACTTTGCAGCTTATTAACTCAAAGATATTACATACCAATGGTATGAAAAGTGGGACAAGGATAAAGGTGATGTAGAAGAGTCATCTTTGTGTAAGACCTTTTCTAAGGTCTTCTTGGATCATTTCTCTTCTCAAGATCTAAGGAAAGCAACAATGGAAGAGTTTGTGAATCTCAAGTAGGGGAGAATGACTATCAGGAATATGCCTTGAAGTTCCATTAGCTATCGTATGCTCATGACTTGGTGTTGACATGAGAACGAGAATAAGGAAGTTCACTTTTGGGTTGAATCAAGATTTAATCTTGGAAAGAAAGACTTCTTTGCTTATTAAGGATATAGATATTTATAGATTGACTAGTAATATGCAATAGGTAGAGGATGAAAAAAAGGAGGCAGCCAGAGCTCAGAGATAGATAATGAAAGAGAAGTAGGTTTTCTGATCTGGGAGGTGCTCAGTCACAAGGCGGTTGGGCTTGTGCCAAATAGCAAAACAAGAAGTGGGAGAGTTCTAGTTCCTTCTCTACTGCTAGTGCCCTTTACCCTAAGCAGTCAGGTGAAAGGCATCCACAAGGTGGTGACAATTTTGGGCACAGGGTTCCCAATCTCAAGTAAGCAAGGGTCAGTCCATTTCTTCCTGCCCTCCTTGTTGGTTCAACGACCATCCTTATTGGGGTTATTGCAATGAATAGAGGGAAAAATAATTCAAGAATGGCCAACCAGCCATCTGCACAGAAATTGTCCAATTAATAAGGTTGCTATGTGGCAAACTAAGGTTCTAGTGGCTTCATCTTTTGCTTCTACACCTGTTAGTGCCGCCTATATGTCTATTACTACTTCTGTTTCTAGTGTTGGCCGAAATAGGTTGTATGCTCTTGTATCCTGACAGAAATCTGAGACATCACCTGATATCTTTGTTGGTATGTTATAGCTTTATTCTTATAACATATATTGTCTTCTTAATCTGGGGTCCACTCTCACTTATGTGACCCCATATGTGAATATATGTTTGATTTTGATCCTGAGGTTATTTTGGATCCTTTTTTTTATTTCTACCCCAGTTGGTGACTTAGTTATTGCTAAAAGAGTTTATAGGGGGTGTGTGGTATCTGTTGGTGGAAAGCGGACCTTGGTGGATCTATTTGAACTGGATATAGTGGATTTTGATATTATTCTGGGGATGGATTGGTTACATTCTTATTACGCATCTTTAGACTATCATACTCATAAGGTTATCTGTAAGTTCCCTGGTGAATCAGTTATAGAGTGAGAGGGTAGTTCTCTAGCCTTTCGAGGAAATTTTATTTCTTATCTTAGAGCTCAGAGATTAATTTCCAAAGGGTGTCTTTATTACTTGGTCCAGGTTAAAGATTTTGACTCAGAAGGTCCTTTCCTTACAATTAGTTTTAGTGGTTAATGAGTTTCCAAAGGTCTTTTTGAATGATCTTCCTAGTGTTCCTACAGATAGGGAAATAGAGTTTGGTATTGGTTTGCTTCCGGAAACTCATCCAATGTCTATTCCTCCTTATAGAATAGCTCCAACTGAGTTGAGAGAACTCAAGAAGCAACTTAAAAATATTTTTGATAAGGGGTTTATTCATCCTAGCGTATCTCTGTGAGGTGCACCGATATTGTTTGTGCATAAGAAGGATGGTTCCCTTCAAATGTGCATAGACTATAGGCAGTTGAATAAGGTAACAGTCAAGAACAAGTATCCTCTACCAAGGATAAATGACTTGTTTAACCAGTTGCAAGGTGCCAAGTTCTTTTTTAAAATAGATCTTCGGTCTGGGTATCATCAACTTAAGAGTAGGGAGCTGGATATCCCTAAGATGGTTTTTTACACTTGGTATGGGCATTTTGAATTCATGGTGATGTCATTTGGATTTACTAATGGCCCGACGGTATTTATGGATATGATGAATAGAGTTTTCCATCAGTATTTGGATCTCTTTGTCATTATTTTATTAATGACATTCTGGTTTATTCTAAGAGTGATGGGGATCATATTAATCACCTTTGTGTGGTGTTGCAGACCTTGAAGGAACAATAGTTGTATGCCAAGTTCTCTAAGTGTAAGTTTTGGTTAAATGCTGTGACTTTCTTGGATCATATTTTTTAAGGTGAGGGGATCATAATGGATCTGCAAAAGGTTGCTGTGGTTAAAAGGTGTCCTAGGCCTACGACTCCAACCGATATTTGGAGCTTCTTGGGTTTAGCTGGGTATTATAGGCAGTTTGTCGAAAGCTTTTCATCGATAGCTGCTCCTTTGACTAAGTTAACTAAGAAGAATGTTAAGTTACATAGTCAGATTCTTGTGAGGAGATTTTTGAGAAGTTGAAGAATAGGCTAACTTTGACTCTAATTTTGACTTTGTCGGAAGACAATGAGGGGTTTGTAGCTTATTGTGATACATCTTGGGCCAGGCTTGGTTGTGTTTTGATGCAACATGGGAAGGTGATTTCCTATGCTTCATGACAATTGAAGGTACATGAGAAGAACTATCCTACTCATGACTTGGAGCTATTAGCAGTTGTGTTTGCTTTAAAAATATGGTGGCATTATTTGTATGGTGTTTGTGTGGACATGGATCATAGGAGTCTATAGTATGTGTTCACTCAGAAGGAGCTAAATCTCAGGAAGATGAGATGGCTTGAGCTTCTCAAGGACTATGATATAAGTCTTCACTACCACCTAGGCAAAGCAGAGGAGATGCTCTTTGTAGGTTATCTATGGAAGTTTATCTTATGTGGAGAAAGGAAAATGGGAATTGGTGAAGGATATTCACCTCTTGGCTAATCTTAGAGTTCACTTTTTGGACTCCGAGAATGGTGGTGTAATGGTACAAAAAGTGGTTCGATCATCTTTTAGTGCAAAATGTAGTGGTGTTTGAGATTAGTGGCGACGGTACTTTGCGGTACCAAGGGAGATTATGTGTTCCTGATGTGGATGGTTTGTGACAAAGGATTTTGGCTGAGGCGCATGAAGCATGCTATGTTGTATATCTTGGCTCAACAAAGATGTACCATAATCTCAAGGAGATCTAATGGTGGAATGGTATGAAGAAAGATGTAGCTGATTTTATGTCCAAATGCATGGTATGTCAACAAGTTAAGGTTAAGCACATGAGGCCTAGTAGGTTATATTAGGAAATTAATTTGCCCAAATGGAAATATGAGGTGATCAATATGGATTTCATTACTAGCCTTCCTCAGTCTCAAAACCAATTTGATTTGATTTGGGTCATCATGGATAGGATGACGAAGTCTGCTCACTTTTTGCCAGTAAGGACTACCTTTTCAGGGGAGGATTATGTGAAGCTGTATCTTTAGGAGATTGTGAAACTGCATGGGGTACCTGTTTCAATTATTTTTTATCATGGTGCTTAGTTTACATCTCACTTTTGGCGGTCTTTCCAGAAATGGTTGGGTACCAAGGTTAGTCTGAGTACTACTTTTCATCCATAGAAGGATGAGCAAATAGAGAGAACTATTCAGACATCGGAGGATATGCTTCAGGCTTATGTGGTTAATTATGGTGGCCATTGGGTTGAGCATCTACCATTGATGGAGCTTGCTTACAACAATAGCTATCATTCTAGTATTGGTATAGCCCCTTTTGAGGCGTTGTATAGTAGGAGGTGTAGATCTCCTATTGGTTGGTTTGAGCTTAGAGAGGCAAATATGTTTGGATTGGATTTGGTTTATCAGGCTGTGGAGAAGGTAAAGGTAATTTGGGATAGGATTAAGGCTGCCCAAAGTCACCATAAGTCTAATGCAAATGTTAGGCATAGAGACTTAGAGTTTGAGGTTGGACATATGGTATTCCTAAAGGTATATCCCATGAAGGAGTCATGTAGTTTGGCAGAAAGAAAGCTTAATACCAGGTTCATTATTCCTTATGATGTTTTGCAGAGGGTTGGAAATGTTGTTTATAAAGTGGAGTTGCTTTCTAGCTTAAGTTTGGATCATCTGGTATTTCATGTTTCCATGTTGAGGAAGTGCATTGGTGATCCTTCTTCGATCATTCATTTGGAGGGGTTGGGTATCTCATATTCTCTGTCTTATAAAGAGGTCCTAGTTAAGATATTGGATAGGCAGGTTTGTCGGTTGCTGATTAAGGATGTGACCTTAGTTAAGGTTCTATGGCGAAACCATAAGGTGGAGGAGGCTACTTGGGAAGAGTAAGAGGACATAAAGTCCATGTATCCACGCTTATTTTCTACTCCTAGGATTCGTGCGGAAGGTATGTGTTCTTCAACATACTCTCATTTTCAAATTTTTTTAATGGAAAGATTAAAATCTTTGAATCTTTGTTTTCTAACACAATTAAAGGTTAGAAGGAATGTTTGATAATGCAATGACTTGTGCATGTGATTACCCTTACCTTGTATGTTATTTAGGGAAGAATGTTCCTAGTGGGGGAGACTATAATACCCTGGATTTCTGGGCCTTAGAAAATTTCCTAGAATTCTATTCTCTGGACCCAATACGACTTATGGGTATGAGTCGTATGTTGGGGTATGGATGGTATGGTCCTTTCGTACACTGACTAGTGATGGTAGGTGGGGTTGAATGAATTACTGGAATGGGTACGACTTAGGTGATACGAGTCATATGTTTGTATACAGAATATTTGGTTTGATTTTTTACTTCTCTTAACCTTAGATTTGGTAACTTAAGTTAGGTCTGAGTACGAGTGGCTCACCATGATCTGTAAGTCAAGGTACGAATCATACCAGGGACTCATATAGGGGACAGTGTTCAAGCCTCTTTGTATTCCATTCTGCCGGGGTATGGGTTGAGAGTACGGATCATATTCTTTAGATACAACTTGGTTTGGGTGAGTCATATACTGGATAGTGTTGGGTCCAAGGGATAAGGCTTAGGATATGAGTGGTAGGTACTACTCGTATCCAATGGGTACAACTCGTGTAGGCTAGTCGTATCCATATGACAGGATTTTGTACAACTTAAGTGGAGGTATTCTGGACATTTCCCCACTTAACCTAATAAGACCCCAAAACTTCTAACATAATTAGGAGGTTATTTACCCTATTATTCTATTCATTAAATTTAGAAACTCTTTTTAAACACTTTATAATTCTCTCAAGAGCTTTTGGGAAAGGGAAGCTAGGGTTTCAACTGGGGAATTGATTTGCGGATCTTGTTGGTTATTTCTTTCTATCTACTTTGTCAATTAAGTCATATTATCCTCCCTCACTATTAGTTCCAATTAAAGACAGAGATTTTTATGAATGGTTTCCATGGTTTCATTATTGTATGATTTTGGGTTTTAAATATGATTTGGGGGGTTTTGTTATAAATGATTAGTTATGGTTTCCCATAGTTTTAATTATGTTTTTATATGCTTAAATGATGGTTTTGGATATTTGGTTGCGTGGAAATGGTTAAATGGTAATTGAAATTGGTTTTGGTTATATTATGCCCCAAAGGTGTTTGACAAATTCTTATGAGGATGTTTTCATTCCATTGTTGTATTTTAATGGAACTCTTGCTTTTTTTTTAACTTGGTAAAGGAACTCTAAATAGTTTAATGGTTTTGAAAGGTTTATAACAAAATTATAATGCTTGTGGGGTACACGAGAATACCCCAAGTTGTTTAATATAGTAAATTGAAGGATACACGGGAATCCCTTAGTTTATAATTGGATGGCTATGGACATTACTTGCAAGTTTTAGTCGGTATGATGATACCACTACTAATGGACTTGGTTAATAAATAGAAAATGGTTTGGTTGTTTGGTAATGGTTTTAATTGGCCTTGGCTCGATACGCCACTATCACGCCAAGCTACTGAAAAAAGGATAACTGGGACCTTGATAAATGGCGCGATGCTTCACCATCGGGGAAATCCTGTGGATGCCATTTTGGCCATCTCCTCGACGCGCCATGATCACTAAGGCCCACTAGAAATTGACAAATAGGAAATTGTCTTGCTCCGTGATGTTCCATTATCATGGAGTCACACTAGAAATTGACAATTATCATTTGGGCTATCTACGCAACGCGCTAAGGATTAAGATAACGATGTTTTATGACTGAAACTTAAAATTACCATAACTTCTTACCCGATTATCGGAATTGGGTGAATTTTATATTATTGGAAAGCTAATTGAATTTCCTACAGAATGGCATACTCCAAACTAAATAATAATGATTGTTTCAAAATTTTATACATATATACTCATGTATTGGGACTTAGATAGTTCTAGGGAATTACGGGGTGTAACAATATCTCCCCCTTTGGGATTATTCGTCCCCGAATAAAACTGGTTAAGGTGAGGGAACTGCTGGACTGAGCATGGACACTAAATGTGCATGTTTGATGAATGGAATGCATGACTGAACTAATTCCTGAATGCACGACTGACATGAACATGACGTGCGGCTGAAATAGAGCATGACAGAGAAAAGAAAATCTTAAGAAGATTGGTACCTTATACTGAATCTGGATTCTCGAAGAAGAGATAAAGGTACTTGGTCCATATATCTGCCTCTATTTCCCAAGTGTCTCCCTCAATGGACTGATTCCTCCAATAAACTTTGACTAGTGCAACTTCTTTGTTCCTTCGTCTGTGAACTTGATGATCAAGAATTTTGACTGGGACTTCCTCAAAGGAAAGACTGTTCTGAATATCTAACATTTATAAGGGAATAACTACAGCTGGATCACCAACACACTTTTTCAACAATGAGACATGGAAAACTGGGTGTACTGAGGCTAAATATGAAGGTAACTCAAGCTCGCAAGCTACCTTTCCAAAATAACTGAGAATTCTGAAGGGACCGACATATCGGGGATTGAGTTTTCCTTTCTTACTGAATCTCTTCACTCCCTTCATGGGAGAGATTTTCAAGTACACGAAGTCACCGACCTCAAACTCAAGATCCTTTTTCCTCACATCAACATATGATTTTTATCAGCTTTGGGCATCCCTAAGCCTTTCTCTGATCAACTAAACGTTTTCTAATGCATCAACCACCAAGTTAGGCCCTAATACTGCAGCTTCACCTACTTCAAACCAACTAAATGGAGATCTACATCTCCTATTATAGAGAGCCTCAAATGGAGCCATACAAATATTGGAATGATAGCTTCTATTGTATGCGAATTCAATCAAAGGAAAATGGTCATCCCAACTACCCTTGAAGTTAACAATGCATGCTCTTAGCATATCCTCAAGAGTCTAAATAGTCCTTTCTTCCTGACCGTCTGTTTGAGGATGCAAGGTTGTACTGAGGTGGACTTGGGTACCAAGACCCTTTTGGAATAGTTTCCTGAAGTAAGAGGTAAACTGAGTACCTCTATCTAAGATGATATATAAGGGAACACCATGCAACCTAACCAACTTTCTAAGATAGAGATTGGCATAGTCCTCAGCCGAATAAGAGGTATGGACTGGCAAGAAATTAGCGGATTTGGTTATCCTGTCTATGATAACCTAAATAGAGTTATGCTGATGACGGGTACATGGCAAACCTGTCACAAAGTCCATGTTCAGTTCCTACTATTTCCACATGGGAATAATAAACTCCTGTAAGGACCCACTAGGTTTCTGGTGCTCAACCTTAACTTGCTGACATGTAGAGCACTTAGCTATAAACTCTGCAATATCTCTCATCATCCCACTCTATCAATAGATCTCCCGTAAATTGTTGTACATCTTAATGGCCCCTGGATGAATAGAGTAACACGCCCCATGCGCTTATACAAGAATTCATTGCCTCAAATCATCTATACTATTCATACATAATCTACCCTGACAATGCAAAATACCATCTCCTCCTTGGGAGAAAACCTTAACTTACTGATCTCTAACTGATTCTTTCAATTTAACTAGACTAGGATCTTTATCCTGCTTTTCCTTTACCTCGAAGACTAGAGATGACTATAAGACACTCTGTACCCATACACTACCTTTTGCTGAATCGAGTAAACGGACACCATCTCAGGCAAGCTGATGAACTTCTGAGCTAACTTCTTCTTATCATCCTCAACATAAGCTACATAACTCATAGACATTCTATTGAGAGTATCAACCACTACATTAGCCTTTCTTGAATGATACAGAATACTCATATCATAATCTTTCAATAACTAGAACAATCTTCTCTGATACAAATTCAAATCTTTCAGTGAGAACACATATTGAAGGCTTTTGTGATCTATGAACACATCTACATGCACCACATATAAGTAATGCCTACAAATCTTTAAGGCAAACACTATATCTGCTAGCTTAAGATTATGAGTTGGATAATTATTCTCATGAGGTTTAAGCTGTTTGGAGGCGTAGGCTATGAACTTTTCTCTCTGCATGAGGACACAACCCAAACCTACTCTGGATGCATCATAGTACACAATAAAACTATCTGAACTTTCTGGTAGATTCAAGACTGAGGCTGAGGTGAGTCAAGTCTTCAACTCCTAAAAACTCTTCTCGAATGAATCTGACCATTGAAACTTAACTTTATTTTTGGTCAATCTGGACATGGAGGATGCAATAGAAGAAAACCCTTCAACAAACTAACGGTAATAGCCAGCTAAACCCAAGAAACTCCTGATATCTGATGGAGAGATGGGTCTAGGCCTGTTTCTCACCACTTCAATCTTTTGAGGATCAACTCTAATGACATCACCGAAAATAATATGACCAAGGAATGCTACTGATCTTAGACAGAATTCACACTTACTGAATTTAGTGAACAATTGATGGACTTTAAGAGTCTGAAGCACTATGCTGAGATGGTCTGCATGATCGCTTTCGCTATGAGAATAGACAAGAATATCATCAATGAATACTATGACAAACATGTCCAAGTGCTGCTTGAAAAATCGGTTCATCAAGTCCATGAAGGCTACTAGGGTATTTGTAAGACCAAAGGACATGACTAAAAATTCAAAGTGACCATACTGAGTTTGAAAAGCTATTTTTGGAATGTCACGTTCTCTGAATCTAAGCTGATGATAGCCTAATATGAGGTCTATCTTGGAAAGTAACTGGAACCCTAAAGTTGGATGAACAAGTAATCAATTCTACGAAGTGGGTATTTATTCTTGACTGTGACCTTATTCAATTGATGGTAGTCTATGCATATTCTAAGAGAATCGTTTTTCTTATGGATAAATAGAATAGGTGCGCCCTACGGGGAGATGCTGGGTCTAATGAATCCCTTATCTAAGAGATTCTTTGATTGTTCTTTTAGTTCTTTGAGTTCAGTTGGAGCCATTTTGTATGGCGGAATACATATAGGCTGAGTATCTGGGAGAAGGTCTATTCCGAAGTCAATTTCTCTTTCGGGAAGAACTTTGAGAAGATCTTCAGGAAATACATATGAGAATTCATTTACTACTAGGACTGACTCAAGAGTAGGAGTTTTTGAGTTAGAGTCTTTGACTCGTACAAGATGATAGACACGTCCCCTGGATATCAGCTTTCTAGCCCTAAGGTAAGAAATCAACTGACCCCTAAGAGCTATTGTACTACCCCTCCATTCAAGGAATGGTTCATTTGGAAACTAAAAATGAAATATTCTATTTCTACAATCAATTGAGGCATAACATGAGTGGAGATAATCTATGCCGATAATGACATCAAAATATATCATCTCTAACTCCATGAGATCAACTAAAATAACTTTTTGAGATATTGTGACTGGATAGTTCCTGTATGCCTGTCTGGCTACAATGAAAATACCCATAAGGGTAGACACTGAAAAGGGCTCTGCTAGATTTTTGGGAATGACTCCAAAATTGATAGCTATATATGGAGTTACAAAAAAAAGAGAAGCTCCAGGGTCTAGTAAAGTATAAATATGTAAGTAAAAGACCTGCAACATATCAGTAACTATATCAGGAGAATTTTCCTAATCTTGGCAGGACTGAAGAGCATATAATCTATTGGATGATGACCACTCGTAACACTGGAAGCAACAACCTGCTGAGTTGAGTGGCTGGATGGAACTGACGATTGATGGGACTGTCCTTATTGGTGTGCATCCCTACCTTTCTAAGCAACTACCTGACACTCCCAAATCTGATGGCCTAGCTTGCCACACCTAAAAGATACATCACTACCCGCTCTACACTAACCCTGATGGTGTTTGCCACACTTCTGACATAAAGGATTTGTACGAGCACTTCTAACACTGACTTTGGACTTAGAGCCTGGTGCCCTATCCTAATTGTAATTTCTAAATTTAGGTACTGGGGAACTAGATGAAAAAGGTACTGGGGCTGAAGACCTCTGATAAAACTAAGGACGGTTACCACCTTCTGACTTTGGCTAATTAAAATTAAAACTACCTATCCAGACCTCTTGTTTTCTCTCTCTCTTTCCTTAATCTTCTGCTTCTCTAACTGTTGAGCATAAACCATCAGCCTAGACAAGTCCATCTTACTAATTAGCATAGTCCTACACTTCTTGACCATACTATTAGATATGCCAGATACAAACTTACTTATCTTGGACCTACTGTCATCTACCACATGAGGAGCATATCTAGCTAACTGAGTGAACTTGAGAGTATACACCCTCACATTCATGCTGCTTTGTCACAAATTAATAAATTCTAACATCTTGGCCTCCCTTAACTCTAATAGAAAGAATCTATCCAAGAAAGCCGTGGCAAAATCTTCCCATTCTATAAGCCCTGCATCAACACCTTTATCAACTTTTCACTGCTTAAACCAAGTATGGACTACATCCTGCAATTGATATGCAGCCAACTCAGCACTATGACTAGATGTCACCCCTATAGCATCCGTTACCTTCTGAACTATATCAAAGAATTCTTGGGGATCCTTTTCAGACATGAACCTCATGAAAGAAGGAGGATTTATCCAGGTGAAATCCAAAATTTTGGTTGCAGAAGCATTGGCCACTGGGTTGTCTAGAACAATAGCTGGCCAATTATTCTGTATTGCTACGAAGTTTGCTAGAGTAGTAAATGCGACTCTAAATTTTATGTAATAGACATGCTCATCCAAAGGATCTGCCTGGATGGTCTGAGGGGCTAGCTGAGTTCCTGTTCTTCTTTTGTTCTTATTGAGAGGTATGTTCTGTAAATGGAAGGAAGAAATGGATTAGACAGGGAGTTTAACTTGAGCTTATGCTTACTAGCACGATAAGAAGACTGAAAGAAGGGAAACTTTTCCTAAAAACCATATAGCCACTCGTCCATAAGTGTGGCGCGCTACATACCCATGCACAACACTCTACTCGACGCAGCTTTCAGACTTCCTAGGATACTTTAAAACCTTAGGCTCTGATACTAAATTTGTAACAACCCAAGACTATCCCTTAGTTTTTACACGGTGCTTACGATTTTGAAAGACCATAAGCTAACCCATGAGCTGGTATCTTTTGTGAGAACTGAATAATATAATCATAAATGCTGAAGAATACTAACATGCCATAAGGTTTTAATAACTGAATTTAAAATTGAAATAAGAGTTACAGAAATAACTGACTAAATCTGATAAAATAGTGATAAACTAGATAACTACTGCAATATCTGAATACTGAATAACTGACTCTAATATCTGAAAAGCCTCTAAAACTAACCGACTAAATATGAGTTGATGGGATAGGCCCCAACTAACTCCAACTAACTACTAACTGAGATATGTAATAAATTAATCTTGTACTCGAAGTATGAGGAGTCACCACTGCTACTGCTGGAGATCTGATAAGTCTAATCATGAACAAAGAACTGAGCATCATAACCTATGATATAATACATTATAGCACAAAATAAAAGGTATGCGATCAGTATTTTGAATACACTGATATGCTAAATGAGGTAGGCTGATATGCTTGGTTTCATGAGCAAAACTAATAATTAACTGGATATGCATGTAAAGCATGGAGTACTGAATAAAGACCATGGAATCTTTAGGTACTGAAAATGCATGAAAATTTGTAAATATTGAGAATGCATAACCTAGCATATAACACAAACTAAGTAAAATCTGTAAACTAAAATACTGAGATAACTAAAATCTTTATGCTTTGGTCAAAAAACACTAAGATTGAATAACTGAGCTGAGACTGTAACTGAGACTATATCTGAGACTGTGGGATGTATCATCCCTCAATTTGAGCTAATTGGGGTCAAACCTGTAACTCAGTTAGAAGGGTATTAAATACCATGCCACAGGTACTAACGATGGCTTCGTGGATCTACTAAACTGATATAATGTACGAAGGACTAAGGGGGTCAATCCTGAACTAACGGGTAACCCCTGCAAGATAGTCAAGCCTAATTTAATGAGTGACTACTTATATCCTATGCTGGCTACATAGTTCTGAGTATAGGGACTGCTAATAATGACTCTTCCTATTTAATCGGGAAGTCTCCATCCCTACACTCGCTTGGTGCTAAATCATACTCCCAACTGAAAGAAACTGAGATACTAGACTGTTCTGAGTTTAATTGACTGGTATTTGATTATTCTGAAGTGCTCATAGTATATTCTAAAGAATGTTCTATAATGTACTGAGACTAGACTAAATAAACAGCTATGGATTTTAGGTATTCATTACCCCCAGGACTCAACAATTATAGTAAAATGACACTAATACTTGGAGATCAAAACATGAAGGCTCTTAATAATTAAATCACTCTTGTAGGCATTTATCAAACACTTGTAGTTCATGGTTTAAAACAATCATAGGAATGTCATAGAATTTGTAGGAATAACATTAATTCATCATAATAGCATTAAATCATGGTTTAATTCAGTAAATAATAGTATTAAAACATGGAGTATTGAATAATGACAATAATTTCATGGTAACGTAGTGTAAAATCAATAGTACATAGAGATTCATGGATGAAATCATAATCTAAAATATGATAACTTGAAAATATCACAATTTTATAATTTAGAAGGATCACTTGGACTTCATGGATGAAAGGGATCCATGGATGGACATCTAACAAACCTGAGTTAATCAATTTGAAGAGATGAATGGAGAATTCTTGAGAAATTATCTTGAATATGAGAACTAGGGTTTCTTGTTCTTAATAAAAGGGATTTAATTTGAGAGAAATTTAAGAATGAATGATTATTTAGGATAATTGGGCTAAATTTTGTGTTCTAGGATGAGTTTAGGGCTTAGGAAAAGGACCCAGATACCCTTAAACAGATTTAAAACGTAACCTGAAAACTGACCATCCTGATTTTTAGCCTTGGCACGACACACCACTATGGCGCCAAACCACTAGAAAAGGGACAACTAGGACCTGGACAAATGGTGTGATGCACCACCATCGCAGTAAGCCTGTGGATGCCATTTTGTCCATCTCTGCGATGCGTCATGATCGCGGAGGCCTATTGGAATTTGAGAAATGAGAAACTGGCCTGCTCCGCAATGTGCCATAATTGCAGAGTCACACTAGAAATCGACAATTGTCATTTGGGCTATCTATACGATGCGCTAAGGGTTAAGATAACGATATTTTATGATTGAAACTTAAAATTGCCATAACTTCTTACTTGGTTATCGGATTTGGGCGAATTTTATATTGTTGGAAAGTTAATTGAATTTCCTACACAATGGCAGGTTCTAAACTAAAGAATAATGAGTGTTTCAAAATTTTATACATTTATACTCATGTATTGGGACTTAGATAATGCTAAAAAAAATATGGGATGTTACAGAATCATATGCCATGTTTTTATTTTACTCCACTTTTAGCTTAAATGAACTTCTCTATGTGAAATAGTATCCCTAGATCCCTGTTTTAAGACTTATAGCCTACTTTTCTTGTTTCACCTATCACCTTCCCACTCATGTTGCAATATTCTATTTTGGCCCGTTCTTTCTTAGACATTATGCACCTCAACTCAGGAAAAATTACCTAAGTTGAGGGTGGCTATCATAGGGGTTGTGATGTAAAGTGGGTATGTTGAATGGTAAAATAAGAGAAAAAGTTAGTAGGGCTGGGTGTGGTAGCAAAAGAAAAGAAAATAAAAATCAAAAAAGAAAAAGACAAGAAAAATTGTAAAAAAGTGAAAAAGAAAGAATAAAAGACAATACCCAACCTCAATGTGCAATAAAACATAAAAAAAAGGAGAAACAAGGGTGGAATAAAAAATGGTTAAAAGTATATCCCAAAGTTAGTATAGTGACAAGGAGGCTTAGTCACTTGATACATCCATGTGTACCATACCATCCCCCAATCCTACATTACAAGCCGAGTAAAGTCCTATAGTGATCCTAACTTGACTGTCTAAAAACTTAGGTAAAGAAAATAAGGGCAAGCCTATGGTATTTGATACACATTGATTGGAACTTCTCTTTTGAGTGTAAGTATCACTTGACTATCCCTGCATTGGTATGCATTATTTTTATATAAATGAGTGAGACATCTTTCTTGTGAGGGTACATAAGTCATATTACTAGCTACTTACGTGTTTGGGTAGTGTAACTTGTTATATGCATGGTTATCTACTGATAATGTAATGCCATCACTTAATTCCACTGTGTCACATTATTGTGCTTTATGTTTATACACAATTGGTTTTGAAATGTTCAGATAGGATGAGGTATTGTGATTTGAGCTTAAAGAGTTAATTGACAGCTTTGAATAGCTTAGATTCTCCTAGTTAAGCATAGTATTTTTTTTGTTGTGTTGCCTACGGACATGAAAACATTCTAAGTTGAGGGTGTTGATGTGCTATAGAAATATAGCACTCTCAACGCTTAAATGAGGAAAATATTTACATTTCTTAGGTTGTTTTGTTAGTGATGATGTGTTTTGGGTCTGTTTTGCATAAAACTAGGTGTTGAATGCTAAGTTCGTGAAAAATATGAAAAATGATATTTTTGGCCACTTGCTTGATCAGCTTTATGGTATTTGTAGCACTTTCTAGATGTACGTGATCAAAGCTTGTGATGAAAGTTGATGATTTAAAGTTTGGTTGCAAGTATTGGAAGGCCTGGCACTTACCTATGTCAATATATGGACCACATGTAGCACATATGGTCTATCTGAGACTAAGGTAACTACCAGAAGAGAAGATATAGAGGGTAAAGGAGTTGAAAAATAACTTTTGACACTTACCTATTGATATGGCATGGAAACATAACACTTTTGATGCTTAAAACTGCAAATTTATGTGTGAACTTAATCCTTTTTGTTGGATATGATGCACTTTGGTGTGAATTGCCGGTGAACCAGGTTTATAACAGTATTTGAATGAAAAGAGAAGAAAAAGACCTGAAAAAGACCAACTCTGATCAGTATACGAGTCAATGTTTTAGTCATAACCAATCAATATAACTCGTATACTGAATTATAAGTGTAATAGAATAAAAAGCCAAATTGATGAGCCAAGTATGAATCTAGGGTACGAGTCGTATACTAAAGTCTTGAGCATAACAAAACCTGAGCTACTATCCAGGAGTTGAAGTGTCATAGCTATACGAATCGGAAGTCTGAGTACGACTCCTATAGGGATGTCGTATATAAACTAGTGTTCAAGACTTGGAAAGGAAGAATAACTAGGTGAATATGAATGAAGGACATGAGTCGTACACTCGGGTATGACTCATAAGCTGAAGTCGTATGTTGAATAGAGAATTAAAGCCTTGGGAAGATCAGATATTGGAATGGATACAATAAGGCAGGGTATGACTCGTAAGCTGAGGATACGAGTGAAGACCGAGTCGTACCGACTGCCGATTTAACTTTATCTTTCCCATTTTTAATAGAATTTTTATGTTATTTTGAGATACTAAAAATACCCTAGGGGTTATCTTTTATTAGGTTATGCGTTGTGACATTCTTTTACGTGCTATTACTTATTACTACATTATTTCTTGAGATTTTAGGATTTTATTCAATAAAAGATTTTGGAGTTTATTCATCTTATTCTTGTGCAATTGATTTTATGTGTTATTCATTGATAATCATGGTTTCTTGCACAAACATGAGTAGCTAATCTCCTTAGATAGGGTTGTGGGAACACTGGTGGATTAGCTACGTAGAGAAAGTGTGAGACTCAATTGTTCTAGGGTTCTGCATATATCTTAATTCTTCTTAATAAAATCAGCCTCAAGTAGCTGCAGACGCTTGAGATTTCCTGTATTCACATCCATTCGATAACCAAGAAGCTTGCGATTGGGAAAAAAATATTAAGACAGGGATGCGATAACTTAGTATAATTAGGGCTGTAGCAAGGGGCAACAAAGCAACACCCGAATACGATAACCAAGTAACAACAACAACAACATACCTAGTGTATTTCCACATAGTGGGGTCTGGGGAGGGTAGAGTGTACAAAGACCATACCACTACCTCAGGTGAAGTAGAGAGGCTATTTCTGATAGACCCTCGGCTTAGGACCGATAACAGTATACCAAACACAAAAGATAAGTGCATATAAACTAGTACGATATGGAAAAAACTAACAGTATAACAAGCACCAAAGATAAGTGAATATAAACTAGTACGGTATGTAAAATAGACACACGATAATACTACAGCCACAACACCATGAGCAAGAAACTCCAGACAAAAGAACACTCCCCTACTATTATCGATGCACTCCCACCCCTTAACCCTTTAGCCTAATCCACGTCTTCCACACCTTTCTATTAAGGGTTATGTCTTTTTTAAGATGTAACTACTCCATATCATGCCTAATCACCTTTCTCCAATATTTCTTTGGTCTATCTCCATAGTCAGTGTCTCATACCTTTGTACTGGAGCATCAGAGCCCCTTCTCATCACGTGCCTAAATCAACGTAACCTCACTTCTCGCATCTTGTCCTCCATCGAGAAAACTCCCACCTTCTCTCAAATAATCTCATTCCTCACCCTATCTTTCCTGGTATGTCCACACATCCATCGCAATATTCTTATCTCCGCCACCTTCAACATTTGAATATGGGATTCTTACCTAGCCAACACTCCACTCCATAATACCTAACTTATAGGCTTTGTATGCAGAATCATAGAATAATTGGGTTAAACATGAGAAATTTATGAAGTTGAGAAGCTAGGGGGAACATAGACCTAGCGTTCGTCTCATATTAATTTCAACTCAAAGCACTCAAGAATTAGTTACTATTTGTGATTGATAAGAACCCCTCCATTTACTTTCGTGTACTATTTTGAATCCATCATGGTAAGTAACTATTCATATTTTCCCTATGGGATCGACCATAACCTTGTTGGGTTATTAATTTGCAATCGACTGCATTATACTTCTAGTTAAGGTGTAGTTTTGGGCGACATCAAATTTTGGTGCCATTACTGGGGAAGATGAATTGAATAATGAATTGAATTGGTGAAGTTCATAATTTTTAATTTTTTAATTCTGATTAGGCATATGTTGGTGCATGCCAAGCACTAGGAGTAGAGGTAATCACTTACTCCCTTTTGATCTAGAACTAGAGAGAATCCTTTAAACACTAAAAAGGATAGCAGAACAAGTTTGTGATGATGTTCAGGATCCCCACCTGTGGATCCAAATGCAGCACTCCTGCATGCTCCAGTTGATCCATAACATATTGTAGACCTACAGACATAATAGTTGTTGGAGAAAAAATGCAGAGAAGCTAAAGAGCCTAGAGTTGCTAAAGAGGTAGGGGTATATCAATAATGTGGGCTAGTTAGGACTAGATAGTTTGCTGATTGTTGAATACAGAGAGGAATTGCTCTATTTGTTTGGGCATATCTATGAGGAGGAAGATGATTATGATGAAGATCTGGGTTTGTTGATCCTACAGAATTAGGAGAAATAGTTGTTCCACCATTAGCTCCAAATGTGAAGTTTGATATTACTAGTGTTATTATCCAGTTACTAAATTTGAAGGATGTATTTTTAGGAACAACTAAAGATGATGCAAATATAAATCTTAATAATTTTTTGGGGATCTGAACAAACTATAACATTCCAGGAGTTGATCAGGAAGCATTGCGATTAAGGTTGTTCCTATTTTCTTTGACTGGAGAAAAATATTTATGGTTAGGAGAGCTTCTTAAAGGGTCTATCACTACTTGGAACGATTTGAAGAAGTAGTTTTTGAGCAGATTCTTTCCTCTTACATGAATGCTATAATTGAAAGATGAGATTTATAATTTTAGACAATTACCTGCAGAGCTTATGTATGAGGCATGGTTTTGATTTAAGAAGAAGATGAGCTTGGTACCAAATCATAGAATCAAAGATCTAACTTTTTAGAAATGTTCTATAGATTACTAAATGGTAGTTCAAGAGCAATGATTGATACAATTTTGGAAGGAGCATTTATATGCCTTCGTTGGGATGGGGCTCAGAAGATGCTAGATGATATTGTAGTGACCAATAAAGGATGGAATATGAGAGATTTAGAAAGAGGTAGTGGTACATATGCTAATAGACAAATAAATACATATGGAACAGTGAATAATATGGTAGCACAGGAGGTTGCACAGCCACATATAGATATTGGGTTTCTGACAAAATAGTTTACTTCAATAAGTGCTGAGAAAGTGAAAGTAGTTGTGACATAGGGGTCAACATCCAAACCATTTGAAATTGAATCTGAAGAAGAGGCAAATTTACTTGATCGTAGGTTGGTAGATTTCTGAGCGTAAGGGCAAATGAATCAAGGTCATACCTATTATAACCATAGATATAGAGATAGAGATGGTGATTTACTGCATACGTATGACTACAAGGAGAAGAGTGACAAGTATATTCCACTGGGTAGTCGAGATACAGTGTCTAGAATGAAGGCATTATTTTCCAAGCTGGTTAAAGGGCAAGAAAGCTAGGAAAACTGCTTGGATGATATCAAAGCTGATCTATCAGGATTGAACCAAAAAGTTGAGTCACATTCTACAACAATCAAGCAGTTAGAGTAGCATTTAGTCAGATGTCATCCATAATAAACAAAAAATGACCTGACATTATTCTAAGTAATACAGTGGTAAATCCCAGAAATGATAGTCAATGCAAGGCATTACCACTCAAAATGGTAAGGTTAGTATAGACCCACTTGTACCTACAACTGATAAGTAGAAAAGTAAGGATAAGTTGATTGATGTAGGAAACAACAACAAGAAAAATATAGGAGAAGATAAGGTTATAGAGCTTGTGTTGAAGCCCATTCCAAGACCCCGTTTGCCTTATCCAAAGAGGCTAAAAAAGAAACAAGTAGAAGGTAAGTATACATTTTTTTGTCAATGTTAAAAGAATTAACTGTCAGCATACCACTTGTAGAAGCATTGAAGCAGATGCCGGGATATGCAAAATTCATGAAGGATCTGATCACTAAGAAAAACGTAGTCAGCTATGAGCTATTCGATAATATCCATCATTGTAGTGTTGTAGTTACTAGATCCTTCCTAGAAAAGGAGGATCCTGGTGCGTTCATAATACCTTTCACTATTGGGTCTTTTAACTTCAATCGATCATTATGTGACTTAGGGGCTAGCATCAACCTCATGCCCTTTGCTATATTTAAGTAGTTGGGGTTGGGAGCTCCTAAACCAACCACCATAATACTAGTGATAGAAGACAGAATAGTAAAGAAGCTTATTAGTATCCTTTATGATGTGTTGGTAAAAGTATCCTCTTTTATATTTCCTGCTGATTTTATTATATTAGATTGTGAAGTGGACTTTCAAGTCCTCATTATCTTGGGCAGACCATTTTTGGATATAGGTAGGACATTGATTAATCTGGAGAAAGGACATTTGATATTGAGGCTTAATGACGAATATGTGACATTCAATGTATGGTAATTAATGCAGCAGCCTAATGAATTGTGAGTGATATTGATGATTGATATATTTGATGAGGAGGTAGATTTATTTTATGATGTTGATGTAGTAACCTTGTGGGATGATGGTTGTGATGCGGTTGTTCCTGTTGAAGAAAGGTTAGTGTTGAAGCACTTGCAGCCATGATCATGAATTTTGATGCTGATGGTATCAATGATTATGAGGAGTTAGTGGGCCTATTGTATGGTTATTGCCATGATTTTGCACCAAAGAAGCTTGATTTAGACTTGAAGAATCAAACTACTCTACCTTCTCGCCCTTCCATTAAGGAATC